>NC_138779.1:205656381-205691381 GCF_965119305.1 Pelophylax lessonae | reverse complement strand
AACATGCTTAGTTTCTTTAGTAAATCCTATAAATATAAATATATATATTTATATCCAAATCATGTGTGGCGAACAGCACTACTCTAAATGAAAAAACACTGAAATTTTGAAGAAAAAAAAATGATATATACATATTTATATACATATTTTTTTGGGATATATTTTACAGCAGAAAGTAAAAAATATTGTTTTTTTTTTATTTCAGTGTCTGAAATATATTTGGATATTTATATATTGATTTGGATATATATACACTGAAATTTTGAAGAATATAAACACTGAAGGATTTAAACACTGAAGGATTTATTTGAAGGATATAAACACTGAATATATATACATATTTATATACATTTTTTTTTTATATATATTTTACAGCGGAAAGTTTTTTTTTTTCAAAATTTCAGTGTCTGAAATATATTTGGATATATATATATTGATTTGGATATATATACTGATTTGGATATATATATATATATATATATATATATATATATATATATATATATATATATATATACATATATATTTATTTATTTATTTATTTATTTATTTATTTATTTTTTATTGAATGTGTTTCATAGCAGAAAGTAAAAAACATTGGATTTTTTTTTTACAACTATAGAAAGTTGTAGCATAAATGTGAATATTGACCATGATTTACTAAAGAAACTGAGCCTGAGAAAAAAAAAAATTATACATACATATCTATATACATATTTTTTTTTTGGGATATATTTTACAGCAGAAAGTAAAAAATATTGTTTTTTATTTTTTCAAAATTTCAGTGTCTGAAATATATTTGCATATACATACTGATTTGTATATATATATATATATATATATAAAAATATATATACATATATATATATATATATATATATATATATAAATATATACATTTATATATATAAATATATACATATATATATATATATATATATATATATATATATATATATATATATATATATATCTTCAAATCAGGTGCCGCAAACATCAAAATTTTGAAAAAGAACCCCAATAGGTTTTTCTTTCTGCTATAAAACACAACCAATAAAAATAAATAAATAATTATATATATATATATTTTTTTTTTTTTCTCCTTGCACATGATTGTGTGTTTTATTTAAACTGAACATGCTACGTTTCTTTGGTAAATCAGGGTCATATTCACATTTATGCTACACATTTTTATTTCATAAGCCACGCCCCCATACAGTTAGAAACACTCCCCTAGGCTCACATTTAACCCCTTTGATCGCCCCTGGGTTAACCCCTTCCCTGCCAGTGTCATTATTACAGTAACAGTGCATATTTTTAGCACTAATTACTGTAGTAATGTCACCGGTCCCCCCAAAAGTGTCAGAAAAGTCAGTTAGGGGTCCGATCTGTCCGCCGCAATGTCACAGTCCCGCCAAAAATCGCAGATCGCTGCCATTACTAGTAAAATAAAAAATAAATAAAAATTACCTAAATCATTCCCGTAGTTAGTAGACGCAATAACTTTTGTGCAAACCAATCAAAATACGCTTATTGCGTTTTTTTTTTTTTTTTTTTTTTTACCAAAAATATGTAGCAGAAAACAAATTGGCCTAAAATGTTAAAAAATTTTGATTTTTAAATATTTTTTTGAGAATGTCATATAGCAGAATGTGAAAAATATTGTTTTTTTTTTTTTTTTTTCAAAATTGTCGCTGTTTTTTTGTTTAATAGCGCAAAAAATAAAAATTGCACAGGTGATCAAATACCACCAAAAGAAAGCTCTGTTTGTGGGGAAAAAAAAAGGACATCAATTTTATTTGGGTACAGCATCGCACGACCGTTAAAGCGCAATTGTCCGTTAAAGTAACGCAGTGCCGAATCGCAAAGTAGGGCCTGGTCATTAAGGGAGAAAATCCTTCCGGTCCTAAAGTGGTTAAAGGAGATTGTACAGATTATTATGTGTGTATTGAGCTTCTAGCTGTAGATTGTACAATCAGGTTGTAACGTGTGTGGTCAGATTTGGGATTCTCTTGACTTGTGTTGTTAGAATATCTGAGGGGAGTGAACCGAAATAAGACCATCCGCCCTCAACCCTACTGCTCAATGTGACTCCATAGGGAGGGGGGTGGTATTAGCATTACTGTTAATAAACATCATCAGCGTCATTGCCCATGTGAACCTTTCCTGCAAGCCCCCCGTACTGCCTCCCCCTCCTTTCTATTAGCATAAATTAAACTGAAAGCCTGATTGGAAATTTCAGCTTGTGTGCCTCTGCTCTGTATAAAGACTCCAGATGGCCGATTGCTGCAACGCTGGGAAGCCGTCACTGTTAGAAGTCAACAAAGAGTACTGGGAAGAGCCGCATCGGGTCAACAGGTGACCTTGTGGTTCAAACACGATGGAGCAAGCGCTGAGCGACGAGTAAATACAGAGCGAGATTCCCGCATACAATACCAGCACTGAGACCGCTCATCCTCCCCTCATTCCCAGGGGGATCACCGCTCATCCTCCCCTCATTCCCAGGAGGATCACCGCTCATCCTCCCCTCATTCCCAGGGGGATCACCGCTCATCCTCCCCTCATTCCCAGGGGGATCACCGCTCCTCCTCCCCTCATTCCCAGGGGGATCACCGCTCATCCTCCCCTCATTCCCAGGGGGATCACCGCTCATCCTCCCCTCATTCCCAGGAGGATCACCGCTCATCCTCCCCTCATTCCCAGGGGGATCAATGCTCATCCTCCCCTCATTCCCAGAGGGATCACCGCTCATCCTCCCCTCATTCCCAGGGGGATCACCGCTCATCCTCCCCTCATTCCCAGGGGGATCACCGCTCCTCCTCCCCTCATTCCCAGGGGGATCACCGCTCATCCTCCCCTCATTCCCAGGGGGATCACCGCTCATCCCTCCCCTCATTCCCAGGGGGATCACCGCTCATCCTCCCCTCATTCCCAGGGGGATCACCGCTCATCCTCCCCTCATTCCCAGGAGGATCACTGCTCATCCTCCCCTCATTCCCAGGGGGATCACCGCTCATCCTCCCCTATTCCCAGGGGGATCACCGCTCATCCTCCCCTCATTCCCAGGGGGATCACTGCTCATCCTCCCCTCATTGCCAGGGGGATCACTGCTCATCCTCCCCTCATTCCCAGGGAAATCACCGCTCATCCTCCCCTCATTCCCAGGGGGATCACCGCTCATCCCTCCCCTCATTCCCAGGGGGATCACCGCTCATCCCTCCCCTCATTCCCAAGGGGATCACCGCTCACTCTCCCCTCATTCCCAGGGGGATCACCGCTCATCCCTCCCCTCATTCCCAGGGGGATCACCGCTCATCCCTCCCCTCATTCCCAGGGGGATCACCGCTCATCCTCCTCTCATTCCCAGGGGGATCACCTCACCACTCACCCTCCCCTCATTCCCAGGGGGGATCACCGCTCATCCTCCCCTCATTCCCAGGGGGATCACCACTCACCATCCCCTCATTCCCAGGGGGATCACCGCTCACCCTCCCCTCATTCCCAGGGGGGATCACCGCTCACCCTCCCCTCATTCCCAGGGGGATCACCGCTCATCCTCCCCTCATTCCCAGGGGGATCACCGCTCATCCTCCCCTCATTCCCAGGGGGATCACCGCTCATCCTCCCCTCATTCCCAGGGGGATCACCGCTCATCCTCCCCTCATTCCCAGAGGGATCACACTTCCTCATCCCCAGCTGGACTGCATGGCCATTGGAGGGATTTATAATGAATAAAAGGACTATCTATGATTGTACACAGTGGGAGACTGTCAGCAGGTCACAGCCAATCATTCACAGCTGGGACCTGCTGATCCGCTGTGTCCAATCACAGCCCAGAGCTCTGTGTTGACAAACAACACAGGGGCTCTGTACAGAGGGAATGATCTCTATGTTTCTTGCACGGAGAAAAAAAGAGAACTTTAGTAAAAATCAGCAAATTACACATTTTTAGGCACACATTTAACCCCTTGATCACCCCTTCCCAGCCAGTGTCATTAGTACAGTGACAGTGTATAGCAGTGATAGCAAACCTTGGCACCCCAGATATTTTGCAACTACATTTCCCACGATGCTCAACTACACTGCAGTGTAGATGAGCATCATGGGAAATGTAGTGCCAAAACATCTGGTGTGCCAAGGTTCCCCATCACTGGTATATAGTATCACTGATCACTGTATAAGGCTCCATTCACACATATGCGTTTTTTTTTTAACATGGGTTGCTATGGAACACGTTCACATCAATGCATTTTTGTGCCTCTGCATTTTTGGAAAGGGTCAGGAACTTTTTTAACCACTTCCTTACCGCTGGACGTCATATGACATCCTGGGCTTTCAGTGGGGATATCTGAATGATGGGTGCAGCTGCAGACAACATTCAGACAGGGCCATCTTACCGAATGGGCACGCTGGGCAGTTGCCCGGGGGCCCCACTTGCCTGGGGGGGGACCGTGCACCCCCTCGTGGTTGGGGCCTCACCTCAATTTATCCGACCTTGCGATTAACCACTTCTGATTTTGCGCAAACCAATCAAAATACGCTTATTGCTATTTTTTTTTTAACAAAAATATGTAGCAGAAAACAAGTTGGCCTGAAATGTTAAAAAATTTTGATTTTGAAATTTTTTTTTCTGAGAATGTTATATAGCAGAATGTGAAAAATATTGTTTTTTTTTTTTTTTTTCAGAATTGTCGCTTTATATTTGTTTATAGCGCAAAAAATAAAAATCGCACAGGTGATCAAATACCACCAAAAGAAATCTTTATTTGTGGGTAAAAAAGGACGTCAATTTTATTTGGGTACAGCGTCGCACGACCGGGCAATTGTCAGTTAAAATAATCGCAAAATATGGCCTGGTCATTAAGGGGGAAAATCCTTTCAGTCCAGAAGTGGTTAAAAATGTATGTTTTATGTTAAAAAAGAAACTCGATAGTGCTGAAACCCTTTTTAAAAATGTATTTGATAAAAGCAATAAATTTACTCGCATACTGTTGGTGCTGTGAGTGCACCGATCTATCTATAGCAATCCAGCATCAAAAACTGTATCGTGGCGGTGGTGTAGTAGAATCACTGGTCAGCCTTTTTGGTAGTTTTTTTGTTTATATCGCACAAAATAAAAACCTAGAGGTGATCAAATACCATCAAAAGAAAGCTCTATTTGTGTGAAAATAATGATATAAATCTAATTTGAGTACAGTGTTGCACGACCGCACAATTACCAGTTAAAGTAGCGCAGTGCTGAATAGCAAAAAAAAATGCCCTAATCATGAAAGGGGGTAAAATCGTCTGCAGATCAAGTGGTTAAGACCCCGTTCACATAGGGGCGACGCTATTTGCTGGGGCGACCTGTGAAGTTGCGACCTCGGCGCAACATGCACAGACTTCATATAATTGAAGTCTATGCAGGTCGCCTCCAGGTCGCCCCAAAGTAGTACAGGACCCTTTTTCTAAGTCGGAGCGACTTGTGTCGCTCCTATTAGAACGGGTCCTGTGCTAATCAATGGCAGGCGACCGACCACGACTTGTCAGGCTGACCAAGTCGCCTGACAAGTCGCGCTAGTGTGAACCGGGTCTAAAAGAGTCTGCAGTATTTATAAAACATTTGTTGCACAAATATCAGAAACATTCATAAACATAAATAAGCCTGGTATATAGGGTATACAAAAGAAAAAATATATATGTATTTATATATATATATATATATTTATATTTATATACTGTATCTATATATTTTATACAGTATATATACATATATACTTTGTACACACACACATATATATTTATATATATATTTATAAATATAAATGCACACACACACACACACACACAAATATATATATATCCCATATATATATATATATATATACAGTGGGTGCGGAAAGTATTCAGACCCCCTTAAATTTTTCACTCTTTGTTATATTGCAGCCATTTGCTAAAATCATTTAAGTTCATTCTTCTTCCTCATGAATGTACACATAGCTCCCCATACTGACAGAAAAACACAGAATTGTTGACATTGTTGCAGATTTATTAAAAAAGAAAAACTGAAATATCACATGGTCCTAAGTATTCAGACCCTTTGCTCAGTATTTAGTAGAAGCCACCTTTTGATCTAATACAGCCAGGAGTCTTTTTGGGAAAGATGCAACAAGTCTTTCACACCTGGGTTTGGGGATCCTCTGCCATTCCTCCTTGCAGATCCTCTCCAGTTCTGTCAGGTTGGATGGTAAACGTTGGTGGACAGCCATTTATAGGTCTCTCCAGAGATGCTCAATTGGGTTTAAGTCAGGGCTCTGGCTGGGCCATTCAAGAACAGTCACGGAGTTGTTGTGAAGCCACTCCTTCGTTATTTTAGCTGTGTGCTTAGGGTCATTGTCTTGTTGGAAGGTAAACCTTCGGCCCAGTCTGAGGTCCAGAGCACTCTGGAGAAGGTTTTTGTCCAGGATATCCCTGTACTTGGCCGCATTCATCTTTCCCTCGATTGCAACCAGTCGTCCTGTCCCTGCAGCTGAAAAACACCCCCACAGCATGATGCTGCCACCACCATGCTTCACTGTTGGGACTGTATTGGACAGGTGATGAGCAGTGCCTGGTTTTCTCCACACATACCGCTTAGAATTAAGGCCAAAAAGTTCTATTTTGGTCTCATCAGACCAGAGAATCTTATTTCTCACCATCTTGGAGTCCTTCAGGTGTTTTTTAGCAAACTCCATGCGGGCTTTCATGTGTCTTACACTGAGGAGAGGCTTCCGTTGGGCCACTCTGCCATAAAGCCCCGACTGGTGGAGGGCTGCAGTGATGGTTGACTTTCTACAACTTTCTCCCATCTCCTGACTGCATCTCTGGAGCTCAGCCACAGTGATCTTTGGGTTCTTCTTTACCTCTCTCACCAAGGCTCTTCTCCCCCGATAGCTCAGTTTGGCCGGACGGCCAGCTCTAGGAAGGCTTCTGGTCGTCCCAAACGTCTTCCATTTGAGGATTATGGAGGCCACTGTGCTCTTAGGAACCTTAGGTGCAGCAGAAATCTTTTTGTAACCTTGGCCAGATCTGTGCCTTGCCACAATTCTGTCTCTGAGCTCTTCAGGCAGTTCCTTTGACCTCATGATTCTCATTTGCTCTGACATGCATTGTGATCTGGAAGGTCTTATATAGACAGGTGTGTGGCTTTCCTAATCAAGTCCAATCAGTATAATCAAACACAGCTGGACTCAAATGAAGGTGTAGAACCATCTCAAGGATGATCAGAAGAAATGGAAAGCAGTTAAATATATGAGTGTCACAGCAAAGGGTCTGAATACTTAGGACCATGTGATATTTCAGTTTTTCTTTTTTAATAAATCTGCAACAATGTCAACAATTCTGTGTTTTTCTGTCAGTATGGGGTGCTATGTGTACATTCATGAGGAAGAAGAATGAACCTAAATGATTTTAGCAAATGGCTGCAATATAACAAAGAGTGAAAAATTTAAGGGGGTCTGAATACTTTCCGTACCCACTGTATATATCCCATATATATATATATGTATATATATATATATATATGGGATATAGGAGCTGATTTCCTGAAAATGCTGCTTGCCTGACTTTTATGGTGACTCGGGTTTGAAACTTTAAATAACTGACCCAGCACAAGTCAGCAGATCAGGAAACAGAGAAAAGTTCAATGTCCTTATCAGCACAGCATCTCAAAGCACCGGTGCAAGAGGGTAAAGCATGAGAGCCAGGCAATTAACATTTTTAGAAGCATAACTCAGCAATGCCAACCCTCAATGCTTCTTGCTACAGCTTAGCTTTATATACAATAACAGAAGGGTTTTTTTTCTGGTTTTTTTTTTTTCAGTGTTTTTCCTGTTTGTTTTTTTTTTATTTTTTTATGAGGTTTTTTTTTTTCTTTAGGACTTACACATAGACCTTTTATATATATATATATATATATATATATATATATATATATATATATATATATATATAGACCTTATAGAGCTCTAGACAAGCACACACTTGACATGTAAAGAAGTGCTCCTACCACTAGGTGGCGAAATTTCCTGCATCTATAGAGACTTCTCTGAACTTTCTCTAAGGTGCCATTCACACTTCACATAGTGGAAACTGGCATTCCCGCACGCGTTTTTCACGCAATTCTGCACGCAGAACAGCCCATTGGTGTGCACAAACTATTGCATTAGAGTGTGCCCCCCAAAACGCAAACGCAGAGTAACAGAGGCAGAGGCTAGGGGTGTACACATGTCACAGACTGCAAAACACATGTGAACAATTATTTTTAAATATTTCTTAAAATTTTATTTTTCTTACATTTTTCTTTTTACATTTTTATATATATTTTTCTTTTTCTTTTTTTTTTTTTTTTTACTTTTTTCTTTTTACATTTTTATGTATATTTTTCTTTTTTTTTTCTTTTTTTTTTACTTTTTTCTTTTTACATTTTTAGTGTATTTTTCTTTTTTTTTTCTTTTTTCTTTTTACATTTTTATGTATATTTTTCTTTTTTTTTTTTTTTAATTTTTATGTATTTTTTTTTTTTTTTTTTACATTTTTTCACCTGCCCTTTTGGGGGACTATGGGGAAATATAAGGGTTCTACACAATCCCCTGGTGTCCTACATTAAGGAAAGAGACTGAGGACAGGATGGAGGTGCAGATGTTAGAACTGATCCCCCTGCAGTGCAGGCAGAGGGAGGGAGAGGAGGAGTAGCCGGCAGTGCTGTAGGGGGGAGGAACAAGAGGATCGGTATCTGCAATAAGGCGGTACAGCCGGTCCTCCTGCTCGGCAGGTGCCCGGGTCCATCTTTTGACCTAATAGGATACAGGAGGGCAGACTGTACTGCCTTATCATTGGCCCTGGCGCAGAAGGTGATTAGGGTGTGCCCAGGCACACCCAGCACACCCCCTGTGCACACCTATGGAACAGCCTATTCACTTCAAAGGGCTGCCCTATGCACGTTTGTGGCCCTAAGACTGGGTTCATATATATGCGAATTGGATGCGTTTTACACCACATCCAATTTGCATAGCATGTGAATGTGGGCCCGGCTTTCAATGGAGCCGGTTCACACATGTCCGGGGTGGCTGCAGACTGCAGAAGAAAGAGACTGAGGGCAGGAAGGAGGCGCAGATGCTAGAACTGATCCCCCTGCAGTGCAGCCAGGAGGGAGGGAGAGGAGGAGTAGCCGGAAGTGCTGTAGGGGGGAGGAACAAGAGGATCAGTATTTGCAATAAGGCGGTGCAGCCGGTCCTCCTGCTCAGCAGGTGCCCGGGCCCATCTTTTGACCTAATAGGAAACTGGTCTTGTACAGGAGGGCAGGCTTTACTGCTTTATCATCGGCCCTGGTGCACAAGGTGATTAGGGTGTGCCCAGGCACACCCAGCACACCCCCTGTACACCCCTAGGGAACAGCCTATTCACTGCAATGGGCTGCCTTATGCGCATTTGTGGCCCTAAGACTGGGTTCACATATATGTGAATTTAAGGGTCCCTGTGCATTTTTGGGTCCGGTTCAGGTGCGAATTCAGGGGAAAATTGGCACCTGAATCGCACCTGAACCGGTGAACACAAACGCATAGGACACCAGACCGCAAACTGCAGCCAGACCTGTGTGAACCTAAAACCTTCATATAAAAAGATGTGAAAAATATTGCTAATTTTCCAAAATTGACGCTCTTTTTTTGTTTATAGCGCAAAAAATAAAAATCGCACAGGTAATCAAATACCACCAAAAGAAAGCTCAATTTGTGGGGGAAAAAAAACAAATGTCAATTTCCTTTGGGTACAGCGTCGCACGACCGCGCAATTGTCCGTTAGGCCCCTTTCACACTTGTGCGACTTCAAAGTCGCATGATTTTACTACGATTTTGTTGCCGCGATTTTAATGGGAGTTTGACTGGGCTTATAATGTCTTTTCCTCAAAACGCATCAAAATCATGCCAAAAAGTAGTGCAGGGACTACTTTGAAGTCGGTGCGACTTCAAGTTCCACAGATGTGAATGGGGCTCATTGGAAATAATGGAGAACGACTTGTCATGCGATTTTGCAGTCCTAAATCGCATGACAAGTCGCACAAGTGCGAAAGGAGCCTTAAAGTCACGCAGTGCCGAATTGCAAAATAGGGGCCTGGTCTTTAAGCAGCCAAATCCTCCGGGGCTAAAGTGGTTAAACATCAGGGGCGATCAAAGGGTTAAATGTGTGCCTAGCCAGTGTTTATGTGTACTATATGTGGTGCTTTTACTAAGGGAAGTGATGGATCTTATTTCCGTGCTTTGCAGGGAAAGAAAACCCATTACATCTAATTACATCCCCGCTGTCAGAACGGAGCTCTGCCTTCTTCCCGATGATCGGCGGGTGCCGGCGGACATCTGTTGCCCGGCACCCGCTGATCGGCTTCTGCTGTGACTAATCGTGTGCGACCCCTATCTGGAAGCGCAGAATTACGCATATATAATTAATATTTAATGCTGAAAGGCAGAGGCGGCATCCCAATTGTGGGATTGCTATGATTGGCTCTCTCAGCGGGTCACATGATCAAGAGCCTGTCCTGCTGGCTAATGACCACAGAGGGCGGGAGCTGTCGGTGGCAGCTTGAACAGTGAGCTGGCAGGGTGTCCTAGTGAACCCCCCTTGAATGTCAATGTGTGGCGACTGGGCAATAAGTCCCACCTGCCCTGCCCATGCATTAACCACTTGCTGACTGCCGTCAGTATATTTACTGCGGCAGTCAGCCGCTCCTGGGCAAACCGACGTAGGGCTACATCACTCGCCCAGGAGCCTGTAGGGGGCGAGCACGCGCCGCCGGAGGCGCCCATTCGCCCCTGCTCGTTCACGGGCATCCCCGCGCGTGTGACCGGCGGCTCCGATGTCCGCCGGCCACTCGCAATCTCCCGCTCAGGAGAGGGAGAAAGACAGACAGCTGATGTAAACACAGCCGCCTGTCATTCTCCCTGGTGTAACTGCAGAGATCATACGATCCTGCTATGTAGGATCGTATGTCTCTGTGGTTACATCACAAGCCACGCCCCCCCCACAGTTAGAAACACGCCCCTAGGGATACATTTAACCCACTGATCACCAATAAAGTTAACCCCTTCCATGCCAGTGTCATTTTTACAGTAACAGTGCATATTTATAGCTCTGATTACTGTAGTAATGTCACTGGTACTCCCAAAAGTGTCAAAAATGTCAGTCAGTGGTCCGATCTGTCCGCCGCAATGTCGCAGTCCCGCAAAAAAAATAAAACGCAGATCGCCGCCATTACTAGTTTAAAAAAAAACAATAAAAATGACAGAAATCTTTCCTGTAGTTAGTAAACGCAATAACTTTTGCGCAAACCAATCAAAATACGCTTATTGTGATTTTTTTTTTTTTACCAAAAATATGTAGCAGAAAACAAATTGGCCTAAAATGTTAAAAAATTAAATTTTTACATTTTTTTTTTTTTGGGGAATTTCATATAAAAAAATTTGAAAAATATTGTTATTTTTTCAAAATTGTCGCTTTTTTTTTTGTTTATAGCGCAAAAAATAAAAATCGCACAGGTGATCAAATACCACCAAAAGAAAGCTCTGTTTGTGGGGAAAAAAAGGACGTCAATTTTTTTTAGGACCGCGCAATTGTCCGTTAAATTCACGCAGTGCCGAATCGCAAAATAGGCACTGGTCTTTGAGCAGCCAAATCCTCCGGGGCTTAAGTGGTTAAAGAGTTACGGCAGGGGGAAGTGGTTAATATTTTGGTTTACCAGCATCGTCTATACAATATGTTGTGAAATTCTTTGACCTCGCGTCCTATGTACTCTATTGGATATCCAGTAAAAGGTAAATAATTGTGAACTCTCCAGAGACATTATCAGCAGTGATTGTTTTGTTATCTCTGGAAATTCCCCCAAAAAGAAATCTGATGATATGTGTCATGCAATATCTAATGATACACTGTATTGTCAAAAGTATTGGGACACCTGCCTTTACACGCACATGAACTTCAATGGCATCCCAGTCTTAGTCTGTAGGGTTCAATATTGAGTTGGCCCACCCTTTGCAGCTATAACAGCTTCAACTCTTCTGGGAAGGCTGTCCACAAGGTTTAGGAGTGTGTCTATGGGAATGTTTGACCATTCTTCCAGAAGCGCATTTGTGAGGTCAGGCACTGATGTTGGTTGAGAAGGCCTGGCTCCCAGTCTAATTCATTCCAAAGGTGTTCTGTCGGGTTGAGGTCAGGACTCTGTGCAGGCCAGTCAAGTTCCTCCACCCCAAACTCGCTCACCCAGGTCTTTATGGTCCTTGCTTTTGTGCACTGGTGTGCAGTAATGTTGGAACAGGAAGGGGCCATCCCCAAACTGTTCCCACAAATCAGGGAGCATGAAATTGTCCAAAATGTTTTCGTATGCTGACGCCTTAAAAGTTCCCTTCACTGGAACTAAGCCCCGAAAAACAACCCCACACCATAACCCCCCCCCCCCCCCCTTCACCAAATGATTTGGACCAGTGCACAAAGCGAGAAGGCCTCATTCATGTCTTTATGGACCTTGCTTTGTGAAGGCCTGGCTCGCAGCCTGCACTCTAATTCATTCCAAAGGTGTTCTATCAGGTTGAGGTCAGGACTCTGTGCAGGCCACCAAATATGGTTTGGACCAGTGCACAAAGCAAGGTCCATAAAGACATGGATGAGCGAGTTTGGGATGGAGGAACTTGACTGTCCTCAACCCGATAGAACACCTTTGGGATGAATTAAAGCGTAGACTGCGAGCCAGCCTTTCTCATTCAACATCAGTGCCTAAACTCTGGAAGAATGGTCAAACATTCCCATAGAAACACTCCTAAACCTTGTGGACAGCCTTCCCAGAAGAGTTGAAGCTGTTATAGCTGCAAAGGATGGGCCAACCCAATATTGAACCCTATGGACTAAGACTGGGATTCCATTAAATTTCATATGCGTGTAAAGGCAGGCGTCCCAATACTTTTGGTAATATAGTGTGTGTGTATATAGACAATTCTTACCATATCCAATGAATCTAAAAATTCATGGGTATTCTCCAGCCATCCATTGACATGCATATGTTCTAAAGTAGGTGCCCCTCTACTACCCCTATTGCTCTCACTTTTTAGCTCAGCTAAGTAAACCCAATGCTGTATTGGCCACTATAAAAATAAAAGTACTTTCCAAAGAGAACTAATATATTGTAATAAATAATAGATATATTCATATTCGGCAGGCGGAGCTTTTTATAAGCGTTCACTCCCTTTGAACTAAATTCGTTATAAACTACAACTGAAAGGGATTTACTTACGTTTTTGCCTAAAGAGTTACTCAACATGCTAAACACTTTGAAGGTGTAAAATATTTTATTGTGATATTCGAGTTAACCAAAAAGAAGACTTCCTGAAATGATTGGCCACCCAGTAATCAGTGCTTGGTCAACCTCCCATTGGATTTGGGGTCTTTTGCAGATTGGACCTGAGTTGCAAATTTGTGTCTATTCTTTTCTCAAAGATTGCTCTGCTGTTCCATTGGATGGGGAAGCAACAATTTTCAAGTCTCAGGCTTTCATCTAGATCAGTGGTCTCCAAAGTGTGGCCCTTTGCTTGCTTTTATCCAACCCTCCCACTGATACAAGGCACTATTCGTCCAACTGACAACACTAATAAGGCATCATTCCTCCTGCTGACACCAATGGTAGGGCAATATTCCCCCACTGACACCAATGATGGGGCAATATTCCCCCACTGACACCAATGGTGGGGCACTATTCCTCCCACTGATACCAATAACAGGGGGCTATTCCTCTCACTGATACCAAAGATGAGGCACCATTCTTCCCACTGATTCCAACAACTGGGTACTTTTTCTCCCACTGAGACCAACAATGGGGCCACTGACACCAATGATGGAGCACTATTCCTCCCACTGACACCAATAATGGAGCACTATTCCTCCCACTGACACCAATGATGGGGCACTATTCCTCCCACTGACACCAATGATGGTGCACTATTCCTCCCACTGACACCAATGATGGTGCACTATTGATCTTTTATTGAAAAGAATCAAGCAACATATTTTATACAAAAGTAAAAAAACAGAACTATAGTACAATATTCCAACAAAAAAAACAAAGGAATTCACATCCATGTGCAGAATATATACAATATATACATAATCCACTTCCAACATTCTTAGAAAACTATTTACATAAAGCAGCAGAGAGGGCCTAAGAGGCACAACCCATCACCTATGTATGCAGCCATTTATCAAAAACTGAGCATTAAGAAAAAATCTAGGGTGATAAGAGACAGAAAGCCACACCCGGGAAAGAGACTCCTGGCAGTCAGGGAGGCTTGAAACCCCTCCACGCCTTCAGCCAAGCCCTCTGACCCCACTTGTCTCTCTCAAGCGCCCGAATCTTCCCCACCTCATGCAGAATGTCACACACCACCACCTGAACAGGAAGGATTTTACGCCGAAGGGTGACCTGACACCGTGCGTTCCATGTGTAATAACGGACTACTAAACTAACTAAAAAAAGTGTATCCAAACAAAAGCCCCCACCAGTATTGAATGCTCCGTACACCCACTCAGCATAACCCAGCCTGGAGAGGAAAGGAACACCGAGGGCCCGCCCAACCTGTTTGTATACCTCTATGTTAAAAGGGCAACGAAGCAGAAAATGGTCCATAGTCTCCTCCTCACCTGCACATTCCTCCCGAGGACAACCACGATCCATCCCACTGCGGAATTTCAAATTGCCCCGAACATAGAGCCTCCCGTGGAAGCACAACCAGGCCAGATCCCTGAATTTAAGGGGGACTCTAGCCAAATTAATCAATCTTAACCCTTCCCTCAAAATTGGGCCTGGGCAATCCCTTAAGGCCAGTGGGTCATGAAAGACTTCACTCAAGACTCGGCTCATAAGGACTTTCCTCGGAGCGGATCTGAGATCTTCAGCCGACAGTCGCCACTGCCGCAGCAACTTCAGACACGGAGCGACATAGGCTGGGAGCTGACCACGATGACCCCTGAGATTCTTCACTTGGCCACCTTCTTCCCAAAGTCGCAGAAAAGGCCTAAACCAAGATCTAAACATGCCTGCCCATCCAGGAGGTTCCACTGCAAGCATACTACCAATGTTAAACTTGAGAAATAGCAGTGAAAAGAAAAGAACGGGGTTGACCATACCTAAGCCACCCTCCCTCCTGGATAGATAGGTGACATTCCTCTTGATGGGGTTCAGTCTGTTCCCCCACAGCATCTGGAAGAACACACTATAGATCCTAGCATAGAGAGACACTGGCAAGATGCAGACAGGGCTGACATACAAGAAGATCGGTATCAGGTAAGTCTTAATCAGATCAACCCTTTCCCTCAGAGATAACTTCCATCTCTTCCAGCTGACCACCTTAGTATTGGCAACTTCCAGCCTGCCCTCCCAGTTTTTGAGGCCATAATCGCCAGGTCCAAATTCAATGCCTAATATCTTAATTTTTTCCTGGGGCACTGGAAAAGTGTCCGGGAGATCAAACCCCTCACCTTCCTTTCCCATCCAAAAAACTTCACTCTTTTCCTGATTGATCTTGGAGCCTGATGCTTCAGAGTACCGTGATGCCAGAGAGACCACCTCCTCCGCTTCATCTGTCCCAGTGACAATCACTGACACATCATCCGCATAGGCAACAACCCTCAAAGGCGGCTCACCCGGGATTCCCACTGGTACCCCACACAACATGCTGCTCTCTAGCCTCCTGATGAAGGGGTCGATTGCAAACACATAGAGCAGGGGACTCAGCGGACAACCCTGGCGCACCCCAGAACCAACCTCAAAGGACTGTCCAACCCAACCATTAACAAGAGGGAAGCTTTCTGCCCCCTTATACAAAACTTTTAACCAATCGACAAAACCACCCGGCAGACCGTACTTACTAAAGAGCAACCACAGGTACTCATGGTTGACACGATCGAAAGCCTTTGCCTGATCCAATGCCAGTAGATACTTTCCCCAGCCTGCAGCCCTGCACTGCTCCAAGGCCTCCCGGACAGCTAAAACCGCTGTGAAGGTGCTCCTACCCTGGATCGAACAGTGCTGATGGCGAGAAAGCAAAGACTCTGCTACTGCCGATAGGCGCCAGAAAAGTATCTTCGCCAGCACCTTTCTATCGACATTGAGAAGGCTGATGGGGCGCCAATTCTCAATCATCGAAGGATCTTTACCTTTTGAAAGAAGAATCACAGCTGAGTGTCTCATGGAAGGGGGAAGCACCCCCTCAGCAAGACAACTGTTAAAAATCTCTACCAAATGTGGGGCCAGAATAGACTTAAAGGCTTTGTAAAACTCAGCCGTCAGACCATCCGGTCCAGGTGACTTCTTGATGGCAAGCTGTTCAATTGCCCTCGTCACCTCTTCAACTGTGATCTCTTCTGTCAAATTCATCAAAGGGACATCTCCACCATTTAGACCTGGAATAGAGTCCAAAAAGCTTTCCATCTTGTCTCGGTCAAGCTCCTTCCTCCCAAGAAGTTCAGCATAAAAAGACCTCACGACCTCCAGGATCCCTGACCTGGACTTTGTCAAGGAACCTGTACTATCCTTAAGGCCAACGACCATCTTAACAGCTACACCCTGTTTGCAGTTCTGGTAAGGGTCAGGCGAGTGGTATTTCCCATAGTCCCGCTCCAGAACCAAAGAGGTATGCCGGTCATATTGACACTTCCTGAGGAGGATTTTCACTTCAGAGATTGCCCCAGGATCTCCTCCTCTCGAGACAAGAATATCCAGCTTCCTCCGCAAACGTTGGTAGGTCATGTATCTATTAAACTGTTTTTTATTGGCTAGGCCCCTGAAGAATCCAGCAATCCTCTTTTTGGTCAGCTCCCACCACTCAGCCTTGCTGCTACAAAAGTCCAGGATGGTCACCTGTGCCTGAAAGAATTCCTCAAAGGATTGTCTAACATGTTCTTCCTCAAGGAGAGTCGAATTTAATCTCCAGATGCCTTTGCCCCTCTGAGGGAAATCTGAAGCATTCAAGACCACAGATAGCATACAGTGATCAGAGAACTCCACCGCCTGCACCACTGGGGGTGAGAAAGCAGAGGCCTCCTTCAAAAAAAACCTATCTATCCTACTCTGACTATTACCTCGATGAAAGGTGAACCCTGTGTCATCCGGGAGGTGCTTAATGTGCACATCCACAAGACCAGCATCCCTAACCATACTATTTAAAAAAACGCTATCATATCCCAGCCGGTCATTGAAGTCCTTCCTGTCCTTGGGCCTAGTCACAGTATTAAAGTCACCTCCAAAAACCACTTGCCGGGATGTAAAAAGAAATGGCTTGATCCTTGTAAAAAGGCATTTCCTGTCCCACTTTGTGTGCGGCCCATAGATATTAATTAGGCGCAGGTCCTGCCCTCCCACCAGAACGTCTAAGACCATACATCTCCCAATCTCCACCTCAATAACCCGCCGGACAGTTACCATGCCGGTTTTAAACAACACCGCCACCCCGCCGTAAGGCTCGGCCGCAAGAGACCAGTAAGATGGACCATACCTCCACTCTCTCTTGGCCATATGAATATCTGCCAAGGAGGTGAGCCTAGTCTCCTGCAAAAATAAAATTTCAGCATCTAATTGGCTGAACAAAAATAAGGCCATAGAACGAGCTCTTACCGACTTAATGCTGGCGACATTTATTGTCACCACTTTTAACGGAGGGGGAACCGCCATTTGGGTTATTGGGTGGATTGCTTCTTAGCTCCCCTCTGCTGCTCATCACCAGAAGCCTCTCTCTTTCTTGAAGCCTCCTCCAACTCCATTTCAATTTCTGAATTCTGCTCAGAAGAATCCCCAGATGAGGAGATATCCCAAGCAGAAGCCCTAGAACGGTTGGAGACAGTCACTGAGGCATCCTGTCCCTGTTCCGTCCTCACCGTCTGTCTCTTCCGCCTCACAACCTTCCTTCTCTCCTCCAGGTACTGAAGGTCAGATTCAGAGATGCTTTCATCTCTTGTTTTCTTCTTCTTCTTTGAAGTCTTCACAGAAGACTTCTTTACATAAGAAGCCGCAGCAGCACCCTTTTTGGTACCCTCTACCACTCCTGGTGGGTGGGGGGCTTCTTTAAGGTCACACTTAGGAAGGGAAGACTGATCGGGAATAACTGACTCAGGGGGCACAGACTTGGCAGATTCTGACACAAGAGGAGCCGGTACAGTAGGCTGGGGGGACACAGGGACAGACACAGAAGGAAAACTTACAGATACAGGAGGGGTGGGCACAGGGACTAGGGAGGGATCCTGCACAAGACCAGGGGGGTCAGTCACCGCAGAGGAGGGTGGTACAACAGGGGCCTCATCCTCCATCCTGTCCAGCCTTAACAGATCATCTATCACCTCTCTATCCATATTATGCCAGGCTTCAGGACATCGGCTGTAGGGGTGGCCAAGGCGCAGGCACAGGTTGCACCTTATCGCCTGGGTGCAGTCCCTGGCCACATGACCCTGCCCCCGACACACTGAACAGATCAGAGCTGAACAAGAGGAGCTAAAATGCCCCTTTTCTCCACAGCGGTGACACAGTTTTGGCTGACCGGGATAAAAAATGGTCATCCTATCCCTCCCTATAAAGGCAGAGGAGGGCAGGTGACGGACAACATTCCCATCCCTAGCCAACCTGACCGTTACCGACCAACCCCCGGTCCAGATGCCACGCTCATCATGAATTTTATCCGGCCTGGTCAAAACATCCCCATAATTTCTCAACCAGACCTCTAAGTCCCGAGCAGGAACACTCTCATTTGTAAGGACAATAGTAATTTTCTTCACTGTTGACCTTTGGGAAACTGCCACTGGCACCAGACCTTCCCATTCGGGTCTTGACCTGCACCGAGCCATATATCGTTCCCAGAACAAGTCAAGACCCTCTGGTCTGGTGAAACTAACTGTGTATTCCCGGCTTCCAGCCACATGTATCAGGGCATATAGGTCATTAGCCCCAAAACCCATATCTAAGATCAGGTCCACCACCATACGCCTTGCTAGAGGGACTGCACCACCTTCCCATTTAAGGAGGACTACGTTCCGCCTTGGACCCCCAGCAGAAGCCATAGATCCAATACCAGATCCAATGGTGCTCATAGTGGCAGCCCGCGAGGGAAAACCCTGATTAGAAGCAGAGCTCCTCCTTGATTGTAACCCTGGCTTGGTGATATTGCCAGGAGCACAGCTTACCACCTGTGCAAATGTAGGCTTATTAGGGCCAAGACCCCATACTGATGTCACATTATCAGGTACACTACTATTATTATTTTTACCAGCTTGGCCTAAACAAGCAGCATTATCAGTTCCACATATAATGGTGGGATCCACCATGCCTGCAATGTTATTAGGGATAACTGTTTCTGATGCAGTACCAGATGTTTCCTGCTGCTGCGCTGTAGAGTCCTGTTCAACAGTGACTGAAATAGTTTTAAGCTCAGCAGAAGGGGGGTTAATCGGCTCTTCTGGGTTTTGTGGTTCTTCAGCAGAAATGTCATTTTTTAAACACAACTTTTCCTGTTTAGAGACATCAGCAGCAGGCACAACATTGCTGAGCATAGGGGAATCACCCTGAGTGTCATTAGGAAACCCATCATTAGGCAAGGTGCTAAAAGGCACAAAAACTGTTTTATCTGTAAGCTGGGGCTTTATATACTTTACTTTATCAGGCACACTCTCAGGTAAGTCCTCCACATCACCAAACACCAGCTGATCTTCCTGCATTGGAGACTCCATTACCTGTATAACTTTCAACATGCCTCCTGAGCCCTGAGATGGCAATGGGCTGCTTACCTCACCTTGAGGGGGAAGGGGGTCAGAACCGGGGGTCTCCTCCTCCACCTCCATCTTTGCAAACCTCCGTTCATTGCAAAACTTCTCCCTGAAGGGACCATCCCTGCCTTCCATCATGGCCACGATAGTTTCTTGATGATCCACACGGACTTTCGCTAATTGGACCTCTGAATCCATTGATCCACGGTTCTTGCTGAACAAGCCTTCACGCTGCTTTCTCAGGCGCTTTAAATCCGCTCTAAGCTTGTAGAGCTTGTCTCTCTCCTTATTGAGGACTTTGATCCCGGCCACCACTCGCTCCCGAATGGATCCAGCATCTTCATCCTCACCAGGTGCAGAGAGATCACCAACCACGGGCTGCACAGGAGCAGGGGTGCCATCCATCCGCCCAGGGGATGTCTGAGAGCCTCCAGCAGGAGAGGCCCTGCTGGCCTCCATGGCTTCCCCAGAAGGGGGCCAGGAGAGCTGGGAGGGATTTCACCTCACACCCTCTTACACAGATCACCTGCAGCAGCAACAGACACACAGCCAGAGAACCTTCCAGCAGCCACACCCGAAGCTGAATGATGGGGCACTATTCCTCCCACTGACACCAATGATGGGACACTTTTCCTCCCACTGACACCAAAGATGTAGCACTATTCCTCCCACTGATACCAATAACAGGGGGCTATTCCTCTCACTGATATCAAAGATGAGGCACCATTCCTCCCACTGATTCCAACAACTGGGCACTTTTCCCCCCACTGATACCAACAATGGGGCACCTCTACTCCCACTGACACCAATGATATGGCACTATTCCTCCCATTGACACCAACAATGGGGTATCATTCTTCCCACTAACACCAACAATGGGGCACTATGCCTGCTACTGAAACCATAGATAGGGCACCTTTCCTCTCACTGACACCAACAATGGTACACTATTTCTCCCACTGACACAAATGATGGGGCACTATTTCTCCCAGTGATATCAATAATAGAGGACTATTCCTCCCACTGATACCGAAGATGGAGCTCCATTCCTCCCACTGATTCCAACAACTGGGCACTATTCCTCCCACTGATAGCAACGATGGGGCACTTTTCCTCCCACTGACACCAACGGTATGGCACTATTCCTCCCATTGACACCAATGATGGGGCATCGTTCCTCCCTTTAACACCAATGATGGGGTATCATTCCTCCCACTGACAGCATTAATGGGGCACTATTCCTCTCATTGAAACCAACAATGGGTCACTATTCCTACTACTGACACCATAGATGGGGCACAATTCCTCTCACTGATACCAACAATGGTACACTATTCCACCCACCGACACCAATGATGGGGCACTATTTCTCTCACCGACACCAATGATAGGGCACTATTTCTCCTACTGACACCAATGATGTGGCACTATTCCTCCTCCTACTAGCCACACACGTTGTTTACTGACACTGGGGCATTTTCTACTCCCAGTGGCCACAGTCCGGCTCTCCAAAAACATGTACAACAGTAAACTGGTCTTTTGTTTGGAAAGTATGGAGACCCGTGATCTAGATCAAGGTTCCCCAAGCTATGACCAATGGGCCAAATCTGGCCCTCGGATGTAAGGTGGGAAGATCTGATGGGAAACTTTGATTGGGGGACACTGATTTAAGGGGAAACTTTGATGGGGGGACACTGATTTAAGGGGAAACTTTGATGGGGGGACACTGATGTAAGGGGAAACTTTGATGGGGGACACTGATGTAAGGGGAAACTTTGATGGGGGGTCACTGATGTAAGGGGAAACTTTGATGGGGGGACACTGATTTAAGGGGAAACTTTGATGGGGGGACACTGATGTAAGGGGAAACTTTGATGGGGGACACTGATGTAAGGGGAAACTTTGATGGGGGGACACTGATGTAAGGGGAAACTTTGATGGGGGGACACTGATGTAAGGGGAAACTTTGATGGGGGACACTGATGTAAGGGGAAACTTTGATGGGGGGACACTGATTTAAGGGGAAACTTTGATGGGGGGACACTGATGTAAGGGGAAACTTTGATGGGGGGACACTGATGTAAGGGGAAACTTTGATGGGGGGTCACTGATGTAAGGGGAAACTTTGATGGGGGGACACTGATTTAAGGGGAAACTTTGATGGGGGGACACTGATGTAAGGGGAAACTTTGATGGGGGACACTGATGTAAGGGGAAACTTTGATGGGGGGACACTGATGTAAGGGGAAACTTTGATGGGGGGACACTGATGTAAGGGGAAACTTTGATGGGGGACACTGATGTAAGGGGAAACTTTGATGGGGGGACACTGATGTAAGGGGAAACTTTGATGGGGGACACTGATGTAAGGGGAAACTTTGATGGGGGGACACTGATGTAAGGGGAAACTTTGATGGGGGACACTGATGTAAGGGGAAACTTTGATGGGGGGACACTGATGTAAGGGGAAACTTTGATGGGGGGGACACTGATGTAAGGGGAAACTTTGATGGGGGACACTGATGTAAGGGGAAACTTTGATGGGGGGACACTGATGTAAGGGGAAACTTTGATGGGGGACACTGATGTAAGGGGAAACTTTGATGGGGGGACACTGATGTAAGGGGAAACTTTGATGGGGGGACACTGATGTAAGGGGAAACTTTGATGGGGGACACTGATGTAAGGGGAAACTTTGATGGGGGGACACTGATGTAAGGGGAAACTTTGATGGGGGGACACTGATGTAAGGGGAAACTTTGATGGGGGACACTGATGTAAGGGGAAACTTTGATGGGGGGACACTGATGTAAGGGGAAACTTTGATGGGGGGACACTGATGTAAGGGGAACTTTGATGGGGGGACACTGATGTAAGGGGAAACTTTGATGTGGGACACTGATGTAAGGGGAAACTTTGATGGGGGACACTGATGTAAGGGGAAACTTTGATGGAGACACCGATGTAAGACAACTTGGTTCGGGTTTTCCCAGCAATAGTTTTCCTTAGTCAACTTCTCCATCAAACTTTGTGGAGTGTCTGGTTTATATCTGTCCAATGGATGGTTTCTTCACCTCCTTCCGAGTTACCATTGGCCTCTAGGTTGGCTAATGTCCTTTTACTCAATGATGAAGTTTGGTGGACCTCCTGCTCCAGGAGCTCCCAGTCACACCTAAACCTTGTTCTTTCAAAAGTTTTAGTAATGGATTTATTGTCTGGCAAACAGAGAGAAGTTTTGAATTATTTTTTTATACCCCCCATACCTGCTTGTTGCTCTAGAACTTTCCCAGACTTGTTTTCAAAGTTCCTTGGTCCGTATGGTGATGTTTGTTTGGACTTTCCCTCTAATGAACCTTGAGGTTTCCCAAAAACAGGTTATTATTTCGAGACCATGTGGCACTACAGACAGACAGACTCCATTCAATTGATTACGTGACTTCTGATAGTAGTTGGTTGCACCACAGTTTATTTGTCAGCTCCACAGCAAAGGGGGTGAAAATTTATATAAGGAAGTTGAAAATTATGTCAATTTTCTTCATTTTAACATTTTGGACTATTTTTGTACATAAGTGATATAAAATGCCCATTAATTCTCAGTGTGTTGGGGGAAGAGAAAGGCACTTTGCCATCTTTGCCTTGGGTTCCAGCAGATATTATATTACGTTCAAACCCAAATACTTAATTCTCATATATGTTGTAATATGCTAATTAAATTTCAAAGCCATTTGTAATGATTTTTTTTTTTTTTTTTGTAATTTGTAATTTTGTAAACACCAAAAAAAAAAAAAAAAATGACAATTTGACTTTTCAGGTGCCACTAGTAGGCTTATAACCACCACCGTACCAATTATCTGAATATATATATAATATATTTATATTAAAAAAAAAAAAATAAAAAATATATATATATATATATATATATATATATATATACATATAGATATATCTATCTATATATATATATTTTTATATGTATAAATACTGTATATTATCACATAATTCTAATTAAAACAACAGTTTTAAAAAAATGCAGCAATGCAGGGTACAAATATTAATCCCTACTATGGAGGTTTATAATTAATTTTGCAAGATTTTATCTCAGTATTCAGTAAAGTATTTCTTGGCGATCCTGCCATGTAGGTCCTTGTTCAAGCACTTCCTGTTATAGGGTGACAAGGCTCTGTGTATGAACCTTCGTTATGCTTGTGCCTTGTCACCCTGTCCGATGGAGACTACAAGTAGCCATTGCAACACATATTTCCAGGGCTGTATTAGCAAGAACGTGGGGGTGGGGGAACAGTTCCAGCACCTCCATCGCTGAATGTATGTAATGGCAAGGGGTGCTGTGGTGTGCTGGAGGGTCTATTGATGCTCACTGCTGGGGAATCTATTGTTACTGGACGAGATCAATTTTTTTCGGGGGAGGGTCTATTGTTGCTGGGGTACAATCGATGCTGGGAGGCATCTATTGTTGAGGGAGTGGTCTATCGTTGCTAGGTGCTGGAGGGCCTATTGATGCTGACTGTTGTAAGGGTTGTTGTTGCTGGGGGGGATTTATTGTCGCAGGGGATCTATTTTTGCTGGGGGGATCTATTGTTGTTGGGAGGCTCCTATGTTGCTGTGGGACAATCGATGCTGGGAGGCATCTACTGTTGAGGGAGGGGGTCTATTGTTGCTAGCTACTGAAGGGTCTATTGATGCTGACTGTTGTGGGGTCTATTGTTGCTTGGGAG
The DNA here is from genome assembly GCF_965119305.1 of Pelophylax lessonae. Lineage (NCBI taxonomy): Eukaryota > Metazoa > Chordata > Amphibia > Anura > Ranidae > Pelophylax > Pelophylax lessonae. Next base: position 205,666,851 of record NC_138779.1, on the reverse strand, counting down.
ATCTATTGTCACTGGGGGGGGTCCATTGTTGCTGGAGGGGGATCTTTTTTGCTGGGGGGGTCTATTGTTGTTGGGGGGCTCTTATGTTGCTGGGGGACAATCGATGCTGGGAGGCATCTACTGTTGAGGGAGGGGTCTATTGTTGCTAGCTGCTGGAAGGTCTATTGATGCTGACTGTTGTGGGGTCTATTGTTGCTTGGGAGATCTATTGTCGCTGGGGGTTTATTGTTGCTGGAGGGGGATCTATTTTTGCTGGGGGGCTCTTATGTTGTTGGGAGACAAATGTTGCTGGGAGGCATCTACTGTTGAGGGAGGAGTCTATTGTTGCTAGCTGCTGGAGGGCCTATTGATATTAACTGTTGTGGGGTCTATTGTTGCTTGGGGAATCTATTGTTGCTGGGGGGGGGGGAGTCCATTGTTGCTGGCTACAAGGGATCTATTTTACTTCCTTTTTTATTATCGTTAACAAACTCTATATAAATTACTTAGCACCACAAATTGATACTTGGTTCTGTGTCCATTACTGAGAGGTGGGTAGGGGTGGAACCAAGGAACAGTGCTCAGAGGTGGGTAGGGGGTAGAACCAAGAAACAGTGCTCAGTGGTGGGTAGGGGGTGTAACCAAGGAACGGTGCTCAGAGGTGGGTAGGGGGTGTAACCAAGGAACGGTACTCAGAGGTGGGTAGGGAGTAGAACCAAGAAACAGTGCTCAGAGGTGGGTAGGGGGTGGAATCAAGGAACAGTGCTCAGAGGTGGGTAGGGGGTGGAACCAAGGAACGGTACTCAGAGGTGGGTAGGGGCTGGAACCAAGGAACAGTGCTCAGAGGTGGGTAGGGGGTGGAACCAAGGAACGGTGCTCAGAGGTGGGTAGGGGGTGGAACCAAGGAACGGTGCTCAGAGGTGGGTAGGGGGCTGGAACCAAGGAACAGTGCTCAGAGGTGGGTAGAGGGTGGAACCAAGGAACAGTGCTCAGAGGTGGGTAGGGGGGTGGAACCAAGGAACGGTACTCAGAGGTGGGTAGGGGGTGGAACCAAGGAACAGTGCTCAGAGGTGGGTAGAGGGTGGAACCAAGGAACAGTGCTCAGAGGTGGGTAGGGGGGTGGAACCAAGGAACGGTACTCAGAGGTGGGTAGGGGGTGGAACCAAGGAACGGTACTCAGAGGTGGGTAGGGGGCGGAACCAAGGAACGGTACTCAGAGGTGGGTAGGAGGTGGAACCAAGGAACGGTACTCAGAGGTGGGTAGGGGGCGGAACCAAGGAACGGTACTCAGAGGTGGGTAGGGGGCGGACGCAAAAGGTGACTTGGAAGTAGGGAGTTCCTGCACCTATTCTGAGAAATAAAAAGCCCTGTTGTCATCATCGTAAGGCCCCATACACACCTGAGCATTTTGTAAATAGGCACAAAATCACGCGTTTTGCATACATTTATGAAATGCGTGAAAAACATGTCTCCCGTTGTAGTGCCATTTATTGCTATTGGCACCCCAAACGCAGCTAGATGATGTGCGTTTTTCCGCTACTGTGACGCATTTAAAATGAATGGACAGCCCTATGCAGGTAGCTGCAATTTTGCGCACATTCTCATTACACCTAGGTATGAGCGCAGCCTAAACCTGCCCTGAGAAATACCATGCACCCATCACTGGAGTGCACGTAAAAAGAAAGTGGCTGCAAAGAGGCTGCAGAAGATCAGCATCACTGTGACTTAAAAAAAGATAAAAAAAAAAAGATGAAAAGAGTATTTTATTTAACTGTATTTAATAACCATTATTTTTTTAAGTACTGTGCTTTAGCAAAGTATATGGGATGAGATTAGGATTTAATTGAATTACTATTCATGTATTTCTTTTGAGCTGAGGACTTCTCTGCTTCTTGGATTTTACCTTCACAGCATAAGAGAACAGGATGACATACTGCTGTTCAGTACAATTGTAACGTAACCTTTAAGTCACTTCCTATCCACCATGTACAGTACATCCTATGTTCCAGAATTTCCCCAGGTCTGAAATCCTACAACTATTACGGTAAAGATCCCGTGCTATGCGATAACGTCTGGAAAAATTTCAAAATTTGTAGCACTGGCTCTTCCCGTAAAAAAAATAAATAAACAAGCAGAAGGCGCCATGGATTATCAGAAAAGTGACCTCTTCTGTGACCTCCAGGCCAGGACTCGTCCATATATACAGCTCTGCTCTGACGGATTACCAAACAGGTCTCTCAGACTGAACTCACCTGACACATAGACTTGGATCTTCTCAAGATACCGAAGATGAAATCAACTTACCTTTGCCTAATTCTCATCCTCTCCACCGTATGCCACCGAGGAACCTGCGCCTTCCTCAAAAAGGTAAGGGGGTTGTAGGGAAAGGTGAAACCATGGTTAATAAAAGCCACCCCAGATGTGTGATAGGTAGTCTTCAAATGGTGCCCACCAGGCTAGTGGCTGACCCTTTGTACGAAGGTTATTTCCAAGAACAGCAGAAGTCTTCTCTACCAAAAAGTTTTATTTTTTTAAAGTATATTGGAAGAGGTAAGTGGGTATTAGGAAAAGGTAACACCATGGTTTATAAAAGCCACCACAGATATGTGATAGGTAGACGTCAAATGGTGCCCACTAGACTGGTAGTTGACCTTTTGTATGAAGGTTATTTCCAAAAACAGTAGTAGTCTTCTCTACCAAAAAGATGCTTTATTTTTTAAAGTATATTAAAAGAGGTAAGTGATAGTAGGAAAAGGTGACACAATAGTTCATAAAAGCCACCACAGATACGTGATAGGTAAACGTAAAATGGTGCCCACCAGACTGGTGACTGACCTTTTGTATGAAGGTTATTTCCAAAAACAGCAGTAGTCTTCTCTACCAAAAAGTTTTATTTTTTAAAGTATATTGAAAGAGGTAAGTGGGTTTTAGGAAAAGGTAACACCATGGTTTATAAAAGCCACCATAGATATGTGAAAGGTAGACAAAAAATAATGCCCACTAGACTGGTGGTTGACCTCTTTTGTATGACGCTTATTTACGAAAACAGAAGTAGTCTTCTCTACCAAATAGATGCTTTATTTTTTAAAGTATATTAAAAGAGGTAAGTGATAGTAGTAAAACGTGACACCATGGTTTATAAAAGCCACCACAGATATATGATAGGTAGACATCAAATGGTGCCCACCAGACTGGTATTTGACCTTTTGTATGAAGGTTATTTCCAAAAACAACAGTAGTCTTTTCTACCAAAAAGATGCTTTATTTTTTAAAGTATATTAAAAGAGGAAAGTGGGTTGTAGGAAAAGGTAACACCATGGTTTATAAAAGCCACCACAGAAATGTGATAGGTAGACGTCAAATGCTGCCCAATAGACTGGTAGTTGACCTTTTGTATGAAGGTTATTTCCAAAAACAGCAGTAGTCTTCTCTACCAAAAAGATGCTTTATTTTTAAAAGTATATTAAAAGAGGTAAGTGGGTTGTAGGAAAAGGTAACACCATGGCTTTAAAAGCCACCACAGATATATGATAGGTAGACAAAAAATGGTGCCCACTAGACTGGTGGTTGACCTTTTTTGTATGACGCTTATTTACGAAAACAGCAGTTGTCTTCTCTACCAAATAGATGCTTTATTTTTTTAAAGTATATTAAAAGAGGTAAGTGATAGTAGTAAAACGTGACACCATGGTTTATAAAAACCACCACAGATATGTGATAGGTAGACGTAAAATTGTGCCCACCAGACTGGTGGCTGACCTTTTGTATGAATGTTATTTCCAAAAACAGGAGTAGTCTTCTATACCAAAAAAAAATGCTTTATTTTTTTAAGTATATTGAAAAAGGTAGGTATGTTGTAGAAAAAGGTGGTGACACCACCGTTTATAAAAGCCACCACAGATATGTGATAGGTAGTGCCCACCAGACTGGTGGCTGGCCTTTTGTATGAAGGTTATTTTCAAAAAACAGCAGTAGTCTTCTCTACCAAAAGGTTGCTTTATTTTTTAAAGTATATTCAAAGAGGTAATTGAGTTGTAGGAAAAGGTAACACCATGGTTTATAAAAGCCACCACAGATAAGTGATAGATAGACAAAAAAATGGTGCCCACTAGACTGGTGGTTGACCTTTTTTGTATGACGCTTACTTCCAAAAACAGCACTAGTCTTCTCTACCAAATAGATATTTTATTTTTTAAAGTATATTAAAAGAGGTAAGTGATAGTAGTAAAACGTAACACCATGGTTTATAAAAGCCACCACAGATATACGATAGGTAAACGTAAAATGGTGCCCACCAGACTGGTGGCTGACCTTTTGTATGAAGGTTATTTCCAAAAACAGCAGTAGTCTTCTCTACCAAAAAAAAATATTTATTATTTTAAGTATACTGAAAAGGTAGGTAGGTTGTAGAAAAAGGTGACACCATGGTTTATAAAAGCCACCACAGATATATGATAGGTAGTGCCCACCAGACTGGTGGCTGGCCTTTCGAATGAAGGTTATTTTCAAAAACAGCAGTAGTCTTCTCTACCAAAAGGATGCTTTTTTTAAGGTATATCTAAAGCCAAAACATTTTTCTAGTTTTGTATAAATTGGTTAAATTTTGTAAAGATTGGTTTTGAAATAAACTCAAGGTATGGGATCGTTGTGTTTATATACGGTATATGATTATATTATTGAAAATATTTTACACACTTTTTTATTAGGATAGAGCCACACACTGTAGGTGGTTTTTTGTGGGGTGTCTAGTTTTGTAAAGGGCTAAAACCCCTGTCAGGTTTATTGTTTTCTTCTTTGTTGCATTGGGGAGCTTTCCCTTTACGAAGACACAGCAGGAAGTAAGAGGAAATCTCCTCAAAGTGAAGAGATATTCCTTCTTAGAAAGTTGTCGATGGATCAAACGTCCCTATTGAGTGATTACCCCCACTCCCTTACAGGGGTATTGCTAGACCCTGGCACCTAGGGCAGGTTCCCCGGGTCTTCTACTTCTACCATTGGGGAGCTTTCCCTTTACAAAGACACAGCAGGAAGTAGGAAGAAATCTCCTCAAAGCGAAGAGATATTCCTTCTTAGAAAGTTGTCAATGGATCAAACGTGCCTATTGAGTGATTACCCCCACTCCCTTACAGGGGTGTTGCTAGACCCTGGCCCCTAGGACAGGTTCCCCGGGTCTTCTACTTCTACCATTGGGGAGCTTTCCCTTTACGAAGACACAGAAGGAAGTAAGAAGAAATCTCCTCAAAGTGAAGAGATATTCCTTCTTAGAAAGTTGTCGATGGATCAAAGTCCCTATTGAGTGATTACCCCCACTCCCTTACAGGGGGGTTGCTAGACCCTAGAACCTAGGGCAGGTTCCCCGGGTCTTCTACTTCTACCTTTGGGGAGCTTTCCCTTTACGAAGACCCAGCAGGAAGTAAGAAGAAATCTCCTCAAAGTGAAGAGATATTCCTTCTTAGAAAGTTGTCGATGGATCAAACGTCCCTATTGAGTGATTACCCCCACTCCCTTACAGGGGTGTTGCTAGACCCTGGCACCTAGGGCAGGTTCCCCGGGTCTTCTACTGCGTGCCCCTTCTAATGAGTGCCCTGTGTCTTCTAATGAGTGCCTTGGTTTTCCTTTGCTGTTGCCACCATCCCCAGTATGATATTTCAGACATTCCTCAATCTTTGTTAAACTAATTCTTTGTATCTTGTATATCCATTCCATGTGCAATACGCTTTTGGAATGTCCTGCAGCTCATTTACTTTTGAATAAGTGATATTTTTTAGACAATTATAATATATTTAACTTTTATTTTAAATTATGTAATCAATAGAGGAAATTAAAGTTATGGCCATTTAAGGAAATTTGTAATTAAAAAATATTGTTGGTCTTGTGTAATCAATTGTATAGTAGCATTTTATCCCATACCACAGCCACATAAACACAGAAAATCTAGAAATAGAAACGAATCAGACTTTTGAGGTACCACTCATATACATAAAACTTTTTATATATAAGAAATATATTTGTATGGTATATAATCAGTGCTTTAAGTGGCCCAAAAGAGGTGCAGGTACTCTATTATAGCCTATAAATTTTGTCACCCCCCCCCCGCCCCACATCAGGGTCCCCACAGAGCACCTCCCCCTGGCCTGGGCTGGGACTCTGGAGCAGGGGGACTCACTGGTGGTGACTGGTCTGGCTCTGGAGTGGGAAATATTCTTGGGGGGGGCAACAATTGAGGGCGCAGATGTTCAAAATAAGCATACTGGTACGCTAAGGCGCACAGGGAGGTGGCGGTATGCTCAAGAGCCATATTTGGAAGTGGCGGTACTGAGTACCAGTGCATACCGGCCCACTTAAAGCACTGTATATAATACATAAAATATGTTCTTGGGGCTTATTTATGCATACAACCCAATATTCATTGATAGTTCACACTAGACCTCCCTATATTTAGCACTCATTGGATATCCCCTAGATCAGGGTTTCTAAAACAGGGTTTCATGGCACCCTAAGGTTCCTCCACAGTTTGCTACAGGTTCCTTGAGCAATTTCTGCCTCTCAGATGATTTCCCACTAACACCATTGACCCTTTTAGCTATCTATAAGGGGGTAATTCTTCCCAATGACCACAAATGTAAGGATCATTCTTCCCACTGACCATCATACTAATGTATCATGAGTTGCAGATGCAGTAATTTTTCGCAAGGATTCCTTGGGACTCGAAAGTTATTTTTAGGGTTCATCTCTGTTGATAAGGTTAAGAAAGGCTGCCCTAGATCTACAATTACGTGAAAGTATGTATAGCCAATTACCGTATATTCTGTACATTCAGAGACATATCCAGCCATTTTTGTAAGCAACCTCCAAAGTTGACTTGAACCAGCTCTGGTAGAGACCTTCTCTACATTTTCACAGCTTTTACTATAAAAAACCTTTTGGTATGAGAAGATTAAACCTCTTTTCCAACAGTTATAAGAATGTCCTAGTGTCTTTTAGGGGTGACTTTACAGTGAACAACTGTCTATTATGTTTACTATATGGCCCAATTATGTATTCGTAGGTGATCATACCCCCCTTGAGTAAAAGACTCCAGTTTAACTTATCTGCCTTCATAGCTAAGCTCCTCCAATGTCCAATTATTTCATCACCCTCTTCTGCTGTTTTTGATACCACAACATTTTGGTAACGGGGACCCCAAAACTGACCTGACTAATGTCTTTGAAAGTTCTTATCTGTCTGGGTCATAGATGGCATATCTTGTAGTTGTTAAACATATTCAACTGCTCATAGTTGGATTGTTAGTCAAATTTAACCAAAAATGGAAAAAAAAAAAAAAACAGTTTGTAATGGCAGAACCCTAAAAGTTGTTTTTTAGAGGAAAACCAAAAAACCTTACAAAGTTTTGGTCAAGTTTTGTCCTTCTTCATCCATAAAGGCAACTGGATATTCTCTGTTAGGGCTCTTTCACACAGCTGCTCCGTGTGTCCGCAAATCATCCTATTTTTTGCGGATGATTTGCGGACATAATGTAAGTCTATGGCATTGCGGATGTCAGTGGAATACCATCCGCTGACATTCGATTTTCTTCCTTTCAGTTCTGTTCCGTTTTTTGGAACGGAACAGAACCCTATTTTTTCATCCGTTCAAAAAACGGAAAGGAAGGAAAATCGGATGTCAGCGGTGTCACCCGCTGACATCCGCAATGCCCATAGACTTACATTATGTCCGCATATCATCCACAAACGGATGGGATGATATGCGGACATACGGAGCGGATGACATAAATGTCATCCGCTCCGTGAAAAAAAAAAAAGTCCCGGAGCGGCCGTGTGAAAGAGCCCTTACTGCTGGTAAATATTCACTGATGTGACTGTATAATAAATATATAAAGCAGTGTAAATTGGCAGCACTATATAAGTAACTGAAATAAATAAATAAAAAAATAAAAATAAAATAAATACATTTTATTATTCAAATCAGAACCGTGTACAGATGTTTAGAAACAATCTATAAAAATAACAAAAAATATAATTCTATTTTTTTTTTTTTTTTTTCAGAATGAAAACCTGGATTCTACAGTCCAACTGGCTCACCCACAGATAGAAAGTGCAGACATCAAGGTAGGATATTCCAAGATGATATCATGTATGATGTAGGACAGCTGGGTAATGCTTGGTCACTGTGCATGGGAACCATAAAGTAAGGTCTATGTCACACTTGTGATCATTTAAGGATGTGGGTTGATGGTACTGAACCTCTAAAAGTTCTCTTTCTACCAACCTATAGTGTGGAACTGCAATGTCTGGACCAGCCTTTCTCTACCTTTTTTCTCTTGAGAAACCCTCAAAATAATGTTCAGGTTCTCAATAAGTTGAAGAAAGTTTTAAATATTAAAAAAAAAATAAGTGATGTGGAGTATCTAGCTTATTTGACGCCCAGGCCAATTCTTTTTGTTACCAAACACCTACAATGCTATTTTCAGTAACATTCTTAAAATGAATACTAAGAAAGATGGGCAGCAAAAATTGTGGTATTATTATTATTATTATTTCAGGTTCTTATATAGCGCTGTCAATTTACGCAACGCTTTACATATACATTGTACATTCACATCAGTCCCTGCCCTCAAGAGCTTACAATCTAAGGTCCCTAACTCACATTCATACTTACATAGTAGGGCCAATTTTATACAGCATCCAATTAATCTACCAGCATGTCTTTGAAGTGTGGGAGGAAGCCGGAGTACCCGGAGGAAGCCCACGCAGGCACAGGGAGAACATGCAAACTCCAGGCAGGTAGTGTTGTGGTTGGGATTCGAACCAGCTACCCTCTTGCTGCTAGGCGAAAGTGCTAACCACTACACCACTGTGGTATCCTCTCACATTAGTGGTCATTGTAGAAGTGACCTCTTACACTGTTGGTTAGTGAACAATTGCCCAGGTTGATGTTCGGTGTAGTTAGGAGATCAATCTTACATTGCTCATTGCTCAAAGAACCCCTAGCAACCTCAGGAGGAACCCTAGGCTTCCACAGATCCCTAAATAAGAATGTCTGATCTGGACAATGAGCTGGTAGTTGAAGGACTTTAGTGGTCACTTTGTAAAGTGGTTGTTTTTGGCACCTTCAAAGTCCCATGTTTATGTTCTTATTTGATTCTTTGATATTGGTAGAGGATAGACTTAGCAATAGCATGCAATGTCAAGCGGCAGCTGCCAAAGCCAGCAGAATATTAGCATGCATAAAGAAAGGGATGTATTCCAGAGATAAGACTATAATCCTTCCACTTTATAAAACTCTGGTCCGACCACATCTGGAGTATTCTGTCCAGTTCTGGTCGCCAGTCCTCAGGAGGGATGTGTTGGAGCTGGAGAGAGTCCAGAGAAGGGCAACTAAACTGATTAGGAGATTGGAGGACCTTAATTATGAAGAGCGTCTGCAATCGCTTGATTTATTCTCCCTGGAGAAGAGACGCCTGAGAAGGGACATGATAGCAATTTATAAATATCTTAATGGTGATCTCGGCATAGAAAAAAAGCTATTCAGTCGGAGGGATTGCATGAGGACTCTGGGGCATTCAATGAGATTAGAGGAGAAGCATTTTAACCTCAGGCAACGCAGGGGGTTCTTTACTGTTAGGGCTACAAGATTGTGGAATTCTCTACCACAAGAGGTGGTTTCTGCGGGAAGTATGGTGGCTTTCAAAAGACTCTTAGATTTACATCTCAAGGATCAGAACATTCAGGGGTATGAGAGGTGATTACAGCCACACACACCTACACAGGTTGAACTGGATGGACTATTGTCTTTATTCAACCTCACCTCTACTATGTAACTATGTAACTATGATATTGGGAATGTGGTGCCTCATGGCCATTCACCGCCCGAACACATGTAGAACTTTCATGGTCACCTTTAGACTCTGACATAACTGAGTAAATGTAGAATTGAAGCACCACATTGTATACTAAAAAGTCCATATACAAGTTTATTCTAATATTAAAATCTGATGGAGAATTGTACGCAAATTCCTCAACCAGCTGCTCATGAACAGCCTACCAGACCAAAGTTTTCATTATTAGGCCAGCCTACATCTGCCAGGCCCTGATGAAGGGGGCGAGGTCCCAAAAACCTGTTGGCTTTGTGTAAAATCCACCTTGAGATTCTACATTGATATAAACTTCTTTTTGGATGTTTTAATATCATGGTGTGGCACTTCAATTCTGAATAACAAACTAATAATCAAGTCACTGGTGACCATTCGGCAGCAACAAGATTGCTGGAGAGAACAGAAAAACGACTCTCCTGCAGCATCTCCCTTACCAGGGGTTGAGTGGAAGCTTATTGATCTGGCCAGCAAGGGAGGAATATCATGGAAATCAGAGTATAGTTCTTCTGGCCAACATATAGATTCTGCTGCTGAAGGGGCCCTGAATGGGTTTGCTGTGGGGCCCCATTACAGCTCCGGCTCCCATGTACAATAGCTATTTAGCTGTTTTCCTGAAG
>NC_138779.1:205243881-205651381 GCF_965119305.1 Pelophylax lessonae | reverse complement strand
TCACACTGCCACAGTAAATAGGCGGCGTGTGGTCGGCAACCGGTTAGGAAAATTGCAAAAGACCACCTCCCTGTGTCTAATCACAAGGACTCCAACAAATCCGCCACCTTCTTCCCAAGCCTGTTCTGACAATTCCCTCCTACATGTAAAAAATCAACTTTTTTTTTGATAGAAAATTACTTAGACCCTCAAACATTACATATATATATATATATATATATATATATATATATTTATTTTTAGCAGAGACCCTATAGAATAAAATGGCGGATGTTGCAAATTTTTATGTCAGATGCTATTTGCGCAGCCGTTTTTTTTAAACGCATTTTTTTTTTGTGTGAAAAAACATAAACAAAACACTAAAGTTAGCCCAATTTTTTGGTATAATGTGAAATATGATGTTACACCGAGTAGATACCTAACATGTCACGCTTTAAAATTGCGTCTGCTTGTGGAATGGCGGCAAACTACAGTGCTTAACATTCTCCTTAAGCGACGCTTTTAACGCCTTTACAGGTTACCAGTTTAGAGTTGCACAGGAGGTCTGGTGCTGGAATGATCGCTCTCTCGCTCTAAAGTTTGCGACAATACCTCACATGTGTGGTGCGATCAACGTTTATACATATGCGTTTGGGAGTAACGTATGCGCTCACATTTGTGCGTAAGCATGGTGGGGACGGTGGCACTTTAGTTTTTTATTTTTATTATTTATTTATTTAATTTATACACTTTTTTTGTACTAACTTTATTGCTATTACAAGGGATGAACAACATCCAATGTGACAGCATGGGACATGACAGGTCCTCTTTATGGAGAGATTTGGGGTGTATTTGACCCCAGATCTCTCCTCTGGCCCCCCCCATGCATCTGATCAGACACGGATCGGTCCGATTGGCTGCTTCTCTGGCCGCTGGTGGCCAGGTAAACAAAGGGGCGGAGCCGGAAGTGACAAATTATTCGTCGCTCCCGGTTTCCCGGGTTACAGAGAGAGGGGAATGACGTCAGTTCCTCTTTCTCTATAGAGGGCATCCATCGCCACCGGCTCCCGGGCACCGCCATCGCATAGCTCCCAACTGTCCCTGATTTCGAGGGACTGTCCTTGATTTGGCGCAAAGTCCCTCTTTCTTCCTCATTTTGGGTCTGATCTATATAGTTGTTAATAAAACGCATTTTTTTAGCTTTCCAAAAAGTGTTTCCCAGTGCTAAACCTTTCACCCAATTTGTAAATTGCTGCATTTGTAAATGTCTAAGCCCAGTATAAAGAAATAATAGCAGTAAAAAAAAGCATTTATGGGTTTAACTAATTTTTTTAAATATAATTCTCCTTTAAGAGGGCGTGGCTGGGGGTGTGTCCTATGCCTACATAATTTTGCTAATAGGTGTCCCTCGTTCCCATCTCAAAAAGTTCTGGAGGTATGTTTTTTAGTGGATCGATGTCCGTTTACACCCACCGCTCCATAGAGGATAATGAAGGGTCCGATTGAACTGAAAAACTGACTGGCGGACCCGATTGGTCCACTTGTGTGAAAGGGTCCAACGGGTAGGAATCTGCTGCTAGGTTTGGTAAAATCCCTGCAATGTTTATTGATCCACCAGAGGGCGTTCTTTTTTTTTTCTCAACTAAAGTGGAGTTATTTTGTAAGCCTAATATAAACAGTGATAAAAGCCCCAGTGGGTTCAACGGCCATTCTTAGGTTTTAGCCATTTCCCCCAAATGGACATTCCTGTACGTCCTTGGGTTTCAGTGTTCTAATAAGGAAAGTAGCAGGATCTTCATCCCTTTAGAAGTAATGAACTCGTAAGGAACATCTCACCAAAATGAAAGTTCCTATTGCAGGGGATGCCTAAAACTGACTTGTATGTTAGTGCAGACTTCTGGGAAAATCAGTGAGCCAATCACAGTGAGCACATATTTGGGAGCTCAGGTGATCATTTTGCCACATTTTTTGTTGGAGGTTGGTAAATATGTCACTATAATGTATGAAAAATTGGTCTCTATAAGTGCCCAAAGTAGAATTGATCCCAATTTCTCTAGGAAGTGAAGGGTGGGTGTATTAACAGTATCCTTCCCAATGTGGTTAAGGGAAAGGGCCTGTGCTGTGACAGCCACCAATCAGGTACACCCGTTTTGGTTCTGCACTGGTGCACCTTCAGTTTGGTGCAGTGCTACATCTAAAGACGTCTGGAATCAGACATATTGGGGATGTGGTCTATTTTATTTTTGATTGGGATCAGATGCATTGGGGGTGTGGCCTATTTTATTTTTGTCTGGGATCAGATGCATTGGGGGTGTGGTCTATTTTATTTTTGTCTGGGATCAGATGCATTGGGGCTGTGATCTATTTTACTTTTGTTTGGGATCAGATTCATTAAGGGGTATGTTCTATTTTATTTTTGTTTGGGATCAGATTAATTGGGGTGTGGTCTATTTTATTTTTGTTTGGGATCAGATGCATTGAGGGTGTGGTCTATTTTATTTTTGTCTGGGATAAGATGCATTGGGGGTGTGGTCTATTTTACTTTTGTTTGGGATCAGATGCATTAAGGGGTATGTTCTATTTTATTTTTGTTTGGGATCAGATTAATTGGGGTGTGGTCTATTTAATTTTTTTGGGGATCACATGCATTGGGGTGTGGTCTATTTAATTTTTTTTGGGATCAGATGCATTGAAGGTGTGGTCTATTTTTTTTTTTCTGGGATCAGATGCATTGGGGATGTGGTCTATTTTACTTTTGTTTGGGATCACATGCATTAGGGGTGTGGTCTATTTTATTTTTGTTTGGGATCAGATGCATTGGGGGTGTGGTCTATTTTATTTTTGTCTGGGATTAGAGTCATTGGGGGTGTGTTCTATTTTATTTTTGTTTGGGATCAGATTCATTGGGGTGTGGTCTGTTTCATTTTGTTTGGGATCACATGCATTGGGGGTGTGGTGTATTTCGTTTTTGTTTGGGATCAGATCTATTTGGGGGGGGGGGGTGGTCTTTTTTATTTTTGTTTGGGATCAGATGCATTGGGGGTGTGATCTATTTTGGGTCCTAGAAAGTTGATGGTTATCTGTAAATGTAAATTACATAAGCCATGTCCCTTTCATGAAACCACGACTTTTAGGGTTGCTTCTATACGTTCACTTCCAAAAACACAGGATAGAAGCTATATAAACACTAGTGAGAGTTAATAGATAATCCAATCGTCTGATTTCGTGTTAGTACCTGATAAACTGATAACAATCATACATTTTTCTGACAGTCAAGGCCAGTTCCCAGCTATTTATAACTGAGCCAATTTATGACACTGGGAATCGTTGAGACCCAACACATTTTAGACGGCACAGTCAACCAGATCTAAATTCCCATCTTCTGGATGCATCTGATCATGCATATATAGTAATTTAAAGCAGGGGTCTCCAAACTTTTGAGTCAAAAGGCTAGTTTGCTACCCTTCAAACTTTAGGGGGGCTGGATTGTGGCTAATGGGAGTATAAAATGCCCTGACATTGGTGGGAGTAAACAAGCCATAGGCTTGGTGGTCAGTGGTAATAAAAAAAATTACATCAGTGTGAGGAATAGCACCCCATCATTGGTGTCAGTGGGAGAATTAGTTCCCCATCTCTGGTGTCAGTGGGAGGAATTGTACCCCATCATTGGTGTCAGTGGGAGGAATTGTACCCCATCATTGGTGTCAGTGGGAGGAATTGGATCCCATTGTTGGTGTCAGTGGAAGGAATAGTACCCCATTGTTGGTGTCAGTGGGAGGAATAGTACCCCATTGTTGGTGTCAGTGGAAGGAATAGTACCCCATTGTTGGTGTCAGTGGGAGGAATAGTACCCCATTGTTGGTGTCAGTGGAAGGAATAGTACCCCATTGTTGGTGTCAGTGGGAGGAATAGTACCCCATTGTTGGTGTCAGTGGGAGGAATAGTACCCCATTGTTGGTTTCACTGGGAGGAATAGTACCCCATTGTTGGTGTCACTGGGAGGAATAGTACCCCATTGTTGGTGTCAGTGGGAGGAATAGTGCTCTGTCTTTGGTGTCAATGGAAGGAATAGTGCCTTGTATCAGTGCCTCAAGGGCCAGATAAAGGCAAGCAAACGGCCACATCTGGTCCGTGGACTGCAGTTTGGAGACCCCTAGTTTAAAGGGTCATTCCAAACTAAATCTGGCATTTCAGTGTTTGGTTGGTGCTGCAGAAATAAACCAGCTGGCAGTTTCTTCTATCTCTTGGGGACTCTATTGGCGAGATCTTCCCATGTCTACACAACCAGCCGTGGTTGTTATGTGGGCTTCTCACAATCCCTGCTGGATTTGAATTTATTTCCTATCATTGAGAATGTAACAGGAGGAGCTGGAACTCACAAAGTTGGGTGAGGACCCCTCAAACTCCCAGGTGGACAGGAACAGAGTTAGGAGTTATAGGGACCTTACTGATGGTGCATCCAAAACATAAAGGAAGCCAGGAGCTGACTCAGCCTGTAGGTCTGGCCTATAACTACAATACCAATTTTGAGCAGAAATGTAAACAATAAATTTTTTCCTAAAATTACAGATATAGAAATTGAGGAAATTTGCTTATTTTGCAGTTTTGACATTTCTAAGCTCTTTAGTACCCTAAACCGATCATAGACGTAAGAGAATGGGTGGACATGAATGCCAGACACCCAACCACCAAAGTCTATTTGCTAAACCTTGAACAAGAACGTTTGGATTTGCATAAGGAAAAATGGTCCTAGAAGTAACTTGCAATACCGTAAGGCACATGTGTCAAACACAAGGCCCGCCGGTGGAATTCAGCCCTCCAGGTCATTTCATGTGGCCCTCACACTTCTCCTGCAGCTGCAGCACTCCCTTCATCTCCACCACTCCTCTGTCTCAGCAGCCAGGAGCTGAGAGGAGGACAGAACTCCTCCTTCAAATCCTGTTCCTCTCTGTGCAGCTGCAGCACCCCCTCGTCCCCACCTCCCCTGGTCTCAGCATTCAGAAGACTCCAGCCCATTGGCGGCCGGTCTATAGGGGGCGCAGGGGCGCCGCCCCCCCAATCAGCATCTTCAAGGAAAAAATAAAAATAAAAAATTACCTTTTAAAGCTCACTAGGGGTGCCGGAGCTATTGCAGTCTATTGGGGGGTGGGGTTTGGCATCCCACGTGGCTAGAGCAGAGGCACTGATTGGAGGCCTTCTGGGTGTCATCGGGGCGCAGAGCAATGCGCCCCGACACTCCTACTTCTTCACTTCTAGTCCTGTGATTGGTCCAGACTCCAGCCTGGACCAATCATTCAGGACTTCCGTGCCGTCTGACGTTGTCGTGGGGGGCGGTGCATGTGTCAGTCACTCTGACTCACGCACCTTCCCGGTCAGAGTGAGGAGGATCAGCGTGGTGGATGGTCGCGAGATGTCTGCAGTCAGTTAGCCAGGAGCAGGTAAGTAAATCCGCGGACCGCTGCCTTGTGTTTCTCCTCTGCCGCCGGCCGCCACTGCTCCAGCCCTCCTCTGGTCCTCCTCCAGACCCTGCACTTTCTGCTTCCCAGCTCTGCCCCCACTGTGATGTAAGAAAGGGTGGGGGCCCTTGACTTCTGGTGGTGGGGGGTGGGCTCTTGGCATCTGATGTAAGGGGAGGTGGTGCTCTGGAAATCTATTATTACAGATACAACCAGCCCTTTGAGGACGACCATAATGCTGATGCGGCCCACAATGAAATCGATTTTGACACCCTTGCCGTAAGGTTTATTAGAGTTTTGGTTGAGGCATTAGCTGAGACTTTTTGCACATTTTTAAGAATTTTTCACTTTGATTGCAACTGGCAGCCCATGGAAGTCTGAGGTTCATGTTGAGCATGTGAAACACCAAATGAAATGTATAGTCACCACAGGCGAAGGCAGGCATATCCTCCAAGCACTTTGATAAATGTAACCCACTGCGTCTGTTTCCATCTTTTTCCCTCATCTAGATGTCCAATAAGAATGAGTGTCTTGTGAAGGTCCAGTCCTGCAAATCAAGGTTGGTCCCCTGGTTAGAGAAGAACCCAGCTGTGATTTTGAGATGGCTGCATGATGCCGGAGCATTACACCAGGAGACGTATTTCAGACTCCTTGAAACCAGGCCGGAGAGTAATCAGGTCATCTCTGTCCTGGAGCTCATGTTAAAGAATGAGGAGACTTGCAGGACCTTCCTGAACGTTCTACAGCAGGTGCAAGAACACTATAGTCCAGAGCTTCAGAAGTGGTTGAGGGACACCTTTCCCATCATCTACAAGCAGCCTGCTAATGTTATGGGTAAGTTAAAAGAAAGATTTTAATGAGATTTTAAAGTTAGTTTAGTTACTTTTCCAACCTTTTCAGCACAGAGGAACCCTTGAAATAACTTTCCAGTCTCAGGGAACCCAAGGTAAAAATTACTACATCTAAAACTCATTAAACATTAGTCTGATGGTCAGTGGAAAGAAGTCTCCATACACTTTTGGTCATTGGGAAGAATTGAAAAAAGATAACACTATATTAGTGTATCTCCCCGCGCATCGGAAAAGGTTTTGTTTAAATATAGGATAAAAAATATAAAAATGTGTGTAATTAGTGAGATATAAATATAAAAATATATATATTGTGTGGCAGCAGCTATAGATTTAAAATAGATGATAGAAAAATAGCCTAGGCTATATACAGCGCTTGCCACAGAAAAACAATTAACTTAATGTATGTGAACAATGTTGAAAACTTATCTTTACAGTATAAGTGAAAATACAAATCAATTAACCACTTAAGCCCCGGAAGATTTTACCACCTTCCTGACCAGGGGGTATTTTGCGATTCGGCACTGCGTGACTTTAACTGACAATTGCGCGGTCGTGCGACACCATACCCAAACGAAATTTACGTCCTTTTTGCCCCACAAATAGAGCTTTCTTTTGGTGGTATTTGATCACCTGTGCGATTTTTTGATCATGCGCTATAAACAAAAAAAGAGCGTAAATTTTGCAAAAATAACAATATTTTTTACATTTTTTATATGAAAAATTTTTTAACATTTTTGGCCAATTTGCTTTCTGCTACCTATGTTTGGTAAAAAAAATCGCAAAAAGCGTATTTTGATTGGTTTGCGCAAAAGTTATCGCGTTTACCAACAAAGGGAAAGATTTTTGTCATTTTTGTTGTTTTTTTTTTTTAACGAGTAATGGCAGCGATCTGCGATTTTTTTTGCGGGACTGTGACATTGCGGCAGACAGATCGGACCCTTGACTGACATTTTTGACACTTTTGGGGGTACCAGTGACATTACTGCAGTAATCAGTGCTATACATATGCACTGTTACTGTAAAAATGACACTGGCAGGGAAGGGGTTAATTTTATTGGAGAGGGAGGGGTTAATCTATACCTGGTGCTTACTGACATGTGTGGGGGGAGGTGACTGAGTGACTCAAGGACAGATCGCATGTTCAGCTATGCTGAACCCTGCAATCTGTCACTCCCTGTCACTTAGGAGATCCGCCCGCTCTGTTTACACAGGCGGACGGATCTCCAAACTAGATTCCCCGACGATCGGGGAAGAACCGCCGCTCCTCCCTTGGCCTGACTCCCGCTGTGAATGAAAACAGCGGGAGCGCGCCCTCGGCGTCGCGCGAGCGCCGCCTACAGGGGGAGGAGTCCAGCGTAGGTCTACGTCGCTGGACGATAACGAGCCACTGTGCCGCAGTAGAGGCACAGTGAGCGGACGTAAAGTGGTTAAATATAAGATAAAAATATAAAAATGTGTGTAATTAGTGAGATATAAATATAAAAATATATATTGTGTGGCAGCAGCTGTAGATTTAAAATGGATGATAGAGAAATAGCCTAGGCTATATACAGCGCTTGCCGCAGAAAAACAATTAACTTAATGTATGTGAACAATGATGAAAACTTATCTTTACAGTATAAGTGAAAATACAAATCAATTAAACACATGAAAATTAATAAAAAGTTCCAAGAAATTGATAAATAGATAAATAAGTATTTTCCAGTGGTGATCAATATATGTGAATAAAATAAATGTAAAATTCAATAAATAAAGTCTTTTCAAGTGGTGATCAGGTGCAAAGTGCTTCGTGCTCAATAAATAAAAGTTTGTGACTTTCGGGACGTGGATTCCTCTTTTCCTGTGGCTTGTGGTAGAAATAAATGACTTACCAGAATTGTTGGGTCCTATGTGCTGTATAGCACTAGGACCTACAGCGCTTGGAGGCCGTTCAGGCCGGATTGGGGATCCCCTTTGTGGATGATCCTGGTGGGATACAGGTTAGGTTCCTCCTTACCGGATCTCGATCCTCAGGATATGGGGTTAAAAGAAAGGCTCCAGATAGTGTATTACCATTTAAAAGTTTATTCATTAAATATTCATAAAAATCGGAACAAAGAAAGACTCAAACTCCAAGTTTGCAGGCAAAGAAACCTCTTACAAACACCTCCTAGCAGAGTGGCAAGCGGAGTGTTCCGGCTTGCGTTCCACGTGGTGCGTAGCGTGCTGACGTGCGTTCCACAACCTTGACGCGTTTCGTCGCTTCCTGTGACGTTTTCAAAAGGTCTTTTGAAAACATCACAGGAAGTGACGAAACGCGTCAAGGTTGTGGAACGCACTTTGCACCTGATCACCACTTGAAAATACTTTATTTTTTGAATTTTACATTTATTTTATTCACATATATTGATCACCACTGGAAAAGACTTATTTATCTATTTATCGATTCCTTGGAACTTTTTATTAATTTTCATGTGTTTAATTGATTTGTATTTTCACTTATACTGTAAAGATAAGTTTTCAACATTGTTCACATACATTAAGTTAATTGTTTTTCTGCGGCAAGCGCTGCATATAGCCTAGGCTATTTTTCTATCATTGGGAAGAATTACCCCCTTACCGATACCTAAATTAATTAATGGTGTCAGTGGGAGGCAAAAATTGGTAATTGTTCAAGGAACTCCTTGCAACCTCTGGAGGAACCCTAGGGTTCCACAGAACCCTGATTGCGAAACCCTGGTTTAGTCTAGTATCCAGAACAGGTTATTGATTCTCTTACAGAAGTTAGTAGGTCTCGGTAACTGGCACACTGCTCCTTGCGTGGCCTGTGCCGCTTCCTAATTTCTCTGCTGTACATCTCAGTGACCAATTATTGTAGGCTCTGTCATGGCCTCCTGCAATGTGATAGTCTAGTTCCAACTAACTTTCATTTTTGTAGCTCAACAGACCTAAAAATCCCAGGTCACCTCCTATTAGGTCAACTGTGACCAGTTTAGACTCACTCCTGTCACTAGAGGAAGGAATCCTAAATGTTCTTTGGATTCTCCCATGTCTGCAACATTAAATAAAACCTAAACACCCGTTCCCTGTGACATTTACATCGAAACTAGCTCCGATTTAGGAATTTCAGAAAAGAAAAGCTACAACCATTTATCGAAAAAATAATAAACACTTTTTAAGGGTTATCTATGCCTCAAATAGTCAGCCCTATATGGAATAATTTAAAATATAAGGAGCTGTGTGTAGCCTCTAGTCTAAGGGCATCTACAGGCCCACTAAGACCCATTGGCAGAAATCTCCCACTGAGACACTGAGACACTTTGACTGAGGTTTTCCATTGAGATCTACTTGCAGAGGCCTCCCAATGAGACTTTTGGAGGAGGTCTTCCACTAAGATGTACTTGCAGAGGCAACCCATTGTCTTCCACAGATACCCACTGACATTGTCTTCCCACTGAGATTCTTTTACCGAGGTTTGCACTGAGATCCACTTTCAGGGTCCACCCACTGTCTTCCACTGAGACCCATTGACATAGACCTGCCACCAAGACCCTTTGGCAGAGGTCTTTGAATAAGATCTACTTGAAGATGCCACCCACTGTCTTCCACAGAGACCCATCAACATAGGCCTTTCCACTGAGACTCTTTGACAGAGGTTTACCACTGAGACCTTTGTGCAGAGGTCAGCCATTGCCTTCCGCGGAAACCCATTGACATAGGGATCCCACCAAGACCCTTTGGCAGAGGTCTTTGACTAAGATCTACTTGAAGATGCCAACCACTGACCTCCCACTGAGACCTGTTGGCAGAAGTCTTCCACTAAGATCTGCTTGCAGAGGCCTCCCACTCTCTTCCACTGTGACTCACTAAAAGAGGCCACTCATTGTCTTCCATTAAGACTTACTGACAGAGGCCTTCCACCGACCCCAAACAATCCTAAAACCTACCTGTACTTTGCTCATACTTAGCAAAATACCAGGTTTGCTTCTTTGTACTTACTATAAGCAGGCTGTATTTCCTTGCACTCCTCAAACACTAGGGTACTCCAAAGCTGCTATGCAAATTTTGAATTGTCCACTGCCCCAAAGTAAGTATGTAGGCAGGTCCAGTTATCTAGTGTGCCACAAGGTGGCTTTGTTCAAGAATAATATCTGGTTACAGAAGACTGTGTTATCAGGTGTTAGGCCCCTTTTCAGTTATGTAATGGGAGAGTCAGTACCTCAGGTTGGGAGGATCTCTAGTGCACGTGGGGCATGAGAGCCAAGCATCCTACACCAGCACAAATGTAACCAGCATGCAGAGACCCTGTCTAGAGCAGGAGGCGGGGGGAAGAGTAGAATGTAGACTTTCTTACCCTTATGGAGGTGGGGGATAAGATAGATTGCAAAAGGCCTTTCAGGCTAGGCCATGAGTTGCTTGAGTAACGCTATTCCCCTGGAGGTGTACCTATGGAGGAGGTGCCTTTAAAGATTCCATTTCTGTGAGTAATAATGACCCCAAGTGGAAGGAGAGACTGGTAGAGGGAGATGGCTGCTTAAAGTGCTGCATATGCTTTCATATGTGACTGCTGTGAACCGTCCACTAAAGGTGATTGACTATGTAATGTCAAGTGACTTTGGAATGTATGTCAATGTGATGTGACTGTTATGCCATACCCTGAGTACAATCAGTAAATGTCAGCGGTGGGGAATGTCGTGTGGAGGCCTCTGGCATTGAGTGGGGCACAATATGGCGGAGGGTTTAGCCTCAGCTGGAGGAGTAGTGTTCTAGCAAAGGCAGGAGTGGTGCAGGGACCTTTGCTCTTGGTGCCATTTCTAGCCAATTGCAAAACCCCTTTTAGTAAGCTTGGCAAATGGCCTAGTGGGCACCCAGCACTGCATTACAGAGAAGCAGGAGGTATCACGTATACTCCAATAACTGGAGATACTTCTTGGAGCTTTGACAGTGTATTGGGATTGCCAGGAGTACGAGGACGGTGTATGGCTCCTCAATTCACTTATCCTTGGACCAATATGTCAAAGTACTAGTACACCTTAAACCTGGACGGGCAAGACTAGCAATACTTGAGTGTCCGATTAAACAGATGAACCTGTTGGCATGCTCCAAAACAATACGGTGATAACACCTTTCTCCTGCGCTTAGCTTCCCTTCTCCAAGCTCCCCGGCCACACTTGCCACGGGACTCACATAAGGCATCTCGGAAGGCTAGAGTCTTGCTGCCCACAAAAGCCTTATAGTTCCAACGGTACTATAGGCAAAAAGAAACAAAAAAAGGGCGCACCGACCTAGCGCTTTATCCTCAATAAGGCTTTATTGTACAACATATAAAAAATGGCTACTCACAAACAAAGGTAGAAAAAAGTCATATCAAGCTCAGTCGCTCGAGTGTCAGGAGTAGTTCATGTATTAGTCCATATTCCTGTAAAGATGACGGCTGACGCGTTTCGAGGCTCAGCCTCTTCCTCAGAAGAGCTAGGGCTCTGAGGAAGAGGCTGAGCCTCGAAACGCGTCAGCCGTCATCTTAACAGGAATATGGACTAATACATGAACTGCTCCTGACACTCGAGCGACTGAGCTTGATATGGACCTGTTGGCATATCAGCGGCCAGCTATAGAAACTGAGATAAGAATATGTATTGGTTATATTTAGATCCAGCCTCGGCTATTAGAATCTTTTATTTTTGTTTTATGATATAATTAGTCTGTTCCGAGGTTCACAAAGGTTATCTTTTTGTCGTAGATATTGAGACGATAGAAAAGAAAAGCACCTGGGCCAGGATCAAAGGCAACCTGAGCAAAGGGAAGAAGTACAAACTGGGGTCGACAGGTGAGCTGTGATCACTCTTTATGTCCCTAATACAGATTCTGAAAGCCAAAGTGCACCTGTCATTTTAAAAAGCTAACATTTTAATGATATAGTTTGAGGCAGGACCTTAGTATTATTTTGATGCTATAAAGATCAGCATTGACATATAAATAAATGTATTACAAATATATTTTGAAGTTATATTTGAAAATATATTATATATTACATTTTTTGAAATTATATAATATTATATAATTATATTATATAATTATAATATATTTATAATATAAATTATATAATATATATAATAATATAAGGGAGGGTGGCTTGTGTGCTGCCTTAGTGTTGGGGTTGCCGTTACAAATTTTGTGATGCATCCAATTTTCAAGATGTTTTGATGCCCTTGCAGCCCACGATATTGCATGACATAATACACTTTAATTCACCACAAAAATTTAAATGGGCCCAAAGCCTTTAAGCTTCTCTTACACAGTGCCAGTTGACTTAAAGGAGAGCTCCTTGAATTATTTTTGGAAAAGACAGAGGTAGGTAAGTCTAATATGTTATCCACTTCATGTCCTGAACACCTTTTTTTATTTTTTCACACACATTTAAATCTTTATTTTTTGCTATAAAAAACTTATACCCTCTCCCCTCCCCCCCCCCCAAAAAAAAAGAAGGATATGTTTTCTAAAAGGGGAGGCTCTGTAGAATAAAATGGTGGCAGTTGCAATTTTTCTGTTGCACAATATTGGCGCAATTGTTTATCAAACACGATTTCTTACGCAAAATATGTAATAAAATCAATTTTAATGCAAACAAACACAACATAATACCCCATTTTTGGTTAACCACTTGACCTCCAGAAGATTTACCCCCCTTCATGACCGGGCCATTTTTTGCGATACTGCGTTACTTTAACTAAAAAATTGTGCAGTCGATGCGACACTGTACATAAATAATTTTTATGTCCTTTTTTACCCCCCACAAATAGAGCTTTTTTTTGGTGGTATTAGATCAACTCTGCATTTTTTATTTTTTACGCTATAAAAAAGACAGAGTTTTCGAAAAAAACAAAACAATATTTTTTACTTTCTGCTATAAAACATATCCAATAAAAAAAATTGGAAAAAATCAAATTTCTTCTATAATTGAGGCAAATATGTATTCTGCTACATATTTTTGGTACAAAAAAATTCCAATAAAAGTATATTTGGGTGTTTGCACAAAAGTTATAGCATTTTTTCATCAGTGACTTATAGAGATATTGCGGTGGACATTCGGACACTAACTGACACTTTTGACCCTTTTTGGGGAACCAGTGACACTAATACAGTGATCAGTGCTAAAAATATGCACGGTCACTGTACTAATGACACTGACTGGGAAGGGGTTAAACATCAGGGGTGATTAAAGGGTTAACTGTGTGACTAGCCAGTGTTTATGGGAACTGTGGGAGGTGCTTTTACTAGAGGGAGAGATGGATTTTATTTCCTGCTTTGCAGGGACACAAATTCCATCCCTTTCCTGCTGACAGAACAGCAAATCTGCCTTGTTTACATAGACAAATCGCAGTTCTGTCTCGCAGGATAATTTGTGCCCCCTACCCGGAAATTTCAGATTACGTATATATATATATATATATATATATATATATATATATATATATATATAAATATATATATATACACATGATCTGGTGCACTGGTGCCACCCTGTAGCAGGAAAACTGCTATAGGGCGGACCTGAACTGGTTAAATATGAAAGATGGGGTCGTGTCGAGTAAATAGATAACAAGCATGCCAAGCCTTAAAACTGCATATACCCTGATGTGGCAATAAAGTACCCAAAATTGTCCAAAAGTTCAGAGCTAAGCGCTTCCGAGTTCATTGGATGTTCCCTGATCTGCTTTCTGCTTCAACACCACTATGGTGTGGTGGAAGGGTTGGGGGGTAACAGGGGGGTGGAGGGGCACTTTTATAGTACCGTAAAAGTCACCATGATCACTTTTACATGTCAATTTCACAAACTGACTGAAAGCAACGGGTCCTTATAAAAGTATAATTTCACATATCTGGATCCTTAATGGGGTTCTACCCAGCCCTAAACCAATCATTTTGGGTGGAGCAATCTGTGAAAATAATTTGTGTGATTTATGGAGACTGATTGATGGTGCTTGCAATTGACAGGAAGAATGCAAACCCTGCAATCGACGCGATGAAACAGAAGCTTGCGCAGAAGCTCAGATCTATTGAACCGCAGAGCTTACAATCCATAGACTGAATCACTCCGCATCCAATCAACAACGAATCAATCTGCAAAGGCTTTATCAAACATGAACTGATGCATAATATATTCAAATTCAATTTGAATACAAATAATTAAGTAATAATTAAGTAATTCAGTTTGCTGAGTGTGCAGTGAATGAAGGGGGGATTGGAGGGTCACATGATAAAAATCGGCAGAGTATGTTACTATAACCACTAAAGGGTCCAGCCTTTTTCTGACACTTGTTTACAAGAAAAAAATCTGTATTTTTTGCTAGAAAATTACTTAGAACCCCCAAACATTATTCATATATATATATATATATATATATATATAAATAAATAAATTGCAATGACCACCATTTTATTCTCTAGGGTCTCTTCTAAAAAAATATATATATATATATTAGAAGAGACCCTAGAGAATAAAATGGTGGTCGTTGCAATTTTTTATGTCACACGGTTTTTGTGCAGCAGTTTTTTCAAATGCATTTTTTTTTTTGGGGAAAAAATACACTTAATGAATTAAAACAAGACATATTATATACCTCAATTTTTTTTTTGTATAATATGAAAGATGATGTTATGCCAAGTAAATAGATACCTAACATGTCATGCTTTCAAATTGCGCGCACTAGTTGAATGGCGCCAAACTACCGTACCTAAAAAATCTCCATAGACAATGCTTTAAAAATGTCTACAGGTTACCAGTTTAGAGTTACAGAGGCGGTCTAGTGCTAGAATTATTGCTCTCACTATAACGTTCGCAGCGACACCTCACATGTGTGGTGCGAACACCGTTTACATATGAGGGCGTGTGTCACGGTCCCTGCCTCCCCCCCCCCCCTCTTTCCCTGCACCCCCAGAGCTCTGCCACTCTTTCTCAGCACAGGATCTCCATTTTTGCTCTTGCTCAGATGTTCATGGCAATACCTCACATGTGTGGCGTGAACACATATGTGGCTGTGACCTACGTATGTGTTCATTAATGCGCACTAGCACAAGGAGATGGGGGGGGGGGCACTTGAAAATGTTTTATTTATTTTATTATGAAATTTTCATTTTTACACTGTGCCTTTAAAAGAAATGTTTTATCACTTTTATTGCTATCACAAGAAATGTAAGCATCCCTTGCAATAACAATACAGCATGACAGGTCCTCTTTTTGGAGAGATCTGGGGTCTAAAAGACCCCAAATCTCTCCTCTACCCTTATAAAAGATTAAAAAAAAAATAGAAGTGATGTCATGACATTGCTCCGGACCTCCAAGGGCATAGAGATCGCTTATTCCTTTGGCAAGCCACCGCCGGTGCCGGATGGATATCCGGGCTCAGTGATCAGTAAAGTTAGTCCGGGAACCACCGGGAAGTGGCGGGAGGGGTCCCCCCCTTCTGCTTCTAAAAGAGATCCTGCGGTGACTCTGCAGAGAGGATTACCTTTATCTGAGGGAAAAGAAAATACTGGGGTTATGGCATCTAGCTGCAGCCATAACCCCGGTATAACGTCAAACAAATGACGTATTTTCCCAGTTAGGCGCTCAGCTAGTAATAACTAAAAGTTAAAGTATAACTAAAGGCAAAACTTTTTCTTTAGTTTTAGATGGGGTGGAGAGGGATTAGAACACCTGTCAGTATTTATTGCCGTCTGTGCCTCCTTTAGGGAGCTTCACCCTATTTGTCTTGTTTACCATTATCATTAACAGTGAAAGTCAAATAAAAATGTGGGTTGTCCCCAGAAAAGTAAAAGAAGGGATATTTTCCAATGGGGACATTAATTCTGGTGTCTTGAGGGGTCCCCTAGAGATTCCCTTAATTTGCAGGGATTTCCTCTAACTTCCTGTTTGGCTATGAGACAGGAAGTAAAGGCAAATCTCCGAAATGGGACACAGATGGCGAAAAAAAATCTGACAGGGGTTATAACCCTCCCTTACTCTATCCAAAATAAAAACATGTTTTGCCTATAGTTCTACTCTAACTGCAATAGACTGATCTAAGGAGTCAGCAGCTGATGGGCACACCCTATTTATACTGTACTGGATATAAAACCCAAACTTTTTTCCTTTTTTTTGGATGGAGTAGGAGAGGGTTAGGGCCCCCGTCTAAACATATCTAATAGGGTAAAGCTGTCACCTTTTCTGGAAATTGCCCCAGTTTTAGAGTTTATCTGAGCCCCAAAACAGAAAAAAATGAATATATTGCAGCTTAGATGTGGTAGCTGCACAAATAAACAAGAGGAGGTCAGAACGAGCATCTACAGTGGCCACCAATAAAGAGAGCCTGTTGAGTTTTTAGATATTAAAAAAAACACACCCCATGCAAAAAAAAAAAACTTTTTATACCCACCCGTCCCTCCATCCGTTACTCCGATCTTCGATACGGCCTCCTGAAGAATCTGCACACCCCCAGAAAGTTTCAGATATCTGCAGGTGCTGTGGTTCTTCTGCTGATGCCTCTGTCATGGCCGGGGCACCAGGCATTTGACACTCCCAGAAGTGTCGGATGTAAAGAGTCCGTAGCTCTGCATGAAAGCAAACACTGGTGAAACGCGTGGTGGGACAGGTCAGTAGGAAAGGTCTTCTTTGCCAGTTGTGTGTTTTTTCATTTTTGTAGAGTCACGCTAAAATTAAACTGTTGCTTTGCCCTAAAAAGGTAAAACAGAGGTTAAAATTCCAAGTAACCAATAAAAAATAAGTTCCAGTAGGCATTAGCTCCCTGAGAAATGGGTGGATGGATGATGTTTAAACATGTTGATGTTTTTTGTGTATTTTTGCGTATATATCTATTTATTTACATTTTTGTGTATGTGTTTGGTGAAAAATAAAAGTGTTTGTTTAAAAATTATGAAAGTTATCTCATTTATATTTTTTTTTATCCCCATCTAAGTAAACCTGTAATTTTAAAAGAAAGGAAAGAAGAGAACTGGTCCTAGGGAAACCTCAAATTCAGCCATTCCCAACCTTTTTTAACATGAGGAAACTCTCGAAATAACTTTCAGGTCTTGGGGAACCCTTTAATTGTTGGTCAGTAAAATCTGTCTTATATACAGTAGATGGTCAGTAGAGACAGCCTATCCTAGATTGATAGGACAACTGTACAATTTGTTTTAATTGTCAGAAAGGTCCAATTACATTGTTACCTTGAATTGTGGACAGTAGAAAGAATGCTCCTTAAAATTGGTGTCATGAGAAGAATGCTGCTTACATTGGTGGTCAGTGCGAAGAATACTCATTACATTGGTTGTAATTGGGAGAAGGAGCCAATTACATTGGTGGTCAGTAGGAAGAATGCTTCTTATATTGGTGGTGAGTGGGAATAATGTTTCTTACATTTGAGATCAGTGGAAAGAATACTCCTTACTGGTGGTACTCAGGGCTTTTTTTCAGCGGGAACGCGGGGGAACGCAGTTCCGGCACCTCCAGCACTGACTGTATGTAATGGCAAGGGGTGCTGGAGTGTGCTGCAGGGTCTAATAATGCTGGCTGCTGGGGGATTTATTCCAGCTGGAGGCAGTCTATTTTGCAGGGGGTTCTGTTGTTGCTGAGGAGGTCTATGGTTGCTGGTGGGGCCCCTACTGTTGCTGAGGGTGGGTCTTATATTTCTGGGGAGGTTAGTTCTTGCTGGGAGAGATCTACTGTTAAGGGAGGGATCTATTGTTGCTGGCTGCGGGGAGATCTGTTGTCACTGCTGGGAGTCTATTGTTGCTAGGGGGGAAAGTTTGTTGCAGGTGGTCCATTGTTGTTAGAGGAATCTATTGTTGCTGGCGAGGGGCTATATTGTTGTTGTCTACAGGGAATCTATTTTACTGCTTTTCTTGTTATCATTAACATATTCCCAAATAATTACTTAACACCACTAAATGATACTTGGTTCTGTATTCTCTAAAAGGGCAGTACTGGGAGGTAGGTAGGGGAATGGTGGGTAGGGTCCAAGAAAACGGGTGACTTGGAAAGGGGTTCCTGCACCTATTTTGTGAGAAAAAAAGCCCTGGTGGTACTTATTGGTGGTTAGTGAAAAGCACGCTCCTTAAATTGGCAGTTTATTGAAAGAATGTCCTGACATTGGTGGTAATTGGGAGAAAGGCCAAATTACATTAGTGGGCAGTGGGAAGAATGCTCTTTATATTGATGATCAGTGGGAAGACTGTCTGCTACATTGATGGTCAGTGGGAAGAAGGCTTTACATACAGATAACAAAAAGATAATCAGGGTCAGTGGTTAAGAGGCAGAAATTGCTTATTGCTCAAGGAACCCCTAACTATATCTTGAGGAACCACAAAACCTTAGTTGAGAAAAGCTGCTCTAATCAAATAAATGTGTAAACCTTTTAATTCATTTAGCTTTAGTAATTCCTGAGATACTGACTCAGAGCAAGTATGGAAATCAGGAGCTCTGTATTCACTCTTCAGAGCATACTTGTTCCAGTAAAATGTGAACATTAAAACAAGAAAGCGCTGTGAACCTGAGCCGATCCTAGTAAGCATGTGTACATGTGAGCACCTCTATGATTAAGCCCCAGTGGATGGGGCAAAACGCGTCAGGAAGGGGTCTGAGGAGCGTCATTGACTGAGGCTTTCACATGTACACATCCTTACTAGGGTCAGCTTAGGTGTACGGCATTTTTATGCCTTAATCTCCACCTTTTCACGCCAGGATCCCTGTAATCCTGAGCACCATCAGGGTGTCACACCCCAGCTTGGAGAAGCACCATGAAGCCTAAACGGACATATTTGTTCCAGGGTCAGAGAATGAAAAAAATAAATCCAGACACAGTCAGGCAGCTTTTATTTTCAGAAGAGGGTCAGTAATAGCAGCCAACATGGCTCATTCAGTATGGGTTTCCTGCAACACAATCCTCTGTTGTTTTGTATCCTTTCCTTCACTCATTGGCCAACTTATTTCATAAGGAAGCAGACATGGTCAAGAGGTGCAGTTATTGTTCTATCAGAAATCAGAATTGAGAACAATAATTTAAGCAATCTAAATGCATGAGTCTGCTGACTCCTTCTTGTGGTACTGTGATTGGCTGACATGGTGAAAACTGCAGGTCCCCACGGAACAATCAGGTCTGTGGGATTTTCAGGTGCACCAAATGAGCAACATCCAACAGTCATCAGTTCCAAGGTGGAACAAGAGTTTCACAGTATGAATACATGGCCAACAAAAGGAGCCAGTACCAAGAACCCAAGAAGAACCCTTTCAGCATGTTTTAAATCCATGGATTTCTTAGAACTACCATGTATGAGATATCCGTACCTTTTTGGTTTTGTTTTATTTTTCAGATATTTTTTACTATTTTACTTGGCTAACTGTTGGAATACATTTTTTGTAATTGATTTTAAGAAAGATTTTCTCTTTTTTATAATTCTTCATAGTTTAAATTTGTTTGCTTGCTTCTCAGTGAATTGGGAGGCTTGCTAGTTTTAGTTCCTGTGTGTGGGCCGCACAGGGTAAACATATTCCACCAGTATAGGAGGAATATCCCTTCCTCTTCCTGCCTGTGGAGTGCAACTAATGGAGCTGTGCCCTATATATATATATATATATATATAGCGTGATGTCATGCGTTGACCATGCCCCTGGCGACATCATTGATGACGAAACGTGCAGGGAGGAGTCGTGACAGCTTACGTCATCAGGTGACATCAACCAAGTGAGTGTATTAACTTTTTGATATTAAACTTTACTCAAAATACTACACTATGTTATGCCCCTTCTATTTTTCCTCACCTTTCTGTGAGTAACAAGGATACAATGGGCAGTGAAGGAGCATCCTATTAGGAAGAGCATTGTGATTTATTTCCAGGGACACCTCAACAGGATTATTCTGAACGTGCTTGTCTGACCTTCCTTGGTGGAGGTCCACATTGAGGGGTAAGAGGCAGTGTGAACGGGTGCTGGTGATGGTTTTTTCTTGGATACAGATTGTTTCTATCCATACTGATTGCCATTTCAACTCATGCTTGATGCAGATTTGGGAATGATTTCTAAATAACTGATCATGTATATGTAAATTGGACTTTATAATCTGATTTTCTGTTTTTAAGCGCTGCACCTATACAGGCCGTCCCGTTACATACATCCGACTTACAAACGACTCCTACTTACAAACGGAGAGAGACAACAGGAAGTGAGGAGAAATCTCCCCCTAGGAAGGGAAATTCACTCCTGTAAGAGTTCTCATCGGAAAAAGATGTCTCCACTGAAACCTTATCACTAATACTTGTTTCCACAACAACCCAAAATTTTCAAAATACAGTTGTCGTAGGGACAGAAAGTAAGGTGACATCTTCTGAACAGGGGTACAGACAGCAAAATAAATTATACAGGGGTGTTAACCCTTCTCTATGCTATCCAAAAATCTTAAAAATTATTGTTTTGGTTGGAGCTAAACTTAAAAAATTTACCTATCCCGACTTACAAACAAATTCGACCTAAGAACAAACCTACACTCCCTATCTTTTTTGTAACTTGGGGACCGCCTGTATTACACAACTGTTGGAATACATTGTTTATGTATTTTGTGCAAAAACTCTATCAGCCAGTAGATGGCAGTGCTTATAAATTGTAGCTGCTCTATGATAAAGTCTATGTATTTTCTCTGATAATAAAAAAAGTTCCTGTTTCCTCTCTGCAGTTAAGCAGCAAAGCCCAATGTGGACTGTGCACTGTCTGTTCTGTAGGTCTAATCATACAGAATTTCTAACAGATACAATTATTATATATTATATGATATATATCTATATATATTATATTATTATATACAATTACAATTGAAGTGCACTAGAAAATATTTCTGCACAAGTTCCAGGGAAAGTGTAATTTGAAAGATCAATGTTCAGAGAATTCTTCTGATGCCGGATATTGAAGAGAAGATTATTTTTCACCAGCTCAACCTCTAAATGCCTAATCCAAACAAGTCACGTACCACGTTTATTGCTCCATACTTATCTCTATGCACAATATATTTACTACAGCTAATAAAAAAAAAATCTAGTTACTGAGTAGTAACTGCCTGACAATCTAAACTGTCAACACATGAGTGATATCACGGTGACTAAAAGTTTGCATTGGAAGGTAAATACACCAAAATGTCATATTTATTTATAGGTTGAGCACTGCGGGCTGAGTCAGCCCCTGGCTTCTTATATGTGTTGAAAACTTCACCAGTCAGATCTCCTGGGCCAGAATTCCCATCTCTTTATCCCCCCACCTAGGAGTTTTGGGAGTTCCTGTCCACCCCTGTGTCTTCTAGCTCCTTCTGTTACATTCTATTTAATACAAAATAAATTCAAAATCCAACAGGGGTGGTGGAAGCCCCTCATAATGGGCATAGCAGGTGCGCATATCCAGGAATTCAATGCAGCCATGGCGGCAGCCTCTCATATTGAGCATAGCAGGTGTGCATATCCAGGAACTCAATGCAGCCATTGAAGGAGCCCCTCATAATGAGCATAGCAGGGGTGCAGACTAAGGAACTCAACACAGGGATTGTAGCAGCCCCTCATAATGAGCATAGCCAATGTGCATATCCGGGAACTCAATACAGCCATGGTGGGGGCCACTCATAATGAGCATAGCAGGTGTGCAGACTAAGGAACTCAACACAGGGATTGTGGTAGCCCCTCATAATGAGCATAGCCAATGTGCATATCCGGGAACTCAAAACAGCCATGGTGGGAGCCCCTCATAATGAGCATAGCCAATGTGCATATCCAGGAACTCAATGCAGCCCATTGTGGGAGCCCCTCATAAAGAGCATAGAAGGTGTGCAGACTAAATAACTCAACACAGGGATTGTGGTAGCCCCTCATAATGAGCATAGCCAATGTGCATATCCGGGAACTCAATACAGCCATGGTGGGAGCCCCTCATAATGAGCATAGCAGGGGTGCAGACTAAGGAACTCAACACAGGGATTGTGGTAGCCCCTCATAATGAGCATAGCCAATGTGCATATCCGGAAACTCAATACAGCCATGGTGGGAGCCCCTTATAATGAGCATAGCAGGTGTGCAGACAAAGGAACTCAACACAGGGAGTGTGGTAGCCCCTCATAATGAGCATAGCCAATGTGCATATCCGGGAACTCAATACAGCCATGGTGGGAGCCCTCATAATGAGCATAGCAGGTGTGCAGACTAAAGCTGGATACACACTATACAACTTTTGTTGTTAGATTTCCTTTAGATTTACCTTCAACTATGTAGTGCAAGGGCCGTCCTGCTTGCATACAAATTGAAAGTGTTTAGGGTCTGACCTCATATTATATGGTTTTGGTAAGTCTAAAGGAAAAAATCTAAAGAAAAATGTATAGTGTGTATCCAGCTTATGGAACTCAATACAGGGATTGTGGGAGTCCGGATTGTGGGAGTCCTTTAAAATGGGTATACCAGGGGTGCAAACCCTGAAATTCAATGCAGGGGTGGTGGGAGCCCCTAATAATGCGCATAGCAGGTGTGC
Organism: Pelophylax lessonae; assembly: GCF_965119305.1. NCBI lineage: Eukaryota > Metazoa > Chordata > Amphibia > Anura > Ranidae > Pelophylax > Pelophylax lessonae. Next base: position 205,628,585 of record NC_138779.1, on the reverse strand, counting down.
AGGTCCTGGAACCTAATGCATGGATGGTGGTAGTCCTTTCTAATTGGCATAACAGATGTACAGGCCCAGAGCTCAACGCAGCCATGGTGGGAGCCCCTCATAATGAGCAGGTGTGTAGACTAAGGAACTAAACACAGGGATTGTGGGGGTTATTCATAATGGGCATGACAGGTGCGCAGACCCTGGAACTCAATGCATAGTTGGTGGGAGCCCCTCATTATGCACATAGTAGATGTGCAGGCCCTGGAACCTAATGTATGGATGGTTGGAGTCCTTTCCAATTGCCCCAATCTGTTTCGCTCCACCCCTTAAGCTTAATCATGATGATGCAGACCCTGGAACAATGCATGGTTGGTGGGAGCCCCTCGTTATGGGCATAGAGGATGTGCAGGCCCTGGAACCTAATGCATGGACGGTGGGAGTCCTTCCTAAATGGCATAACAGGTGTGCAGTAGGGTGATCATTTTAATTTCCATCAAACGATGTGGCATCCTTTCATTCCTAACACATTACCCAGTCCATATTCGTATAGATATCCAGCATGAGATTTTTACCCATTGAGATCGGTTGTGTTTTCAAAGTGTTCCTTTAATTTTTTATGAGCAGTGCATATTACATAGGCTCATACTTAGAGTAAAGAGAAATAAAGAATAAATCAATAAAGTGACTAAATAAATGACACCGGTATTACTACTGGATGAATTAACAATGTTAAGAGTCCCTTCTCGCCAATGTATTTAAAGCAAACAATCTTAGGTCATTATTCCATGAATTAGACAGCCATTGGAGAAAAAAAAAAAAACGCGTTATTTGTCTTACAGATCAAAGATCAAAATCAACTGTAGGAACTTCTCCTCTGGAAGGTATGTCGATCTTTGCCTTACTTATCAATTTCCCCATTTTGCCATTGCCTTTCCACATGTTTTCTGGGATCTGTTTTCCTTAAAAAAAAAAAAACTTCTGTGTTGTTTACAATCCTCAGTAGTTCAAACTGCAATTTACACATGCATGCAAATGAATTAAAGGTATTATGACTTCTCTTCATCTCTCCCATTCCATGTTCAAACAGTAATGTCTGAATTTCTGATTGATTAGGCTTTGATATAACATCCAAAAATAACTGCACTACTAGGCTCAGCCAGCTCTATGCACCACAGCCTAGCTTCTCAGCCGCATCGGTTGTCATTACAAGACAGGCGACCGTCGGCTATGGACGCCGGTACCGGGGTGATGCCTCTAGCTGCAGGCATCATTCCAGTACAAGCACTTTCCCGAAATATCGGCAATATCGGTAACCTCAAGGGCCGATTCCGATATATCGGGGAAAGTGCATATCGGCCATCGATATATCGGCTTTACCGATAATCGGTGGATCCCTAATGCGTAGTCTTGCTCCTACGATTTTTTTCGGACAAAAACTGTACTAATCAAACAAAAATCAGATGTTGTGTTCACATACGATAAAAATTTTATAGCCTGCACATCCGGTTTTAGTCATCTGAAAATTCACAATCGGCTGTCAAATGCAGCATACTAGCGATCCAAAAATCATTAGATCGTTCGTCGGACAAAATTTTTCTTCTGAATTTCTTATTGTGTGTACGGGCCTTAACTATCCCAGAACTTATACTGCTTTCTTTCTTACAGATCCAAAGGTACCTATTGGACCTTCTCCCTTGGAAGGTATGTCGTTGTTTGCTTATTTATCACTTCCCCAAATTTCGTGCCTCCATGAAATTTCTTGGGGCGAAGCTAATACAAATTTATTTCAAATAAAATAAATAAAATCTGTGCTGGGATATAAATAAAAGGAAAAAGCAGCTAATCAGCAATTGCTATACCAAAAGCAAAGAATTGTGATAAGGCAGCCGTAATCCAAAAACGAAATAACAAAAATGTGCAAAAGCACAATAATTTAAACATATACTGTGCATTAGTAAATATATCAGTGATAATTATTAAAGGATCACAAACTGTGAGAGTATGAGCCCTTAAAATTGAAAGTCCCAGTTAAGGTTTGTGATAAATAGTATTAAAGTGACCAATAATGGAATAGTCTAGGTGTCTCCACCTTCCCACTTCCTATTCCAAATAAGTGTACTTCCGCCACAAAGTGACACCACATAGAGAAGCCTCTTATCAGAAGGTGTTACAATCAAGTTATAAATGGTCATAAACGCTCAGATATTTCCCAAGGGCCAGAATCGACTGGACTCCAAACATAATCACCATCCAGTTTACTCCACCAGTGTCACTTGTAAACCAGGAAATAAAAAAACTGTGTATACTCATAGTGAAGTATGTAAAAAAAAAACGTTTTATTAAAAAACATCCAAGAAAAAAATATTAACTAATGGACATGACCTCATAAAAAAAGTTGCAAGATCAATTGAAGCAATGTGGCAGTATTGCAGTCTCACATACAGATGAGATGTAACGCTACTACCACTTCAAATGTAGCAGGCTGAAATCGCCGTACCAGGCTCCAAACTCCAATCGGCAGGCATACGTGATGATGTCACATCGTAGCCATGCCCTACGTGTTTCGTCCAAAGGTCTGTTAACAATTTCTAAGCTTCTGGACATGTTCAGGGTCTTTTTGTTCTGTTAGTGTGGTCCTTAACACACACAACAATCAAGCTCTCTCGGATATATGGGTAAGTCCTCCTTGCCACCAGTGGTAGAGGTGAGCTCATTATGAAGCACAAGGTCTACTGAGGGAGCAGTGTTCGTTAGCACATAGGTGTAGCTGAAAAACAGCAGGTTGGTGCAGGCAACAGACAGCCAGACAAGCACATCTAAAGAAGCCCTGGGATTAACTGAGACAAGAAGCAGAAAGTCACTGGAACCATCACATGTGAAGCACCCAATGACATCTTAGCAATGCTGGCACTCTGGCGGCATACTGCATTTTAGATGCCAAAGGCAAAAGTCATAGCAGCTGAGAGGAGTTGGGAACAGCAAAAATATGCATGTCAAAGTTTCTGGGAAGTAAAAAAAAAAGAGTCACAGGGCGAGTTGGCTGGCCAACAACCACCCAAAACAGAAAGGGAAGCTTTACTAAGAGATCAAGGCTAGGTAATAGGGCAATGTTGACTGTTCCTTCCTAAAATGTCAATTGCCCAGCTCACCCATATCTTCAATGCTATCAGACTCAAAACAAATATGCACAACAAGAATTGTGATTTCACCGACTTGCATGTTGAAGCCAGAAGCCAGAAGTCAACAATGCAGAAAGAGACAACTCCCAGGCAGATTCCCCGAGGATGCGAGCAGACGGTGCACTGGCTTATGGTGTCTTCCCAACACCCAAACACAGCGAAGAGGAAGAAGATGAGAGGCCAGCAACTCTTTCATCAGAATATAGAAATTTTAATATTGTTGGTTGAGTACAGAAAATACAGTGGCCAACGGGTTTCGGCTGTTAGCCTTAATCATAGCCAAAGGCTGGCTATGATTAAGGTTAACAGCCGAAACACGTAACCCACTGTTTTTTCTGTACTCCACCTACAATATTAAAATTTCTATATTCTGATGAAAGAGTTGCTGGCCTCTCATCTTCTTCCTCTTCGCTGCAATAATAACATTTCGACATTTGGATGAACAAATTTCCAGGTTCTTATCTCCTTCCTCTATGCAGAGGTCAGTAATGGGAGCTTCTATATTTCCCTCAGTACCGGTTTCCTTATTATATAATTTTTGGATGGAATGATGCATACTAATACATTACTAATACTGAATTCTTTTTTTTTTTTTTTTTTCAGCTGCTTTACAAAATCACAGGCAGTCCATGCTGAAAAAGAATGTTAAGATTCAGGGGAAGCGGGACACATCTTATACTTGCTGTGAGATGCTAGAGATTCGATACACGGAACTATTTATCACCGATGATGATCCTGTAGGGTTGTCGGGGGAACATGAGTATTTCATGTTGGCAAACCGAAGAGCTCGTATCTATGAACATAACAAGCATCAAAAAATCAATCTTGTAGACATTTGCTCCTCCCTGGAAGGAGGGTCTAGTGGGCCAAAGAAGGTTCTGGTCACTGGGATAGCTGGGATTGGAAAGACATCTGCCATGCAAAGACTTTTGCATGAGTGGGCAATTGGGAAAGCCTTCAACAACATCATTTGTGCTGTTAATTTTGTCTTCCGGGAGCTGAGTTTATTAGAAAGCCCCCTAAGTCTTCTTGAACTAATCACAGAAAAGCATCCTCTACTGATTGATATTTCTGGGGATCTCTGTAAGCACCCCCAGGAATTGATGGTGGTACTTGATGGGCTGGACGAATTTACTCATTCATTAAATAATGGGACTTTGGTGAAAAGTCTCACTGATCCGGCACCTATAAAAGATTTGATTTACAGCTTATTAAAAGGCTCTCTTTTGCCAGGAGCATCTGTTGTGGTGACCAGTAGACCGCGGCCATACCTTCCTTTAGAGACTTTCGATCGAAAAGTTGTCATCTTAGGCTTTGAGGAAAGCCAAGTGAAGGAGTTTTGTTTCAGGATCTTTAGAGAAGAAGTACTATCGGAGGAAGTATTTCAATACATTATAAAAAATGATACTATTTCAGGACTTTGCTTCATTCCTCTATATTGTTTTATCATTTGTTCTGTGCTAGGACCTTTCTTTCAGAAGAAATCATTGTGCCTCGAGGAGCCTCCAGAGACTATGACTGAGGTGTACCGTTCCTACCTTTGCACCCTCTTGCATTTGAGAGACATTTCATCAGAAGAGGAGAACGACACAGGGGAGCCCATTGTACTTTGCTGTCCACCCGTTGCATCCTCTATGAAAGAGACCTTTTATAAGCTTGGAAATCTAGCATACCATTGTTTGCTGGAAGGCAAGATCTTATTGAGTAAAGCTGATCTGAAAAAATTTGGTTTTGACCATGTCAAAGTGCCAGACACCTTTATGGACAGAATACTTGTCCACGTGGATGGGGAAACCAAGTCTGAAAGGTTTGCCTTCTTCCATATGACTATTCAGGAGTTCTTTGCTGCTCTCTATTGTGTCATGTCCATTGGTTCCTCCCCAGAGGAGCTCTTCCAGTGCCTCGATCTCTGGTGTTTTGGATCTTCTCCTGCAAAACCAGTCCAAAGTCAGCTCTTGTCCTCCACCATGGAATCTATGATGGCAAATCGCTGGGAGAACCTACAAATGTTCACAAGATTCTTCATGGGTCTTCTCTCCTATAGGATGGAAGGAAAATTGAAAGGACTGGTAGGTCCATTCAAAAATGACCTTCTGGGACCTTTGGCCAACTGGTTTAAAGAGAAAATAAGGTATGAAGTTAACCAGCAACTGCTGAACCTCTTGCACTGCCTGAGGGAGCTACAACAGGAGTCCGTTGTGAAAGCGGTCGCACCGGTGATAGACGAGGTCAACTTATTCAAGGTGATATTGAATCGTGCGGACTGTGCCACCCTGAGCTATGTCCTGCAACAATCCAACAGCAGACTGAGGACCTTTAACCTTGGCTATACAAATATTGGCATCCAGGGGTTAAAAAGGCTTCAACCTCTTCTTCATCGTTGCCAAACACTATAGTAAGTCTAATTCTCAGTCCTTTAGGGTTTGGATTACAATGTTGAATACATGTGATAGAATTTGAAGTTTTAGGCCAACTCAACTTTTTTTATTTTTTTTAGTTTTGCATAGACTGGTAAATGATTAGAATTTCTGTTGGATCTGTTGGTATTTTTTATCCTCACATAACTTTCTTTGCTCCTGGCATTGGGACAAGAAGCGAGGGAGTATCTTTCAAACATAGACAGCAAGAGAACTACTGTTGGGTATTTTTTTTGTGTCCCCATTTTCTTCCCTTCCTGTTCTTAATACACCTTATGGTTGATTTACTAAAACTGGAGGGTGAAAAATCTGGTGAAGCTCTGCATAGAAACCAATCAGCTTTGAGGTTTTTTTGTCAAAGCTTAATTGAATGAGCTGAAGTTAGAAGCTGAATGGCTACCATGCAAAGCTGCATCAGATTCTGAGTGCTCAAGTTTTAATAACTCTCCTCCCTTGAGTATCAGGTTGTGTATTTAAAGTGGAGTTCCACCCATTTTTAATAAATTGGATTACATAGATGTATGTAATCCCCTTTAAAACGTCTTTTACCAATGGAAAGTTTTTTTTTTTTTTTTTGCTAGTAAATACCTTAATTTCTGCTTTATTTACCCTCTCCTCACTTCTGGGTCCGGTCGGCGATTACGTCATTCGGTGATTCGCAGTGTGTGCTGGGATGTATTTCAGGCCATGAAATCTCGCATTATTACACAGGAGATGAGCTGCACTGCTTGCTCTGCCCCGCCTCCGCCCCGCCTCCTCCCCGCCTCCTCTCAGTGAGCTCTGTGAGGATATAATGCTTTCAGTCCTCGCTCACTGAGAGGAGACGGGGCGGAGGCGGGGCGGAGCACGGCCTCAATACAATTCATTCAGTACAGCTCACTGAGAGGAGGCGGGGTAGAGCACGCAGCACAGCTCATATCCTGTGTAATAATGCGAGATTTCATGGTCTGAGATACATCCCAGCACACACTGCGAATCGCCAAATGATGTAATCGCCGACCGGACCCGGAAGTGAGAAGAGGATAAATAAAGCAGAAATGAAGGTATTTACTAGAAAAAAAAAAAACTTTCCATTGGTAAAAGTCGTTTTAAAGGGGATTACATACATCTAAAGTCACTAAAATGGGTGGAACTCCACTCTAACAACCAGCGGAGAAATTAAAACCTTGCAAAGGTTCTGCTCATCCCTTTTTTTTTTATTATTGTATGCTTTAAAGCAGGGGTCTCCAAACATGTTCCCCTTTGCTTGCCTTAATCTGGCCCTTGGGGCACTATTCTTCCCAATGATATGAGGCACTATTCCTCCCACTGACACCTACTATGGACTATTTCTTCCACTGATACCAATGATGGTGTACTATTCCTCCCACTAATACCCATGATGGGGTAACATCCCTCCCACTAATACCAATGATGGGGCGATACTTCTACTCCTGCTGACCACCAACCCTTTGCGACCATGTTTATTCTCCCTGATGCTGGGTGCGGGACATTTTCTACCCCCCTGGCCACAATCTGGCCCCCTAAAGTCTGAAGGACAGTAAACTGGCCCTTTGTTTGAAAAGTTTGGAGACCCCTGCTCTAAAGGGACCTCAAAAATCTTTTCTTACATTTTGGTTTACTGGTCTTTGAGTTGCTCAAATATACAGCAACACTGCCATCTAGAGACACACAGGCAGAAGACAACATATAAGTGACAGGACTGATTTACATCTACAGTATATGGATGTGGAAATATGCAGCATTGCATGTTATATGCATTGAGGCATTGCAGTGCCATTCATTTTGAAATGTACTCCAACAGACTAAGGCAATGCACATTAACTTGCAATGCATGGCAAGGTACCATAGAGCAGGGTTAGTCGTGGCACCCTTTAAACGTATGGACAAACTGGAGGCACCTCAGCCTAAAATGTAAAAGATGTAATTGTTACTTATTAATGGCAAACCTGAGCCTGGGATGATGCACACAACTGCCTTGATAAATCACATCAGAGGTCCCCCCCAACACATCAGAGGTCCCCCTCATCACGTCAGAGGTCCCCCTCATCATGTCAGAGGTCTCCCGTCACATCAGAGGTCCCTCTCATCACGTCAGAGGTCTCCCATCACATCAGAGGTTCCCTATCACATCAGGGCTCCCCCCAATCACATCAGAGGTCCCCCCCCCAACACATCAGAGGTCCCCCTCATCACGTCAGAGGTCTCCCATCACATCAAAACTCTCCCCCATAACATCAGAGCCCCCCATCACATCAGAGGCCCATCATCATATCCAAGTCCCCGCTACATGTCAGAGTCCCCTCATCACATGAGACTCCCCCCTACACACCATAGGCCTACCTATAAATGAGAGCAACCATCACATTATGAGGTCCCCCCATCACATCAGAGCTTCCCCATCACAATAAAGGTCCCCCATCACATCAAAGCTCTCCCCCATAACATCAGAGCCCCTCATGATATCAGAGGCCCCCTATCATGTCAGAGTCCCCCCATCATATCCAAGGCCCTGCTACATGGCAGAGTCCCCCATTACCATAGTGTTCCCTAATCAGTCCTCTATTCACATCAGGGGCCCCTAATCACAGAGCATTCCCTCTCCCCATCACATCCCCCCCCCCCCCCAATCACAAGCCATCCCCATTAAACAGTCCCCTTTCATATCAAAGCCCTGTCTTTTGGTCCCAGCAGATGATGGGAGGTGGAGCAGGTCTGAAGCAGGTAAACCTCTTCCCTTTTCTGAATACTGGGGGACAGTCCTGCATGCCACCTGTCCTGGATCAATGTCATGTACTGTCACGGTGCAGGCAGGACAGTTGCCAACACCAAAGCAATGAATGTCATTGGTTGTTATAGTGCTGGTGGTTGCCATGATGCCGATCCAGGGCAAACTGGGTCCCATGCTTGCCCTGCATCAAGCCAAATGGCACCCTGGATGAAAAACACTGCCATAGAGCATTGAAGAGTGTTGCATTAAAATGTGGTGGTATGTCCAATTTTTAGGACATTTTGGAACATTAGCAGCCCATTTGGGCCATATAGTCATAACCACACCACACAAATATAAATGTCTACGGTGTGCCCTGTGTGAAGTAAAGCTGACCATTTTCTCTCCTCCTTGACAACTTTCTTGAAGCCTTTAAAGAAAGCCTGACAACCAGTTATTTCGGTATAAAAGGCGTGCAAATGTCTGCATTTGTAGGCACAATTATTAGCCGCAATTTCAACAGTTATTTTTTTTTTGCTTGAATCCATGAGTGGCAGATTGCTGTGGTCTACTAAAATCGACTGAATTATTTAAAAAGAAAGAGCAGCAAAGGTTCTTTAAATAAAAACAGGTTTGTTTCTCATTGGTTGCTGTGGGTTATTGCTCTGTTGTAGTTTGTTGGTATTTTGGTTGTTAGCACGTACAAGCATATACTGCATGCAGCTATAAATACTCCATATGAGTCAATAACCTTTTTTTTACTATGTAGCCTGCGCTATAACTCGTTGGATAAAGAGGCGGCTGAGATTGAGGCGGATGTGCTAAAATCACCCTCGTGTCAAGTGAAAAGTCTTCTGTGAGTCATAACGCCAATATCTAGAGTCTCTTCTAAGTATTGCCTACTTCATTCATTGACCATTCATCGTCCACTTAAAGGGAATCTGTCACCAGTAGCCAAGGGATGAGGATCGGAAAAGGCTCAATTCATTGTTCATTGGAAAACAATGGAGTTATATCACAGATGGACAACCACAGTGTAGACCAGGGATATGCAAACTTTGGCCCTCCAGCTGTGTCAGAACTACAAGTCCCATGATGCATAGCAAGACTCTGACAGCCACAATCATGACACCCAGAGGCAGCGGCATGATGGGACTTGTAGTTTTGAAACAGCTGGAGGGCCACAATTTGCATATCCCTGGTGTAGACTAAAAGCACAATGGATAAAATGGACCTATGCATTGCTTTTGAAAGGCAAAGCAACAAGTCCAATTTAAAGTACACCATATGGACCATCACACCTGTCCACTATATGACCAAAATTATAAGGACAACCCTCCAAATGACCGAGTTCAGGTGTTTCCAGTGAAGTGTATTGTTAAGCACTTAAGCCCGGGAAGATTTTACCCCCTTCCTGACCAGGGGGTATTTTGCGATTCGGCACTGCGTGACTTTAACGGACAATTGCGCGGTCGTGCAAAGCTGTACCCAAACGAATTTGACGTCCTTTTTTTTCCCACAAACAGAGCTTAGCTTTCTTTTGGAGGTATTTGATCACCTGTGCGATTTTTTGATCATGCGCTATAAACAAAAAAAGAGCGACAATTTTGCAAAAATAACAATATTTTTCACATTTTTTTATATGAAATTCCCAAAAAAAATAAATGTAAAAATCTAATTTTTTTTAACATTTTTGGCCAATTTGCTTTCTGCTACCTATGTTTGGTAAAAAAAATCACAATAAGCGTATTTTGATTGGTTTGCGCAAAAGTTATTGCATTTACTAACTAAGGGAAAGATTTTTGTCATTTTTGTTGTTTTTTTTTAACGCGTAATGGCGAGGATCTGCGTTTTTTTTTGCGGTACTGCGACATTGAGGCGGACAGATCGGACCCTTGACTGACATTTTTGACACTTTTGGGGGTACCAGTGACATTACTACAGTAATCAGTGCTATACATATGCACTGTTACTGTAAAAATGACACTGGGAGGGAAGGGGTTAACTTTATTGGAGAGGGAGGGGTTAAGTGTGTCCCTAGGGGCGTGTTTCTAACTGTCATTGGATGTGGCTAGTGGTGTAATAGCACAGATCAACGGTCCTACATAGCAGGACCGAGTGATCTGTGCTTTTACACAGGGGAGAGTGACAGGCGGCTTTGTTTATACTAGCCGCCTGCCTTTCTCCCTCTCTACCCGACGATCTCGAGTGACCGGCGGACATCGGGTCCGCTGGTAACACGCGCCGGCTTCGTCGGGTACGAGCGGGGGTGGGAGCGCGCCTCTTTGCCTGGGAGGGGCTGACCGCCGCCATATATAGTCGGGCGGCGGTCGGCAAGTGGTTAATATTAGAGCTTAAAAAGACATTTAGACAATTGTGCTCTTCCAACAGTTTGGAGACGGTCCTTTATGCAAACATGGTTTGAAGAGTTTGGTGTGGAGGAACTGAGGTTTCCTGCATAGACCCCTGACCTCAACCCTACTAAAAATGACGATCTACACAAAGACAGCTCCATAAAGACATGGTTTGCTGACCTCAACCCAAGAGAGCCCTGACCTCAACCCTACTGAACACTCTTTTAGGTGTTCATTTTAGACAAATGTTCTCTTCCAACTTTGCAGTTACAGTTTGATGAAGGACCTTTTCTGGTCCAGCATGACTGTGCCCCTATAAAGACATGGTTTGATGAGTTTGGTGAGGAGAAACTCAAGTGGCCTGCACAGATCTGTGACCTCACACCAACTGCAGGGCCATCTTACCTAATGGGCATGCTGGGCAGTTGCCCAGCGACCCAGCCCCAGCCAAGCATTAGTCCTGATTCCCATGTGCATCCCACCGCCGAACTTAGCAGTTAGCAAGCGCCTGTTGGACCTGCACTGCTGTCAGGCCACTTGGGCCGTGGAGGGGGAGCCCACAACTGCAGGAATGGCTGTCCGCCTCCATGGGAACATGCACACACAGAACAGTCGAGTCTGACTCCCGTCCGTGTGTGTGTTCACTGGACCCAGCCGCCCAACTTGGAAGCTGTCATTAGCCTGGCACTGCTGTACCAATAAATATATCGCCTTATCGATAATTAGCATTTTTATTCTCATGGGTGATTGTATAGGCAGGGCCCCAGTGCACTGCATTGCCCAGAGGCCTATAATGCTCTTAAGATGGCACTGCCCAACTGAACACTTCTGGAATGGATTTGAACACATATTGTGAGCCATGTCGTTTCATCCAATGTCAGTACCTGACCTCACAAATGTTCTTATGGTTGAAAGGCCACAGATTCCTGCATACACATTTCAAAAATCTTGTAGAAAGCCTTCCCAAAAAGAGTAGAGTTATGGTCACAAACTGGAGACCAACTCCATAATAATACTCATGGTTTTGGAATGGGATCTCCAACAAGCCCATATAGGTGTGACATCTTCCCTGAAGACTGTGGAGGCTGGTATAATGAACGCCCATGTTTTTGGAATGTGATGTCCATCAGGTTCATATAGGTGTGATGGTCAGGTGTCAACAAACTTTTGGTCATAAAGCAAATACCTTTGATAGATTAGTTGACATATGGGCTGGCAGGAGTAACCACTGAATGCAGCTGGGAACAAGAGACTTAAGCCCCGTACACACGTACCGATCATCGGCCGAACGATCGGCCGTCTTTTGTCCAGAGCTGTCGTGTCTGTTGAAAACTGCAAAAGACTGCACACAAATTTTGTCGGCCAACAACAGCCGACTGCAGAAGTGATGTCATGTGATGGTTAACTTTCCTTGTCTTTTTTCTTTTCTGAGCATGCCCAGTCTTGCAAATCTGCTGTCTGTCGGCCGAATTCTGTACTGACTGGCGAACAATCGGCCGTACTGGTGTCGGCATACAAAAATTTTATTGCTTGCACGACAGATTCTGTTAGCCCGAAAGTGCGCTGTCGGCTGTCGGAAGCATCATACTAACAAGCCGAAAATCGGCCGATCGTTCGGCGGCCGAACATTTTCGGCCGACAATCGGTACGTGTGTACGGGGCTTTACATTACCCAAATTTTTGGATCATGACATGACTTCAAGTGACAATTACTCTGTATTAGACCTTTGATTGGGAGCAGGGGAGGTAAGTATTTACCTTCTTTTTTTTCAGGGTCAACTTTGATTAAGGGTTTTATTCTACTGATAGAGTGACTTAAAGGGAAAATTAAGTCTTCCTTTTACAAGTGCTGACTGGCAGGTTTTTGCTTTATGATGGAAGAAACTGTAAATGTCTCTTCTGTTATAGATGCTTCTACGTGCTTAGAACTTTTTTCGGCCTGCTGGGTTCACACTTGTGTGCCTGCATTTTCATGTGTTTGTCTGGATTTTTTTTATGTGTTTTTGTTGTGCTTTCAATGCACTCCCATTGAAGTCTTTGGGGCCAAAATGCACAAAAAAAAATCACCTGCACCTTTTTTAAAGTTGGACATTGCATAGGTATGTATGAGCCCCATTAACAATAATGGGATTCCTCTTGTCACACTTCACAAATGTGTGATTCAGTGCGCTTTGGCCATCGTGTGACAATGCATGACAAGAGAAATCCCATTACTGTCTATGGGGCCCATTTATACCTATGCAACACACTTCTCTGCGACTTGGAAAAAAGATGCAAGTGCTTCTTTAGGTATGACATAGAACTTTTTGGGCCCATAAACTGCAATAGAAGCACATGAAAAATACATAAAAAGCTCATTATAAAAGCATGAGAAAAACATGAAAATGTATATGCACAGGGCTTTTTTTTCAGCGGGAACGCAGTTCCGGCACCTTCAGTACTGAATGGTACTGTATTTAATGGCAAAGGGTGCTGGGGTGTGCTGGAGGGTCTATTGATACTGGCTGCTGGGGATCTATTGTTGCTGGAGGGGATCTATTTTTGCATGGTTGTTTATTGTTTCTGGGGAGGTCAATTGTTGCTGGTTTGCTGGAGGGGGTCTAATGATGCTGGGGAGTCAATTGTTGCCGGATAGGACCGGTTTTTGAGGAAGGGGTCTGCTGATGCTGGCTGCTGGGTGATCTGTAGTTGATGAGGAGGGTTTATTGGATGCAGGGGATCTATTTTACTGCTTTTCTTGCTATCATTACCAAATTCCATACAAATTACTTAGCACCACAAAATGATACCTGGCTCTGTATTCTGTAAAGGGGGTGGCACTAAGTGGTAGTGGGGGGGTTTGAATCAAAAAACGGTGCTCGGAGGTGGGTAGGGGGCATAGACAAGAATTTACCCAGAATGGGGGAGTTCCTACACCTATTCTCTGAGAAAAAAAGCCCTGTATACGCATAAATGTATAACTAAGGGTTCACTGAGGCACACATGTGGAGCTCAGTGGACAGTCTTGGCATGGTTCTATGCTGGGACAAAGTAACTCCCATACAGAGTTATATTATTATGGCCCAGTAATTAAGATGGCTGAAGACTCGAACCTATAAAAAAACAGGTGAAGATGGAAGCATTGGCAATGGACGGGAACATGGACATGGTAGAGCTGGAAGGCATCACTTAAGTCTATGCATACTTGCATTTTATGGTAAAAAAACTCCTGGGGGCCCAAATTTTGGGAATTTGCTCTTGTTTACCTTCACTGTTGTTCCTGAGTTTTTGACTTTAAATGATATAACAGAGCAATAAAGGAAAAGTCAGTGTGAAATTGTCTCTGTCTTGGCCTTGCAGGATGTGTGGTAACAGCATCGGCTCAGAAGGTGTGCGGTGCCTATGGGATGCACTAAGACATAACCAGACCCTGGAGGAGCTGTATGTAGACATAACAGGGATTACAGATAGTGGATTGGACAACCTACTGCCCAGCTTGGCCAACAATAAGACTCTGCGCCTGTTGACGTGAGTACCCTTCTCTGTAGATACACCCCCCATTCTACTTACTGGGGTTTTTTTTTGGATAATAGAACACAGGTAAGCGATCATCCCTTTTAGGGACACAGATGGCAATCAAAAAAATATCTGACAGAGGCTCCAATGATGGATCAAGGAATGCAAAATATAAGCAGATAGAAGCTTCAAATAAATAGTTTTGGCTTCAGATGAGCTTTAAAGGTGCATGCTCAGGACATCCTGATCCTTTGTTCATTACATAGCGAGAAAACACAAATTTGTGCACTTAACTTCTTTGGTAGACCATGGCGAGGCCTTTTCTGATGGAACCTGCCCTGTTAAACCACTGTATGGTCTTGACCACGGTGCTGCAGCTCTGTTTTAGGGTCTTGGCAATCTTTTTATAGCCTAGGCCATCCTTATTTAGAGCAACAATTATTTTTTTCAGATCCTTAGAGAGTTCCTTGCCATGAGGTGCCATGTTGAACTTCAAGTGACCAGTATGAGAGAGTGAGAGCGATAACACTAAATGGGTCAGTGATGGTCTGGGCTGGTATATTCATGGAAGGACGCACAGACCTCTACAGGCTAGACAATGGCACCCTGACTGCCATTAGGTATTGGGATGAAATCCTTGGACCTATTGTCCTGGGTTCCTCCTGGTGCACGGCAATGCCCGGCCTCATGTGGTGAGAGTATGCAGCCAGTTCCTGGAGGATGAAGGAATTGATACCATTGAATGGCCCCCATGCTCACCTGACCTAAATCCAATAGAACACTTCTGGGACATTATCCGACACCACCAGGTTGCACATCAGTTTGTTTTGCCTTATTTGCTATATAATTATGTGCAGCTCAATTCATTTTCTTTGCCCTTCTCTTCCCAGGAGGCCAGCTGTAAATTCCCTGTTGCAGGTATGCAAATGAGCTCAACTTCGGGAGAGCTGGTTTCATTCTGGTCATAGAACTGAATGCATTTATCTCCACTGCTCAGACCAACCACAGAGCAACCTGTCCCAAAGATGGCCCCATGTCTTTTTACATGGCGGGGCAGTTCCCTCCTGGCAGAGGGGCTATGAAGACAGATTATGCCTAAGTATACAGTACACTAGGAACCATGTACTGTACAGGTTAATGAGAATCTGACTGGTACTCTTTTTCTTTTAGAAGTGTTTACTGTAGTAGATAGTAGCTATTATAAGAGTGGCCATAGTCTATGTGTCAGGGATTCACTATTATGCGCATGCGCAGAGGCGCCTTGAATAGCGCGAGGCTACCATGGAATAGTTTGAGGCTACCATGGAACAGTCCAAGGCTACCATGGAATAGTTTGAGGCTACCATGGAACAGTCCAAGGCTACCATGGAATAGTTTGAGGCTACCTATCATAATTGGCGCCAAACGTCGTATTTAAGGGGAGTGGTCACACTGATTCCTTGCTGTGTGATCTTCAGCTCTCCTGTACCTGAATCACCTGCTGTTCCTGATCAGCTGACCCGGCTTGCCTTCGACCTTGATTTCCTGCTGCCTGCTCTGACCTCGGCTTGTCTTGACTACTCTTCTGCCTCACCCTGATCTGCTTATCCGCTAGCGGCTATTGGACCTAGACCTGCTCTTGGCCTGGCTGGGGAATCCGGAGGACCGCGACCTGGTGTTAGCACGCAGCCAAATCCATCCCCACCATCAGGGGCCCTGGTGAATACGGCTAGCACTTAGATTCCGAGCCTCTGGTGAACCTGTGTCCTGCTAAGGTATCCTGTCTGCATCCCTGTCCTGGGATCGCACATAGTTCCAGGCTCTTCATCCGGTGAGATATTCCTCTACACGTCAGGCTCTGCCACGACATCCCTGACACTATGTCAGACATTTCTCTATTTGGGTTCCTCCAGAGGTTGCGACCCGATGCAACTTAGTGTGCCGCTCATGCTCTAGGAGTGCTGGTGCAGGATGGAGCTCGTCCCGGCTCCTGTTGTGACTCAGAACAGAAGAGGGGGAATCCCTGTAACCGCACGTTCGTGTAGTCCCAAGAATTGGTGTGAGAGTTTTAACCTCAGCCTGGACTCCAGCCAGGCCATGCCCCCAATGCGTTTTGGTCCTCCTCCCGGAGTCATGAGGAGGTTAGTTCAGAGGTTGCTAGGGGTTCCTTGATTAATGAACAATTTCTACCTCTCACATAAGCAATCACTGGCACCAATGATCTTTTAGCTATTTGTAGGGTAGGGGGTCGAGCATTTTCTCCCACTGACCACCACACTAATGTACCGTAAGCTTTCGATATTGCAAATATTAGCTGGAAAGCTATTTTAAGCTTTCCTCTATGTTAAAATGGTTGAGAATAACTGGTCTATGCAAATATGCTTACTCTAGTTTTTTTTATTATTATTTTTTTCTACTAGTAATGGCAGCGATCTGCGATTTTTAGCGGGACTGCGGACAGTTCGGATCCCTAAATGACATTTTTGACACTTTTGGGGGGACCAGTGACATTATTACAGTAATCAGTGCTAAAAATATGCACTGTTACTGTAATAATGACACTGGCAGGGAAGGGGTTAACACAGTGGGTGATCAAGGGGTTAAATGTGAGCCTAGGGGAGTGTTTTTAACTGTATGGGGGATGGGCTTTTGAAATGACCATAGAGACCTTTGATCCTATATAGAAGGATCACAGGTGCTCTGTGATTATTCCAGGGAGAAGAACGGTCAGCTGTGTTTACAACAGCTGACCGTCCTTCTCTCTCAGCAGGGAGCGATCGCAGGTGTCAGACGGCAATCTGACAACGTCAGATGATGACGAAATGCGTAGGATTTACCTTTCCTTGTGGATATTGACTTTATATGATATCTCCTTAGCGCTACACCTACTTTTACTATTTCGTTGATCTGTTATTCAGGATTTTGTGTTAGCTGCTGTTTTATATACGAGTTTATATTGAGGTTGGCGCAGTATATTACTATCTCTGAGCACGCGCTCGCCCCCTAGCTGCAGGTGCGTGACCGACGTACAGCTACGTCAGTCCCCGCAGGAGGGCTGCCTGCCGCAGTAAAACTGCGGTGGGCGGTCGTTAACAGGTTAAGGATAATACTTACAGAATGCTGATCTGTAATGAATGTTTAACCTTTTTCTTTTTCTCCAAAGGATTGTGGGAAACAAGCTAAGTGAACGAGGGAAGGAAGTGCTTCTGGAATTGCAGAGGCGTCTGCCCAATCTGAAGATCCTCAGCAGCTTCATGGGGGACATGGGGCTCCTGCAGGCTTACCTGGACTGGGTGCAGGAACTGAGAGAAAACCCCCAGCAGATGGAGTCTGTGAAACACGCTGACGCCTTGGGCAATATTCTGTCCGAGCTGGCGAAGGAAGATTCTAGGGAGAGGCCCAATGAGGTGAAAGAAAGGGCCAAACAGCTGGAGAGGGAGGTACATCAACTCCTGGAAGCCTGTAAAGATGTTGGATGATGGAACTAGGAAGACAATCAGATTAAAGACTATTGTTAATGGAATTTAAAGATGATCATGCACTTTCATGAATGATTCAACAGCTTCTACAGCAAAAACAATTATACAGTCTTATTGTAGTGGGGTGTCAGACTCAGAAGCCAATTCATTGCAACATGCTTACATAAAAAATGGCATTGGATGCATACATAGTGATGATCCAGGATTGCGATCCAAGATCAAAATTGGATGCCCCTGTAGACTGCGATGATTCAAGATTCCATTTGTGTTCCCTTTGACAGGTGTGAAGATTCAAGATTGCATTTGGGGAGCCATATATAATAATAGATATACAGTATTTAGGGCAGGTATGCCTGGAGGGAGCCCACCCAGAAAATGCAATCTGAATGTAACGCAAGTCACAAGCTACTTCAACATATTTCACAGGTGTGAATTTCCAAGAGGCTTTCTCTCTTCAAAGAAATTTGGCAGCCTCTGCTCAATCTAGGAGGAAGAGTCATTCAAAATTCGGCACTCTTGGTCAGCTAATCTTAGCGGAGCCCTGCACAAACTTCCATTCATCAGGGAGATGCCACACTCAGTGCCATGTAAACCCTTGTTGGCATCAAAAGCCCACACAGACCCACCTTTGCTTATGGCAATGCAGGACCACCAGGCTCTGTCACCATTGCAGCCAGCCTGGAGTTGTGTTTCAAATGCAGCTAGCCTAAGCGCGTAAATCTGTCCTTATATTAGCTTTCTCTAATACATCAGTATGCTCGGTGGAGTTGGCTGATGGGAGCCTCATGGTTCTAAGTTTTAGGCTAAGTGTAGCTTTTTGGTTTGGCTAAAAAAAAAAATCACTAGAACTCATTGGGGTTGATTTGCTAAAACTTGGAGTGCAAACGCTGGTGCATGCAGCTGTGCATGGCAGCCAATCAACTTCTAACTTCAGCTTGTTCAATTAAAGCGGAGTTCCGGGCAGAGAAACGTTTTTTTTTTTAACATACCCCCGGGACAGTCAGGGCTAGCACATTCCACAATGGCTAGCCTCTGATCTGTCCCGGTTCGCACTTACCTTTTAGAAGAAATACTTACTTAGAAGTTTTCTTCCACAGCGTTTCCATCTCTCTTGTGGGCAGCTGAAGCCGGCGCGGTCCTCTTCTCTGTCTTCTTCCGCGTCTTCGTGTCCCAGAATGCGCTGCACCGGCCCCTCTCGTCACTTCCGGTGCGGCGCCGCATTCCTAAACAGCTTCTGGGCATGCCCAGAAGCTGTTTAGCAGGGGAATGCGGCGTCGCCCGGAAATGACGAGCGGGGCCGGTGCGGCGCATTGATTCCTGGGAGCTATGACGTTTAGCTCCCAGGAATCATCGCGAGGCAGGAAGTGACGGGGTGAGCCGCGGCTCCGAGGGAGGAAGCTGTCATAGGTGAGTATTTACGATCGTCAATTACAAGGTGAGTTTTAAAAAAAAAAAAATCTAACTATCCAATTCCTTTTCAGGTTAGGCTGAACTAGCGGACGGGCACAAAAAAAAAATATCGTTTTTGTGCCCGTAACTCCGCTTTAAGCCTTGACAAAAAAACCTGGAAGCTGATTGGTTTCTATGCAGACCTGAACCAGAATTTGCTCCCTCCAGTTATAGTAAATCAACCGTATTACCTAAAAATAGTCTAAACTTTGATGCAATATGATAAAATAATTGTTCTTAAATAAAAAATGACCCCTCTGCTCAGCTATGATGTGTGTATAACACACTCCCCTCACTGGTGTGCTCAATCAAACTAATTATGAGCTATGTTATATGTAATATATATATATATATATATATATATACACACACACACACACACACACACACACACTATATTACCAAAAGTATTGGGACACCTGCCTTTACATACACATGAACTTTAATGGCATCCCAGTCTTAGTCCGTAGGGTTCAATATTGAGTTGGCCCACCCTTTGCAGCTATAACAGCTTCAACTCTTCTGGGAAGGCTGTCCACAAGGTTTAGGAGTGTGTATATGGGAATGTTTGACCATATTCTTCATATATAGATATCTATATCTATCTATATATATAGATATCTATATCTATATCTATATCTTTATATATATATATATATATATCTATAGATATATATATATATATATATATACATATATATATATATATATATATATATATATATATATATATATATATATAATTATATAGATATATATCTTTATATATATATATATATATATAATTGTTTTATAGTATATACTGTATTATATGAAATATTATATAAAATAATATTAAATATTTGCTTCTATATATTATAAACAATTACTAATAAAAGGAACAAATAAAGTGTCAAATATACTTTATGTGAGACTGATATCTTACAAAACAGATAATGTGTATACAGTACCTTGAAAAAAGTATTCATACCCCTTGACATTTTCCACATTTTGTCAGAGTGCATTTGTATTCACCCCCCGGGGTCAATACTTTGTAGAACCGCCTTTCCCTGCAATTACAGCTGCGAGTCTTTTTGGGGATGTCTCTACCAGCTTTGCACATCTAGAGAGGGACATTTTTTGCCCATTCTTCTTTGCAAAAAAGCTCAAGCTCTGTCAGATACGTACCCCCCCACCCCAAAGCACTTTGTCCCTGTGTTAATGGGTAGTGGTTGTGGGGGTCTGTGGGCAGGGGGCTTATTGGGATCTGGAAGCCCCCTTTACAAGGATCCAGCCGTCCCTGGAATTCATGTAGACAAGAAATGGCTACAAAGCAGCTGCAGGAGATTTACAGCACAGAAATGGAATAGAGCGTGAAAAAGTGAAACGCATTTTATACTTTTTTATGATGGTTTACGATATGCAGGGCCTTAGTTACCTATATGACACTCAGTTATATGCCTTGGTTATTATAATATATATATATATATATACTCAAGGCAGCCATCAGAAATTTTGGGGCCCCTAACACAGTTTTAGGCCTGGCCCCCCCCCCCCCCGGGCCTGACCACCAACATTCCCCAGGGCCCGCCAACCATGTCGTCTTCCTCCTCCAGTCCCATGCCCTACTTCTCCTCCATTCCCATGTCCTCTTTCATCCCATGTCCTCCTCCTCCTCCAGTTCCATCGCCTCCATCCCAGGAAAATAAAGGTGAATGGTTCTAGTAAATGCTGCCCCTCCTGTCCAGGCGTGAACAGCTGGAGAACAGGGGAGGGCAGGGTCTACAGCTGTGTGTGAGGGCTAGTGAGGGGCAGGACCCCCTACATAGTGCCAGTCTGCAAGGGATTGGCAGAGCTTACAACTGAATGGTATTGCAAGGACAGATGGCAACCCTACCCTGTTTGGGGCCCCCCGGGACGCCCGGGCCCCCTACATGTGTATGGGCTGTACCCCCCTGATGGCGGCCCTGTATATACTGTATATGTTTGTTCAAGTAATGATGATTAAATTTGTTTTATAGACTTTAATTTAGTTTAATAAAAAACATAAGTAAACCTGTCACATTGGGAGATGCTGAGTTTGGGTTTATTTTCCCTGGCAGGGGTGGGGGAGGGGCACATGCAGTCTTTTTGGTAAATGTGACTTTATGTGACGAGGGGATCAGGCCTGCTGTGCACAGTGCAGAGTCTGCAGATAAAGCCCTATGCAGAAAATATACAACTACTGCATGACTGCGCCCCCTACAGCTCTACCATGTCACTGCACACACAACACTGTACTCTTCTATTACACACCATTCACTGACCACACCTCCACTCTGACCACACCCCCATACTGACACCCCTCCCATTCACTGACCACACCCCTATACTGACACCCCCCCCCATTCACTGACCATACCTCCACTCTGACCACACCCCCATACTGACACCACTATTCACTGACCACACCCCCATACTGACACCCCTCCCATTCACTGACCACACCCCCATACTGACACCCCCCCCATTCACTGACCATACCTCCACTCTGACCACACCCCCATACTGACACCACTATTCACTGACCACACCCCCATACTGACACCCCCCCCATTCACTGACCATACCTCCAGTCTGACCACACCCCCATACTGACACCCCCCCCATTCACTGACCATACCTCCACTCTGACCACACCCACATACTGACACCACTATTCAATGACCACACCCCCATACTGACACCACCATTCACTGACCACACCTCCACCCTGACCACACCCTCATACTGACACCACTATTCACTGACCACACCCCCATACTGACACCCCCCATTCACTGACCATACCTCCACTCTGACCACACCCACATACTGACACCACTATTCAATGACCACACCCCCATACTGACACCACCATTCACTGACCACACCTCCACCCTGACCACACCCTCATACTGACACCACTATTCACTAACCACACCCCCATCAGTGTTGCCAACCGCCCGTAGATTTACGGGCAGCCCGTGAATTTTAGCCCATTTTCGGGCTGCCCGTAAATGCCCGTTACGGGCAGCGGCGCCCGTAATAAAGATGGCAGAACGGGCCGACACGCAACTGCGCATGCGCCGTTCCGAAGCCTGTCTGGCTCGGAAAAGCTCACCTATTTCCGGCTGGACGGGCGCATGCGCAGTAAAGAACTGGCGACGGTTGGCGCCATTTTTAAAAGACAGTGAGTGACACTGTCTTGCTGACTGCGGCTAGAGAAGAAGAAGAGGACGGGGCTCTCCGCCGTCCTCTGGGAGAACCCTCCGCCGCCCCACCCGGTCGGTCCCCCCTCCTCCAATGGCGGGACGCGAGTGGGATCGGTTCCAGAGAGAGGAGCTCATCGGGCAAATCACCGACATGAGAGTGCAGAATATGCAAGGTAGGAGCAACCCCCTCCCATCTACTACATAGCGGGGGGGGGGGGGGGGGGTGGAGACGCACACTGCTATGTTAATGGGGGTTTAAGCATTATGGGGGATCCTAAAATCCTGGAGGTTTCGTCATTATGGGGGAGTGATCATTATGGGGGAGTAATTATTAGGGTGGAGTTATCATTATGGGGGGTCATATCATCCAGGGGTGTCATTGTAATGAGGGGGGGTCATCAGTTTGGGGATCAAATCATCCTGGGGTTCTTATTATTTTGGGGGTCTAATTGTTATGGGGGTCATATCATCCTGGAGGTCCCATCAATATGGGGATTATATCATGAGGGGGGTCTCATAATTCTGGGGGTCCCATCATCGTGGGGGTCCCATCATCGTGGGGGTCCCATCATCCTGGGGTCTAATCATCTTGGGGGAGTTATTATTTTGGGGGCAGAGAAGGACACTGTGCTATGGGGGCTAAAGGCAGGGGGCGGAGGACGACAGTGCTGTGGGGGGCTAAAGGCAGGGGGCAGAGAAGGACATTGTGCTATGGGGGCTAAAGGCAGGGGGCAGAGAAGGACATTGTGCTATGGGGGCTAAAGGCAGGGGGCAGAGAAGGACATTGTGCTATGGGGGCTAAAGGCAGGGGGCAGAGAAGGACATTGTGCTATGGGGGCTAAAGGCAGGGGGCAGAGAAGGACATGTAAATAGAGAAATATGGTTTATGACTTTTGTTTAACTTAAACACATTGCTAATAGCGCTATCTACATGTTTATAGCTTAATTATTCATATTTGCACGGTTTAGCACTGAAAACGGCTATTTTATGTACATTTTTTCAGTGCCAGTAAAAAATTGGTGCCGTCCGTAAATTTTGGCATTCTGCCAGTAAATTTTAGTCCGGGGGGTTGGCAACACTGACCCCCATACTGACACCACTATTCACCGACCACATCCCCATACTGACCACACCCCCATACTGACCACACCCCCATACAGACACCTCCATTTTGACCACACCCCCTTACTGTACACACTATTCATTGACCACACCCCCATACTGACACCACCATTTCCTCACCACACCTCCATACTGTCCTCGCCATTCAATGGCCACATCTCCATTCTGACCACACCCCCATACTGACACCCCTATTCACTGACCACACCCCCATACTGACACCATTCACTGACCACACCCCCATACTGACACCCCTATTCACTGACCACACCCCCATACTGACACCATTCACTGACCACAACCCCATACTGACACCCCTATTCACTGACCACACCCCCATACTGACACCATTCACTGACCACAACCCCATACTGACACCCCTATTCACTGACCACACCCCCATACTGACACCCCTATTCACTGACCACACCCCCATACTGACACGCCCATTCACTGACCACACTCCTAAACTGGCACCCCCATTCACTGACCACACCCCCATACTTCCCACTGCATCATTGGCCACACCCCTTACTGCCCACAGCATGACTAACCACACCCCCATACTAACACCACCATTCACTGACAAAACCCCTATGAGTCCACCCTTAGTCACTAAGAATCCTTCCATACGAACCACACCCCCACTGTGAGCACCCCATTCACTAACCACACCCTCATAATGTTCCTATTCTATACTGACCACACCTCCCTACAGGCCACACCATTCACTCACCCCACCCCCATAATGTCCAACCATGTAGTTACCACGCCCATAAACTGATCACACCCTCTTATTGACCACACCCCCACATAACACGCACAGTATTTCCTGACCGCACCCCAATGCAGCTCACACCCCCATATTGCCCACACCATTTCCCTGACCACGCCCTAATACTGATTACCCACGCCCTCATGCTGACCAGGGCCACACCCCGCTCCATAGTCAACTCACCACCTTACTGAGCGAACCCCGGCCCTGTTCTCCGTTTAGAGGATAGAAGAAGGAGTCCCGGCGGTAGCGGAGGATACCGAGAGAGGAAACAGCAAGTCCCGCGGAGTGATCAGTCCCGCGGAGAGCGGCCTAGGCATGGAGAGCGGAGCGGAGCCACGAGACAGGTGGGCGGAGCCTCTGTACATCGCACCGGACACTGAGAGCGCCATACATCGCACATGGGCAGATATAGTACAGAGGGGACTTCACACCATAGATCCTCATATCTCACCCATAGAGATCACTATATATATATACAGTATATATATATATATATCTCACCCATAGATCATCATATCACCCCATAGAGATCACTATATATATATTACACCATAGAGATCACTATATATATATATACAGTATATATATATATCTCACCCATAGATCATCATATCACCCCATAGATCATCATATCACCCCATAGATCATCATATCACCCCATAGATCATCATATCACACCATAGATCATCATATCACCCCATGCATCATCATATCACCCCATAGATCATCATATCACCCCATGCATCATCATATCACCCCATACATCATCATATCACCCCATACATCATCATATCACCCCATACATCATCATATCACCCCATAGATCATCATATCACCCCATAGATCATCATATCACCCCATAGATCATCATATCACCCCATGCATCATCATATCACCCCATACATCATCATATCACCCCATACATCATCATATCACCCCATAGATCATCATATCACCCCATAGATCATCATATCACCCCATAGATCATCATATCACCCCATAGATCATCATATCACCCCATACATCATCATATCACCCCATAGATCATCATATCACCCCATACATCATCATATCACCCCATAGATCATCATATCACCCCATACATCATCATATCACCCCATAGATCATCATATCACCCCATACATCATCATATCACCCCATACATCATCATATCACACCATAGATCATCATATCACCCCATACATCATCATATCACCCCATACATCATCATATCACACCATAGATCATCATATCACCCCATGCATCATCATATCACCCCATAGATCATCATATCACCCCATGCATCATCATATCACCCCATACATCATCATATCACCCCATAGATCATCATATCACCCCATACATCATCATATCACCCCATAGATCATCATATCACCCCATACATCATCATATCACCCCATAGATCATCATATCACACCATAGATCATCATATCACCCCATACATCATCATATCACCCCATAGATCATCATATCACCCCATACATCATCATATCATCCCATAGATCATCATATCACCCCATGCATCATCATATCACACCATAGATCATCATATCACCCCATAGATCATCATATCACACCATAGATCATCATATCACACCATAGATCATCATATCACCCCATACATCATCATATCACCCCATAGATCATCATATCACCCCATGCATCATCATATCACCCCATAGATCATCATATCACACCATAGATCATCATATCACACCATAGATCATCATATCACCCCATACATCATCATATCACCCCATAGATCATCATATCACCCCATGCATCATCATATCACCCCATAGATCATCATATCACACCATAGATCATCATATCACCCCATACATCATCATATCACCCCATAGATCATCATATCACACCATAGATCATCATATCACACCATAGATCATCATATCACCCCATACATCATCATATCACCCCATAGATCATCATATCACCCCATGCATCATCATATCACCCCATAGATCATCATATCACACCATAGATCATCATATCACCCCATACATCATCATATCACCCCATAGATCATCATATCACCCCATACATCATCATATCACCCCATAGATCATCATATCACCCCATGCATCATCATATCACCCCATAGATCATCATATCACACCATAGATCATCATATCACCCCATAGATCATCATATCACCCCATAGATCATCATATCACCCCATACATCATCATATCACCCCATAGATCATCATATCACCCCATAGATCATCATATCACCCCATACATCATCATATCACCCCATGCATCATCATATCACCCCATAGATCATCATATCACCCCATAGATCATCATATCACCCCATAGATCATCATATCACACCATAGATCATCATATCACCCCATAGATCATCATATCACCCCATGCATCATCATATCACCCCATACATCATCATATCACCCCATAGATCATCATATCACCCCATGCATCATCATATCACCCCATAGATCATCATATCACCCCATGCATCATCATATCACCCCATGCATCATCATATCACCCCATAGATCATCATATCACCCCATGCATCATCATATCACCCCATACATCATCATATCACCCCATAGATCATCATATCACCCCATGCATCATCATATCACCCCATAGATCATCATATCACACCATAGATCATCATATCACCCCATACATCATCATATCACCCCATAGATCATCATATCACACCATAGAGATCACTATATATATATACAGTATATATATATATCTCACCCATAGATCATCATATCACCCCATAGATCATCATATCACACCATAGATCATCATATCACCCCATAGAGATCACTATATATATATATATATATATATATATATATATATATATATCACACCCATAGAGATCACTATATATATATTACACCCATAGAGATCACTATATATATATATATATATATACAGGCATACCCCACTTTTAAGTACACAATGGGACCAGAGCATGTATGTAAAATGAAAGTGTACTTAAAGTGAAGCAATACCTTTTTTCATTTCTCAATGCATGTAAATACACTAGCTCAGCTTGACATGGCATTGCTCACAAACCATGTGACAAGGACACCAAGCTTGGGGAGCATGTTAAGGGGATCCAGGACTATGACATAGTAGATTACCTAGGCAAGCTGGCCAGCCACAAACAGGATATGTTGTAGTCCTGGGTCCCCTCTCAGTGCTCCTTAAGTTTGGTATTCCTGTCACTTATGGTTTGGGAGCAGTGCCATGTCAAGCTGACCAAGATTTCCTATAGAAGCCAATGTTAAAAACCGGGAGTAGTGTCATGCCAAGCTGAACAAGCTGTGTCCTTACTCGCGAGTGTACTTTAAGTGAGTGTACTTAAAGCGGGGTATGCCTGTATATATATATATATATATATATATATATATATATATATCACACCCATAGAGATCACTATATATATATATATATTACACCATAGAGATCACTATATATATATATATATATATATATATTACACCATAGAGATCACTATATATATATATATATATATCACACCCATAGAGATCACTATATATATATATATATATATATATCACACCCATAGAGATCACTATATATATATATATTACACCATAGAGATCACTATATATATATATATATTACACCATAGAGATCACTATATATATATATTACACCATAGAGATCACTATATATATATATATATTACACCATAGAGATCACTATATATATATATTACACCATAGAGATCACTATATATATATATATATTACACCATAGAGATCACTATATATATATATTACACCATAGAGATCACTATATATATATATATATTACACCATAGAGATCACTATATATATATATATCACACCCATAGAGATCACTATATATATATATATATATATATTACACCATAGAGATCACTATATATATATTACACCATAGAGATCACTATATATATATATATATATATATATCACACCCATAGAGATCACTATATATATATTACACCATAGAGATCACTATATATATATTACACCATAGAGATCACTATATATATTACACCATAGAGATCACTATATATATATATATATTACACCATAGAGATCACTATATATATATATATATATATATATATATATATATATATATTACACCATAGAGATCACTATATATATATATATTACACCATAGAGATCACTATATATATTACACCATAGAGATCACTATATATATATATATATATATTACACCATAGAGATCACTATATATATATTACACCATAGAGATCACTATATATATATTACACCATAGAGATCACTATATATATTACACCATAGAGATCACTATATATATATATATATATATATATATATATATATATATATATATATATATATATATATATATATATATATATATATATTACACCATAGAGATCACTATATATATATATATTACACCATAGAGATCACTATATATATATATATATATATATTACACCATAGAGATCACTATATATATATATATATATATATATATCACACCCATAGAGATCACTATATATATATATATTTCACACTATATATATATATATCACACCCATAGAGATCACTATATATATATATATATATATATATATATATATATATATATATATATCACACCCATAGAGATCACTATATATATATTACACCATAGAGATCACTATATATATATATATATATATATATATATATATATATATATATATATATATATATATATATATATATATATATCTATACCCATAGAGATCACTATATATACATCACACCATAGATCATAATATTACACCCATAGAGATCACATCACTATATAAATATCACACCCATAGACATCACTATATATATATATATCACCTATAGACATCCTTATATATATATATATATATATATATATATATATATATATATATATATATATATATATATATCACACGCATAGAGATTACTATATATATATATATATATATATTACACCCATAGACGTTACCCATTACATATATACAGGCATACCCCACTTTTAAGTACACAATGGGACCAGAGCATGTATGTAAAATGAAAGTGTACTTAAAGTGAAGCAATACCTTTTTTCATTTCTCAATGCATGTAAATACACTAGCTCAGCTTGACATGGCATTGCTCACAAACCATGTGACAAGGACACCAAGCTTGGGGAGCATGTTAAGGGGATCCAGGACTATGACATAGTAGATTACCTAGGCAAGCTGGCCAGCCACAAACAGGATATGTTGTAGTCCTGGGTCCCCTCTCAGTGCTCCTTAAGTTTGGTATTCCTGTCACTTATGGTTTGGGAGCAGTGCCATGTCAAGCTGACCAAGATTTCCTATAGAAGCCAATGTTAAAAACCGGGAGTAGTGTCATGCCAAGCTGAACAAGCTGTGTCCTTACTCGCGAGTGTACTTTAAGTGAGTGTACTTAAAGCGGGGTATGCCTGTATATATATATATATATATATATATATATATATATATATATATATATATATATATATATATATATCACACCCATAGAGATCACTATATATATATATATATTACACCATAGAGATCACTATATATATATATATATATATATATATTACACCATAGAGATCACTATATATATATATATATATATATCACACCCATAGAGATCACTATATATATATATATATATATATATATCACACCCATAGAGATCACTATATATATATATATTACACCATAGAGATCACTATATATATATATATATTACACCATAGAGATCACTATATATATATATTACACCATAGAGATCACTATATATATATATATATTACACCATAGAGATCACTATATATATATATTACACCATAGAGATCACTATATATATATATATATTACACCATAGAGATCACTATATATATATATTACACCATAGAGATCACTATATATATATATATATTACACCATAGAGATCACTATATATATATATATCACACCCATAGAGATCACTATATATATATATATATATATATATTACACCATAGAGATCACTATATATATATTACACCATAGAGATCACTATATATATATATATATATATATATCACACCCATAGAGATCACTATATATATATTACACCATAGAGATCACTATATATATATTACACCATAGAGATCACTATATATATTACACCATAGAGATCACTATATATATATATATATTACACCATAGAGATCACTATATATATATATATATATATATATATATTACACCATAGAGATCACTATATATATATATATTACACCATAGAGATCACTATATATATTACACCATAGAGATCACTATATATATATATATATATATTACACCATAGAGATCACTATATATATATTACACCATAGAGATCACTATATATATATTACACCATAGAGATCACTATATATATTACACCATAGAGATCACTATATATATATATATATATATATATATATATATATATATATTACACCATAGAGATCACTATATATATATATATTACACCATAGAGATCACTATATATATATATATATATATATATTACACCATAGAGATCACTATATATATATATATATATATATATATCACACCCATAGAGATCACTATATATATATATATTTCACACTATATATATATATATCACACCCATAGAGATCACTATATATATATATATATATATATATATATATATCACACCCATAGAGATCACTATATATATATTACACCATAGAGATCACTATATATATATATATATATATATATATATATATATATATATATATACCCATAGAGATCACTATATATACATCACACCATAGATGATAATATTACACCCATAGAGATCACATCACTATATAAATATCACACCCATAGACATCACTATATATATATATATCACCTATAGACATCCTTATATATATATATATATATATATATATATATATATATATATATATATATATATATATATATATATATATCACACGCATAGAGATTACTATATATATATATATATATATTACACCCATAGACGTTACTATATATACATACATTATCTCACAAAAGTAAGTACACCCCTCACATGTATGTAAATATTTTATTCGATCTTTTCATGTGACAACACTGAAGAAATGACACTTTGCTACAATGTAAAGTAGTGAGTGTACAGCTTGTATAACAGTGTCAATTTGCTGTCCCCTCAAAATAACTCCACACACAGCCATTAAAGCGGTAGTAAACTCATCCAAGAAAAAAAAAAAAAAAACCTACAAGACAAAGGCATAATGAGCTAGTATACATCGCATACTAGCTCATTATTAAAAAACACTTACCTTAGAACGAAGCCCCGACATGGACCCCCAGACATCGCTGTGGGTGCTGACATGATCCCTCGGCGTCTCCTCCGGGTTCGGCGGCTCCGGCGCTGTGATTGGCTGGAGCCGTGATAACGTCACTTCCGCGCATGCGCGCAGGAGTGATTTTCCGGCAATTCCCGGCAAGGAAATCTGAAGGTCCCCCCGGACCATCAGAGCGCATGCGACGCACTCGTCAGCGGCTTCATGCAGTGGTAATATCTCCTAAACCGTGCTGGTTTAGGTGATATTAATTGTAACTACAGGTAAGCCTTATTATAGGCCTTATTATAGGCTTACCTGTAGTTAAGAGTGAAAAAAAGGGATACTACCGCTTTAATGTCTAAACTTCTGGCAACCAAAGTGAGTACACCCCTAAGTGAAAAGTCCAAATTGGGCCCAATTAGCCATTTTCCCTCCCCGGTGTCATGTGACTCGTTAGTGTTACAAGGTCTCAGGTGTGAATGGGGAGCAGGTGTGTTAGGTTTGGTGTTATCGCTCTCACTCTCTCATACTGGTTGCTAGAAGTTCAACATGGCACCTCATGGCAAAGAACTCTCTGAGGATCTGAAAAAAAAGAATTGTTGCTCTACATAAAGATTGCCTAGGCTATAGGAATATTGCCAAGACCCTGAAACTGAGCTGCAGCATGATGGTCAAGACCATACAGCGGTGTAACAGGACAGGTTCCACTCAGAACAGACCTCGCCATGGTCGACCAAAGAAGTTGAGTGCACGTGCTCAGCGTCATATCCAGAGGTTGTCTTTGGGAAATAGACATATGAGGGCTGCCAGCATTGCTGCAGAGGTTGAAGGGGTGGGGGGTCAGCCTGTCAGTGCTCAGACCATACGCCACACACTGCATCAAATTGGTCTGCATGGCTGTCATCCCAGAAGGAAGCCTCTTCTAAAGATGATGCACAAGAAAGCCTGCAAACAGTTTGCTGAAGACAAGCACATGGATTACTGGAGCCACATCCTGTGGTCTGATCAAACCAAGATAAACTTATTTTGGTTCAGATGGTGTCAAGTGTGTGTGGCGGCAACCAGGTGAGAAGTACAAAGACAAGTGTGTCCTGCCTACAGTCAAGCATGGTGGTGGGAGTGTCATGGTCTGGGACTGCATGAGTGCTGCCGGCACTGGGGAGCTACAGTTCATTGAGGGAACCATAAATGCCAACATGTACTGTGACATACTGAAGCAGAGCATGATCCCCTCCCTTCAGAGACTGGGCAACAGGGCAGAATTCCAACATAACGACCCCAAACACACCTCCAAGATGACCACTGCCTTGCTAAAGAAGCTGAGGGTAAAGGTGATGGACTGGCCAAGCATGTCTCCAGACCTAAACCCTATTGGGCATCTGTGGGGCATCCTCAAACGGAAGGTGGAGGAGCGCAAGGTCTCTAACATCCACCAGCTCTGTGATGTCATCATGGAGGAGTGGAAGAGGACTCCAGTGGCAACCTGTGAGGCTCTGGTGAACTCCATGTCCAAGAGGGTTAAGGCAGTGCTGGAAAATAATGGTGGCCACACAAAATATTGACACTTTGGGCCCAATTCAGACATTTGCACTCACCTTTCGTTTGAAGATGCCCCACAGATGCTCAATAGGGTTTAGGTCTGGAGACATGCTTGGCCAGTCCATCACCTTTACTCTCAGCTTATTTAGCAAGGCAGTGGTCATCTTGGAGGTGTGTTTGGGGTCATTATCATGTTGGAATACTGCCCTGTGGCCCAGTCTCTGAAGAGAGGGGATCATGCTCTGCTTCAGTATGTCACAGTACATGTTGGCATTCATGGTTCCCTCAATGAACTGTAGCTCCCCAGTGCCAGCAGCACTCATGCAGCCCCAGACCATGACACTCCCACCACCATGCTTGACTGTAGACAAGACACACTTGTCTTTGTACTCCTCACCTGGTTGCACGCGCTTGACACCATCTGAACCAAATAAGTTTATCTTGGTCTCATCAGAGCACAGGAGACGGTTCCAGTAATCCATGTACTTAGTCTGCTTGTCTTCAGCAAACTGTTTGCGGGCTTTCTTGTACATCATCTTTAGAAGAGGCTTCCTTCTGGGACGACCACCAAGCAGACCAATTTGATGCAGTGTGCGGCTTATGGTCTGAGCACTGATAGGCTGACCCCCCACCCCTTCAACCTCTGGATATGATGCTGAGCACGTGCACTCAACCTCTTTGGTCGTCCATGGTGAGGCCTGTTCTGAGTGGAACCTGTCCTGTTAAACCGCTATATAGTCTTGGCCACCGTGCTGCAGCTCAGTTTCAGGGTCTTGGCAATCTTCATATAGACTAAGCCATCTTTATGTAGAACAACAATTCTTTTTTTCAGAGAATTCTTGGCCATGAGGTGCCATGTTGAACTTCCAGTGACCAGTATGAGAGAGTGAGAGCGATAACCCCAAATGTAACACACCTGCTCCCCATTCACACCTGAGACCTTGTAACCCTAACGAGTCACATGACACCGGGGAGGGAAAATGGCTAATTGGGCCCAATTTGGACTTTTCACTTAGGGGTGTACTCACTTTTGTTGCCAGTGGTTTAGACATTAATGGCTGTGGGTTGAGTTATTTTGAGGGGGACAGCAAATTTACACTGTTATACAAGCTGTACACTCACTACTTTACATTGTAGCGAAGTGTCATTTCTTCAGTGTTGTCACATGAAAAGATATAATAAAGTATTTACATACATGTGAAGGGTGTACTCACTTTTGTGAGATACTTTATATATATATATATATATATATATATATAATACACTCATAGAGATCACAATATGGGTGACACCTCTATGGGTGTCATTTCATCATATACAGTAATCGCTGTGGGTGTAATATGCAGTATATAGTGATCTATGGATGAAATTACAATACATACATAGTGATCTCTATGGGTGTGATATACGCTATTTCTCTTTCGTTCATTGATGGACACAGCTCCTAATATTCATAACCATTTGGTTATTCTGCCCCCACCAGGAGTAGGACACTAGGCAGAAAATAATTCTGATTACACCCATGGGCAGTCCCAGGGGGGTATACTCCCTCTCCCGGCTATAGCCACTCAGTTTTTTTTTTGTGCCTAGTCAGGAGCAAGGACCTATTTCCTTGCTGGGATCTTTGGTCCTGGCAACATTTTTTAGATAGGAAATTTATTTTCTCCTGGATTTTT
Source organism: Pelophylax lessonae (assembly GCF_965119305.1). NCBI lineage: Eukaryota > Metazoa > Chordata > Amphibia > Anura > Ranidae > Pelophylax > Pelophylax lessonae. The sequence continues at coordinate 205,593,771 of NC_138779.1, read as the reverse complement.
TTCCTGTGAGATCTACAATCAACTGGGCGACTGGCTGGATAATCTAAATCCAGTGGTCACCCCAGTCTGGCCGGCGAGCGCAAGCAGACCTCAGCACCGCACTAGGTCGGCCGCGACATAGTCCTACTGGACGGGACCTGGCCCTGCGAGTTAAAAGTCCCACAAGGTCGCATATGACCGGGTATCAGGCTGAGTCGCAGTGTTCTTCCTGGCCAACAACCACCCCATTTCGATGGAGAGAGGTTCTGTCTGAATCGGTGCCCGTCTGGTTCCTGGTATGGTGAGTAGCTGTCCCCCCCTCTCCCCCTGGAGGGTTTAGGGTTGAACGTGGGCCCCTCCTTGGGATGGTGGGACCCCCGGGGTCCTCTTCTTCCCACAGGTGCCTCCTCCTGCCCCTCATCCTGCCCCCCCCCCTTTACGCTGGGGCTATTTGGGTGGTCTGGCCACTTTCCTGGGATGGGGGCAAGGCGTTAACTGGTGATGGGGGCCGGGTGGTGCGCCATCGGCGACCGGGCAATCGATTGTGCAGGGTGGGGGGGTTTACCTGGTTTGGGCTCCTGCCAGGGCCCCGGTCCTGCCTGGATCTGTCCTTGAGACCTGGTCTCCCTCCCGGGTCCCGGAATGGCTCGTGGTGCCACGCGAGGCTTCCATTTTGTTGTAGCCTGTATGTTTCTATACACGGTGGCCATGTTTGTGTAGTCCGGTGGCCATTTTCTTGTGGTTTGCCATTGGAATTAGCGGTGGAAATGACAGTGGAGCCCTGTGGGCAGCGATTTCGGCGGTAGAAGCCCCTCCTCATCCCCTGGGGCTGACTCCGGGATTAATTTACTTCCTGATCTCCATACATGTAGTGCAGATTCTCCTGGTGACTGCAGGTGCCTGTTTCTGTGGGTGGTAAGTCTGGTGGGGTCCTCTCCCTGTCTGCTGAGGATTGCTTGGTGCCTGGCGACTGAGTGGTGCTGCCAGTGGGGCGGGGGTCAGTGTTTTACACTTTTTTTGGGGTCACCTGGTGACTCATGGAGTCTGTGGAGCACATTTCCCCACCTGATCCCCTCTCTGAGGCTGCACTGACGACGGTCCTGGATTCCCCTTGTGTCCTGGGTGGAGGTGGCTTGCGAGCAACGGGGTAGCAAAAAAGCATCCCCCCCCCCCCCCCCACGCCTTCCCCTGCCTCATCTGTCTCATCAGATTCTGATTTGGCTGCCACGTTCATGGGTTACCCTGCTGCATCTGCAACCACGCGCCTGGAATCCTCAGATAGTGAGGATGTTTCCTCTACGTCTGCAATGGCGCACGAAAAGGTGCTGGTGGATGCAGTGATTGTATCTGTGCATGAGACCCTAAAGATGGAGGACGCAGCTGAAGCTGCAACGGAGGCAAAGTTGCCCTTTGGCACTCACAAGCCATCCAAAGTGGCAAAGGTGTTTCCTTTCCCTGCCTACTTTGACCCCGTGGGGTCCCTAAGTGCTTTACTAGGCATTACTCCTATGAGGAGTCCCTTCTTAAGAAGTGGACTGTGCCCTCGGTGGTGGACCCTCCGATTTCCAGATTAAACAAGGCAACCATGATTCCGGTTGAAGAGTCCCCGGCCTTTAAGGATCCGGCTGACCGGAAGGTGGAGGCTGTGGCCCGCACTATATACACTCTGGCTGGTTCGGCAATGAGGCCGGTATTCACCATTGCCTTAGTGTCGCAAACTCTGACAAAGTGGGCTAACCTCCTACACCGTGACCTGGAGGGGGAACAGCTCCCCCCTGCCTTTGCTGAGCTGGCGGACCAGCTTGTCCTGGGGGCTGCAGTTTATCTGCGATCCCTGTTTGGATGACGGTCCCCTGATGGCTCGCCTCTCTGTTTTGGCAGTGGTCCTTCGGCGTGTTTTTTGGCTCAAGTACTGGTCTGCGGATCAGTCTTCAAAAAACGCCTTGACTGATCTTCCTTTTTAGGGACATCGCCTGTTTGGAGCTACCCTGGATGACAACATTAAAGTTCTCACAGGGGGGAAGAGAACTTTTCTTCCGCAGGCTACTAAGGGCAAGGAACTTCGTCATAGACACGGCCTTCCTTCTCCAAACGAGCCTTGTCTGGCAAGCCAAGATCGGGCTTCTACAGACCCAGTCACAAGGCTCCTTCTGCATGAGGATGCACCCTCACCCATATCGGGGGGGGACGTTTTTTCGCTGGTTTCCGGAGCCGTGGACTTCCCGGGTGCAAGACAAGTGGGTCCACAAAGGGATTTGGTCTGGCTACAATATCAAGTTTCTTGTCCCCCGGCAAGGTTTTTTCCTTTCAACTTGCACCTGTCCCTAGACCTAGACTTCTTACAGGGCCTGTTTGGAGCGGTACAAGGCTTGATCCTTCAAGGAGTAATTTTCCTGGTTCCGACCTCGGAACGTTTTCTGGGTTTTTACTCAAACCTGTTCGCAGTTCCCAGGAAGGAAGGCAAAGAACGTCCAATCCTGGACCTCAAGGCGCTAAACTGCTTTGCGCGGGTACAGAAGTTCAGAATAGAGTCCATTCAACCGGTGGTGCCATCCCTGCTTCAGGGGAATTTCCTCGCCTCTATCGATATCAAGGATGCCAACCTTAACAATCCAATATGTGCCAGTCACCAACGTTTTCTCCTCTTTGCTGTGTGAGAAGAGCATTATCAGTTTGTGGCGTTACCCTTTTAGTCTCGCATCTGCTCTTTGGGTCTTCAGAAAAGTGCTAGCCCCAGTGCTAGCTTTGCTACGCCAACAGGGGATTGCGGTACTGGGCTACTTGGACGATCTTCTGCGAGTGGAGTCTCCCTCTGCTTTAGTGGAGAACCTAAGATCACAATACGAACTCTGTAGGAGTTCGCCTGGATTCTGAATTTTTAGAAGTCCACAAAGCTGGATTTTCTGGGCCTGACTCTGGACTTGGCCTTAGCCAGAGTGCTCCTTCCTCTGGAGAAACTCCAGAAATTGCAGACTGCAATTTGCCTCCTGTTGTCCAACAAATGGTCATCCCTCCGGACTTGCATGCGGGTGCTGGGCCTGATGGTGTCTACCTTTGAGGCGGTTATATTTGCACAGTTCCATACGAGTTTTCTGCAAAGAGAAATTCTGACCAAGTGGGACAAGACTCTGCAGTCTCTGGTCCTCACCTTGTATTGGACAGTGGTCACCAAGGATGCCAGCCTGTCCCGACTGGGGAGGCGTCCTCAGCAAGCATTCTGCTCAGGGTTTTATAAAGGGGATGTGTTGGCATCTGTCGATGCTTCTTTTGACCACAAGGTTTTGCAGGCTGCAGTTTAAGAGGACCTGATCCTCTTTGATGGTGTATTGGTTTTTCAGGTGGTCTCCAGTTATTTGGTTGAGCTCCTGTTGCCTGGTTGGCTAATATTTAGCCTTGGGAATTTTTTTGTTGCTCCCACCCCTCATGTTTAACACTGCTTTGGGACGTCCCAATGGTTATGAATCTCAGTAGTTGTGTCCGTCAATGAACAAAAAAGAAAATGGGATTTTTGACTTACCGTTAAATCCATTTCTCTGGTGTTCATTGATGGACATAGCACCCATTCCTCTGTGGAGTTATAATTCTCCTGACACTGCTTGTAACAAAACTGGGTGGCTATAGCAGAAAGAGGGAGTATACCCCCTGGGACTGACTGCCCATGGGTTTAGCCAGAATTTTTTTCTGTCTAGTGTCCTACTCCTGTAGGGGGCAGTATAACCCAGTGGTTATAAATATCAGGAGCTGTGTCCGTCAATGAAAATCAGAGAGATGGATTTTATGGAAAAACAAAAACCCCATTATTACCAAAAGTATTGGGACGCCTGCCTTTACACGCACATGAACTTTAATGGCATCCCAGTCTTAGTCTGTAGGGTTCAATATTGAGTTGGCCCACCCTTTGCAGCTATAACAGCTTCAACTCTTCTGGGAAGGCTGTCCACAAGGTTTAGGAGTGTGTCTATGGGAAGTTTTGACCATTCTTCCAGGAAACGCATTTTTGAGGTCAGGCACTGATGTTTGAGAGAAGGCCTGGCTTGCAGTCTCCGCTCTAATTCATCCCAAAGGTGTTCTATAGGGTTGAGGTCAGTACTCTGTGCAGGCCAGTCAAGTTCCTCCACCCCAAACTCGCTCATCCATGTCTTTATGGACCTTGCTTTGTTTACTGGTGCGCAGTCATGTTGGAACAGGAAGGGGCCACCCCAAAACTGTTCCCACAAAGTGGGGAGCATGAAATTGTCCAAAATGTCTTGGTATGCTGACGCCTTAAGAGTTCCCTTCATTAGAACTAAGGGGCCAAGCCCAACCCCTGAAAAACAATCCCACACCATAATTCCCCCCAACCCACCAAATAATTTGGATCAGTGCATACTTCTGCACACCGCCTGGTGATACCCCTCTCCACCCAGTGACACCCACTGTGCCCAGCATAGTAGGGGGAAGGGGGGGGGGAATAGCATTCCAGAAGTCCATGGGAATGATCCAGCAACACACACCGTGGCTGGGAAATATGGAGTGGGGGGGTCTCCCATTCAGGGAACTGATGAAAGTGATCTGGCGACACCCCTTTCTACCCAGTGACACCCACCATGCCCAAGAAAAAAGGTAGGGGTTCACATTCCAGAAAAAAAGGGAGATTATGGTCTGCCACATATTACATACTTAAAAAAGCCTCCATCCCTAATATATCGAAAAAAAGTGGGGGAAAGCAATGGGACTTTAAATGAGGCATTTAAGTAGAAGAAAAGGGGAAATTTATTATATAATGAATAAATATATATAATACATGTAATTATACAGAATTTATGAACAAACAACATGATACATAGTATACAATTTATATTGAAATCATAAATACATAAAAATAGGATCTCACGTAGGATCTCTCAACTTAATACATGTCAATATAAAAACTGTTTGTTTGTCAATTCATAATTACTAAATAAAAATAGAAAGGATAAAGCAGTTAATCGTAGGCTCGACGCGTTTCTTGGACCTCCGTCCATTCATCAGGAGCATTGGGTACAAGAAAAATGTCTAAAAAAGGGGAAAATATATTTATGCATTGTTGCACCAGAACATCAAGAGGGTAAAAAAATACCAAAGAGAATATGTACAAAAAACCTTTACCTCAAATGTCTCAAAAAACCTAATTGGACACGAAAAATACCTCCAGATGGGAGGGGAAAGTGAAGACATCGCAGGCATAGTCTCCCCCGGGGCTGAGGTGCCGATGATGCCAAGAACAGCGGGGATAATCACCGTCCAGGTAGTAAACGGAGCTCCTGAGTGATATACCAAATAGTGGCAGTGAGTGCTCCCTTGGACCAGAAAATTTCTAAAATACATAAAGATATTGGGTATGATTCAGTAATGGAATCTGTATAGAAATAATAAGGATATATCAGCTGGTCCAAAAAGAGAGTACCCATCAATGTAGAAAAATCATGTGGGTAGTGTAGGTGAGATGAAAAGGGAAGGAGACATGGAGAGATAGAGACTAGAAAAATTGATTTGATAAAAAGAAATACCAGGTGTGCGAGTGGTAGTGCAAGTGCATCAATAAACCAAGTGCTAGAACCAAGTAGGTAAAGTGAATAAAGATATGAAAAGAACGTACCGTGAATAAAGGAAGTACAGGGAAAGTAATCCCCATTTGTAGTGGGATGATAAACAGGAGAGCCGAGTAGGTCCTAGCGGGGTGCCCCGATGTACAGGCGAGATCAGCACCAACGCCATGTGTACCGCCAAATATATACATGCTGGGGGTGGGTTTTCCCATGGAAACAATCCGGGCAGCACCCTCCATACTCAAGAAACAGAGTGGGGGGATTACATTCCAGGGGGACGTAGAAGTTATCTGGTGACACCCCTCTCCACCCTGGGACACCCACCATGTCCATGAAACATGATGTGGGGTCTCATGCAACTATGGCGGGGGAGCGTCTCACATTCCAGAAGTCTGTGATAGCAATCTGGAAATACTCACCATGTCCATAAAACATTAGGGGGTGGGGGAGGCCGCTAACATTCCGGGGGTCTGTGGAAGCAATCTGGCTACACTTATGATGTCCTAAAAACATTAGGGGGTGCTCGCGTTCTGGGGGTCTGTGGATGCTATCCAATGACACCCACCATGCCCAGGAAACATGGCGGGTGGGGGAGGCCACTGACATTCTGGGGGATCTGTGGAAGCAAACTAGTGTAGGGCAGAAACAGCTAATCAATTAACCACTTTAGGGCCAGGCCTATTTCTGACATTTGTTGATTACAAGTAAAAATCTGTATTTTTTGCTAGAAAATTACTTAGAACCCCCAAACATTATAAAAATGTTTTTAACAAAGACTATGGAGAATAAAACTTTCTATACACAGGGCCAGTTTAGTGTCCTTGAAATCTTAGGGGGGCCAGACTGTGGCCAGTGGGAGTAAACTGGATCATCTTTGGGGGGGGGGGGGTAGTGCCCCCTCGTTGGTGCCAGTGGGAGGAATAATGCCCCCATCATTGGTGTTAGTGGGGAGAATAGTGCCCCATCTTTGATGTCAGTGGGGGGAATAGTGCCCCATCTTTGATGTCAGTGGGAGGAATAGTGCCCCATCTTTGGTGTCAGTGGGAGGAAAAGTGCTCAATCTTTGGTGTCAGCGAGAGGAACAGTGTCTCATCATTAATGTCAGTGGAAGGAATAGTGCCCCTTCATTGGTGTCAGTGGGAGGGATAGAACTATACCCCATTGTTGCTGACAGTGGGGGAAAAATTGCCCCAAGGGCCAGAATAAAGCAAGTAGAGGTCCCCCAGGCTGCAGTTTGCAGACCACTGATCCATAGCACTGCTCCTGTTTAGTACTGCTTTGCTGTGCAACAGATTTGATAAATGTCCGCTATTGTTCTTTCTTTTTTTTCTCCTAGGGTCATTGAAGAACCCATTTCTTCATTACAGAATGTGGTCATCAGAGAATGTGGCAGCACTGACCACGATGCGTCACAAGCAAGAAGTACAAAACCGGCAGAGAAAAAAAAGGAACAACACTCCTCTAGAGCTTCCGTTGGTCCCACCTCCCACCATCGATCTTCTCACCCTTCTTCTAGTGGGGCCTTAGATCTTCAGGCTGTGGTCGGAAGGCCCAGCTCATCTATCTCTGGAATGACTGTCCCAATACGTTTGGACGCTTTGTCCTATCTTCTTAATAGCGCAGTCATGGGAAACTACAGAATGCCTTACCAAACGCCGCCAAACTATCCACCTTCATATCCGATGTGCTCTTACCCTCAGATGGGATGTTCTCCCTATGGCATGTGCATGGGTACTCAGTATTGCTCCTCAGCCTTCCCAAACCAGTATCCTGCCTACCAGACGGGGCTTTCGGCTTTTGGGAACCAGCAAAATATGCAGGCATGCCAGCATCCAGTGCCAAACTTGAACCAATGTATGCCTGACGCATCACAGATCCAGAACACAGGCTTCTTTCCTGGCATTACCCCCCAAGGGGGAATGGCCTTGAATACCGCTGGAATGGCCTTAAACTCTACTGGAATGGCCTATACCCCTACTGGAATGGCCTTTAATTCTGCCGCAACTAGCTCAATGCAAAACAGTGGCGGAGCTGCCCAACCAGAATCTAGCAGCTGGGCCAAGAAAGCTGGAACTGGTGAAAATTTTGGAAGTAACTGGAGCAACTCATTCTCTTCTGAAAAGGAGAAGCAAAGCTCTCCAAGAAGTGGGAGGTTTGGAGAAGGAAAGAATGAAGACAGGTCTCCCCGAAGAGGTTTTGGGAGGTTTGGAGATAATAAGAATGAAGATAGCTGGTCCAGTAGACAACAGTCCAACAGCTTTGGCAGAGATTTCGGCAGGGGCAGAGGAAGCTTTGGAGATTTCGGCAGGGGCAGAGGAAGCTTTGGTGGCTCCTCTTGGAGAGGTAATTCTAGAGGACAGAATAAAGAATGGACATTTGGAGACAGATCCCGTAATGCTGATTTTGGCAATAAGAGGAAATTCAGTGAGAGTCCCGATAGTTTCCAAGACCAAGGAGCCTTTTCTAAACGCGGTGAATGGTCAGGCGGCAGAGGAAGAGGTAGAGAAAGCTCAGACTCTTGGCAACAGAAAAACAGGCCAAAGGACTCACCGATGTGGTCCAGCACAGCAAATGCACCAAGCACATCGAGCTTCAGCCAAGAAACCAAAACAGCTGTTCAATCTGATGCTGGAGATGAGGATTGGGAAACCGATTATCCAGAAAAACCCACGGCTTCTAAATTGGGTGACACGTCCGAAAAAACAGTTGCGCAGTCAACTGTGCCATGTTCACCAAAAGACAACTGTGAAAAAATTATTGAATCTAGTGAGGTCCTTAAGCCAGCCGAAGCTTTAACAGAAGAGCTTAACGAATGTCCTGAGACAGAAGAGCCACAAACAGATGCCAATTCTGCAAAAAGCGACGTGACAGTGGAGCTGGAAGCAAAGGCAGAAGAACAAGATTCCACTTTAGGCCCAGCTATTACTTCCGAGCACAATGATCAAGATGATGAGATCTACACCTTTATCGTCACTGTCGATGGAGAGGAGGACAAAGGTGTTCTGGTGGAGGTCAATGGAGAAAATATTTAAACAAGCTAGGACCTTGGTCATACAAAATGTGTAATTTTCCACAAACTTACAGTTTTTTTTTTTTTTTTTAATTTATCTTATTTTAACTTTCATGTTTTCTTTTTGCCAATGTTTCTGGATGACTCTTGTCACCACATTCACATTCCAAGGATGAGGCCTTCGGCTCATAGATGTGGCCACCTTGTCTACGTAGTTGGAATTAAAAAAAAGACGGTTGTGACCTCCCAAAGTGAACTTTGTTACAAGGTTACAACCAACTTTATGTTTTACATTTTGGAAGTAGATCTTGTATGACCTAATGGCCACCTTCTAACCAAGCTAGCTAACACAAAAGCATGTCTATACTAAAACATTCTGAGCATGATGATCAAGACGAAGATGCGTCTCTTTGTCTTGATCATCGTGCCCAGAATGTTTTAGTATAGACGTTTTTTTATCTACAGCTTTGTCATCACTGTCGATGAAGAAGAGGACAAAGGTGTTCTGGTGGAAGTCAACGGAGATAATATTCAAACAAGCTGGGGCCTACGTCTTTTTTGCATTTTTTTAATTTCTCAGGTTGTTTACACAATTTCTTTTATTGTTTTATCTTGTTTTAACTTTCAATAATTTGTTCGCAACTTTTTTGGATGACTTCTATGACTGGCATTGCCACATTCAAGTTCAAAGGATGAGGCCTTTAGCTCAAAGACTTATGTGGCCATCTTATCTACCTAGTTAGAACGTTAAAAAAGAAGGTTGTGACCTTCCTAAGTGAACTTTGTTACAAGGTTACACCCCAATTAATGTTTATATATTTGAAAGTAGACCTTGCATGACCTAATGGCCACCTTCTCACCAAGCTTCCGAACAGAAAAACATGTTTCTGCGAAAGGTTTATTCTTTTCTACAGCTTTGTCATCACTATCGATGGAGAAGAGGACAAAGGTGTTCTGGTGGAAGTCAACGGAGATAATATTTAAACAAGCTGGGGCCTACGTCTTTTTTGCATTTTTTTAATTTCTCAGGTTGTTTACACAATTTTCTTTTATTGTTTTATCTTGTTTTAACTTTCAATAATTTTTTCGCAACTTGACTCCTATGACTGGCATTGCCACATTCAAGTTCAAAGGATGAGGCCTTTAGCTCAAAGACTTATGTGGCCACCTTATCTACCTAGTAAGAACGTTAAAAAAGAAGGTTGTGACCTCACTAAGTGAACTTTGTTACAAGGTTACAACCCAATTAATGTTTATATATTTGAAAGTAGACCTTGTATGACCTAATGGCCACCTTCTCACCAGGCTTCCGAACAGAAAAACATGTTTCTGTGAAAGGTTTATTCTTTTCTACAGCTTTGTCATCACTATCGATGGAGAAGAGGACAAAGGTGTTCTGGTGGAAGTCAACGGAGATAATATTTAAACAAGCTGGGGGCCTACGTCTTTTTTGCAAATTTTTAATTTCTCAGCTTGTTTTTTTTCTTACAGATTTACACAATTTCTTTTATTGTTTTATCTTGTTTTAACTTTCAATAATTTTTTCGCAACTTTTTTGGATGACTTCTATGACTGTCATTGCCACATTCAAGTTCCAAGGACGAGGCCTTTAGCTCAAAGACTTATGTGGCCACCTTATCTACCTAGTTATAATGTTAAAAAAGAAGGTTGTGACCTCCTTAAGTGAACTTTGTTACAAGGTTACAACCCAATTAATGTTTATATATTTGAAAGTAGACCTTGTATGACCTAAGGGCCACCAAGCTTCCGAACAGAAAAACATGTTTCTATGAAAGGTTTATTCTCTCTTTAGTTTGATGATTTTGATCTCATTTCTAGTTTCTATGTTGCCAGATAAAAAAAATGCTTTAGAAATGGTATATCCTTTTAACCTAAAGATATACCTTGGGTTCTAGGATCTAATATTTTATATTCCTACCAGGTTAATCGCAATATGGTTATTCATTTGGTGGCCCATAATCTCAGGTATTACCTTAACTTTGTTATATGAATAAAGCCGGCACACGAAAAGTCTTCTTCCAAGTAAAATTCTTAATTCCAGCATGGATAGTGGTGACAACATGACAAATGCTGACGCGTTTTGGCTTTACGCCTTCCTCATAGCATGGGGAATGATGCTATGAGGAAGGCGTAAAGCCAAAACGCGTCAGCATTTGTCATGTTGTCACTGCTATCCATGTTGGAATAAAGAATTTTACTTGGAAGAAGACTTTTCGTGTGCCGGCTTTATTCATATAACATTTGGTTTGGACGTTCAGCCTGAGCACCGACACAGCTCTTTATCTTCCCACAGTGCGGTGGAGCTAGGGTGAGTTATTGTTTATTACCTTAACTTTATTGCAATGTTAGAGAATGCCCCAACACTGAAAGAAAAGAAGAAGAATGCCTAGAAGGAAGGTCACAAACTTTTTCTGAAAGTATTTGTACTCTCTAAATTAGTTGGGCTGCATTTGCTATCTGCTGATAAGGGAACTGGTGAAAGCATTCCCTTGCCAAATTGAGCAAATTTGCAAAGCAACCCATAGTTGCTTATGGGAAAACCAAGTTCCTCTCAAGCAGACGTTAGCTGGGAAATGTTTTTCCCCATTAGTAGGTGCTTTACAAGGTGCCATTATGACCCAAAGATCATAGATAATCTTAAAAGCCAAATTTTAAAGTCAGATTCCATTGTGATTTCATTAAACAAAGCATCATTATATTTGATGGGTAGACCACCATCACGTATACTGTGGGGTCAGTTGTAATCTTTGGGGATAGGAATATGGCATCTTAAAGAAGCATTTCCTGAAGTAAATGTCAGACAGTTTTTGGATCTCGGGGTCATTTGCATTCCCTAATTTTCATTTAGTCTGCCATTTTTGGGCATCTTTGCCTGTACTGAATGGCTTAAAGTCTTAAAGAAAAGGGTGAGACCACCCAAAACTGATTTTACGTAGTTATTGAAAGCGCCTTTTTCGAAGGTCCTGATGAGTTCCCCGTTTGGGTTTTTTTAGTTGGAGGATGCATCAGGAGTACTGTAATTCCAAGGTGTGGGGGGGGGGGGGGGGGTTGTTCATGCCTGAGGACTAAGGCATTGGATTGTTCTACCAAACGCCCAGTAGATCCAGCTTATCGGCAGGTGCTAAGAGCTGAAGCTTCAGTTTTGGTTGACTTAAAGGACAGCTGTGTTAAACTAAGTTTTGCCAAACAAATCCCACCAAAGCTAACTACACTTCCTATGCTCAACCCGTCAAATGCAGTTGCTTCGGATCCACAGCCCCAAGAGTCATTACATCAAGCTGTTCAGTGCTTGCCCATTCTGCGCATTCTGCCCCCATAGGCTTAGATGGAGCCGTATGCCACGTTTCCATATCTGATCTATTCAAACCTGTAGGGGAAGAGTGCGCAGTTGCCACTAGGCCTTCGCTAGACAGAATGGAAGGTCATGGCTCTGGAACGAAGGTAAGGAGGCACCTACGGAGAAGGGGAACCTGGAGTTTAGCAAAAACTAGTTTAAAGGTCCAGCAGTCCATTAAATCAGTTCAGCAGTGCTCATAATATCCAAAGCTTGCTTCAACTGTTTAAGTTTAGCCATCAATAAGAAGGTCTACATTTTCCAGCTGAGAGATTGTGATAGTATATTAGCAATCAGGATAAGGGTTAGAATTCTATTAGACTTTTATCCCGTTTTATCTTTTGTTCCGCAGGGCTATGAATGTAAAATGTCTTTGACAAGTTTAGACTTTATTGCATTTTCTACCCATGTAGGACTGTGGAAGTCGCTTCGTATTATAAATGTTGGTCTAATAAAGTTCTTGTGTTTTATTATTTATTTTTATTTTATTTCAGGTACTTATATAGCGCTGTCAATTTACAAAGCGCTTTACATATACATTACACTTTTACATCAGTCCCTGCCCACAAGGAGCTTACAATCTAAGGTCCCTAACTCACATTCATACATACATAGTAGGGCCAATTTTATACAGAATCCAATGAACCTACCAGCATGTCTTTGGAGTGTGGGAGGAAACCGGAGTACCCGGAGGAAACCCACACAGGCACAGGGAGAACATGCAAACTCCAGGCAGGTAGTGTTGTGGTTGGGATTCAAACCAGCGACCCTCTTGCTGCTAGGTGAGCTTGCTAACCACTACACCATTGTGCCGCCTCTTTACATCTTTTATTGTTACTTTTTAGCAGTCAGTTTGTAATAGACATCACACCACCAATGAGAACGGAGGTCTATATGGTGGCCATTGTATCATCCTGCATCGGCGATAAGCAATGCATTGTTTGCAAATATTTTTTAAAATAGGAACGTTATACTGTATTCTGAGTTGGTGTCTCGATCCCATCCTTCCCTTCATCTTGATGGTACACTCCTTCTTACCCCATCCCCTAAGCTAATCTGACCCATCCTTCCCCCACCACAGATGCATACTTACCTTGAGCACCTACAAATATTAATCCCTGGCTGCATCTGTGAATTGCAGACCCATAGATATCTAAGGGATCCCATCCTTCCCTTCATCTAGATCAGGGATCCTCAAACTACGGCCCTCCAGCTGTTGCGGAAATACACATCCCATGAGGCATTGTAAAACTCTGACACTCACAGACATGACTAGGCATGATGGGAATTGTAGTTCTTGAACAACTGGAGGGCCATAGTTTGAAGACCCCTGATCTAGATGGTGCACTCCTTCTTACCCCCATCCCCTAAGCTAACCTGACCCATCCTTCCCCCACCACAGATGCATACTTACCTTGAGCATCTACAAATATTAATCCCTTGCTGCATCTGTGCATTCCAGACCCATAGATATCTAAGGGATCCCATCGTTCCCTTCATCTAGATGGTACACTCCTTATTGCCCCCATCCTCTAAGCTAACCTTCCCCCACCATAGATGCATAGTTACCTCGAGCACCTGCACATGATAATCCCTAGCTGAGTTTGCATATTTCAGACCCTTAGACATCTATGGGATTCCATCCTTTGCACATGATGTGCAAAGATTTTTTTTTTTTTTCTTTTTTGCAACTGTCTGCCTAAGGGATTTAAATTCTCACTTTTGTATATTTTGCACAGGAGGGATTTGTATACACAAAAGAATTGTTAAATACTGTGAACCCCTTTTTTTGCACATATGCACTTTAATGGATTTTAGAGGAATTTTGCGCTGCTCAAGTTGCAGTTCTTTGCGATTTGTCACTTACACAGATTATTACCCGCAGGGTCTTGTAGCAGCAGCAATTCCCTTCTATTATTGAGTTTTTTTGGCGTGAGTGTTTATATACATATTTGTCTGCCTAAATATTTGGCAGCTTTCCATTCCACGGATCCATAAAAACCGTTTTGTAGTATAAAATGCAGATTTGCCACGGCATGCAAAGTTTTTATCTTAATAGGATCCTTAATATTTTATTTTTACAAGATGTGAAAACCTTTTCCCTTTTTTTTTTTTAACCAGCTTGCATTTAACAGATCTGTGAAACTTTTTAAATTTTCAATACATGACCTACAATCTGCAAATTTACCATTTTTTTATATGGTTGATTGGCTATTTTGTAGTTTTTTTTAATAGGCTCCCTAATGTTTACTTTTACATGATGTGCAAAGTTTTTTTTCTTTTTCGCGACTGTCCACCTAAATATTTGGCAGCTTTCCATTCCACGGATCCATAAACCCTTTTCAATTTTCAATATTTGATTTGCAAATTTTACTTTTTTTTTTATATTGATGGGCTGTTTTGAAGTATAAAATGCAGATCTGCCACGGCATGCAAAATTTTTTTCTTAATAGGCTCCTTAATATGTTTACTTTTACAAGATGTGTAAACCTTTTTTTTTTTTTTTTCTTCCAGCTTGCGTTCAACAGATCTGTGAAACTTTTTAAATTTTCAATACATGACCTACAATCTGCAAATTTACCAATTTTTTTTATATTAAAAGATATATAAAATCCACAATATCTTGTAAATTCCACAATCTTGAGACAGTGTTCCCTTGGGAGTCTTAATCAGCTTCTTACCTTAGAAATCCTTAAGGCGCCAGATCCCTTTATTATTGAATAAATTTTTATTAAATGGTTTATTGACTATTTTGTAGTTTTTTTTAATTGGCTCCTTTATGTTTACTTTTACTTGATGTGCAAAGCTTTTTTTTTTTTTTCTTTTTTGCGACTGTCCGCCTAAATATTTGCCAGATTTCCATTCCACGGATCTATAAAACGTTTTCAATATTTGATCTGCAAGATTTACTTTTTTTTTTTTAAGGCACCAGATCCCTTTATTATTGAATACATTTTTTTTATATGGTTGATTGGCTATTTTGTAGTTTTTTTAATAGGCTCCTTTATGTTTACTTTTACTTGATGTGCGAAGCTTTTTTTTTTTTCTTTTTGCGACTGTCCGCCTAAATATTTGCCAGATTTCCATTCCACGGATCTATAAAAGTTTTTCAATTTTCAATATTTGATCTGCAAGATTTACTTTTTTTTTTTTTTTTAAGGCGCCAGATCCCTTTTATTATTGAATACATTTTTTTTATATGGTTGATTGGCTATTTTGTAGATTTTTTAATAGGCTCCTATATGTTTACTTTTACATGATGTGCAAAGCTTTTTTTTTTTTTTTTTTTTTTTTTTTGCGACTGTCCCCAAATATTTGCCAGATTTCCATTCCAAGGATCTATAAAACTTTTTCAATTTTCAATATTTGATTTGCAAATTTGACTTTTTTTTTTATATTGATTGGCTGTTTTGTAGTATAAAATACAGATTTGCCACGGCATGCAAAACATTTTTTTTCTTGTTAGGCTCCTTAATATGTTTACTTATACAAGATGTGCAAACCAGATCCCTTTCTTATTGAATACATTTTTTTTATATGGTCGATTGGCTATTTTGTAGTCTTTTTAATAGGCTCCTATATGTTTACTTTTACATGATGTGCAAAGCTTTTTTTTTTTTTCTTTGCGACTGTCCGCCTACAATCTGCAAATTTAACAATTTTTTTATGTAGTTGATTGGCTATTTTGTAGTTTTTTTAATAGGCTCCTTTATGTTTACTTTTACATGATGTGCAAAGCTTTTTTTCTTTTTTTTTTTTTTTTACTTTTTTGCCACTGTCCGTCTAAATATTTGCCAGATTTCCATTCCACTGATCTATAAAAAAATTTCTATATTTGATCTGCAAGATTTTTTTTTTTTATATATTCATTGGCTGTTTTGTAGTATAAAACATAAATTTACCACACCATGCCGTAGTTTTCTTTTTTTTTTAATAGGTTCTTTAATATGTTTACTTTTTTTTTTTTTTTCTTTTACTACATGGTTTAATACTGTGAGATCTATGTCATTCCATGTGCGGACTTAAGCTAAGCCCCCGTGTTCTATAGTACAATCTCTCCCGTTGCCCTATTGCCCTACAGCCTTGTATGACAAACGTAGTTCATTACTCATAGGTGCCCCCTCCCTGGTCATACGCTTGACCCTGACACAAAAGTGTCTGCCAGCCAAGCAGGGGTTAAACCTGACTGCCATTGTTTCCCAGGGGCCAGTTCTCTGGAAAAAACTGTCAGTCTCATCACATCCATTCTCTGGTCCAGAGTGCCAGCTAAGCACATGCCTTTTATCAGGAACCCAACCAGCTCCCAGCTTCAGGGGATCTATTGACCCTTTTCTGCCAGCTTTTGGGGTGGGCAGTATCCCGAGTTAAAAGAATTTTACCTGCGTCGACAGAAACCATCCAAAACGACCACGAGCATCATGGGGTTTTTTTGGACGGCAGCCTAGTCTGATCCTTTTCTGCGTTGTACTCCATCGGAGTGACATCTCTGTTCCCTCAGTCACCTCTTCTAAGGACACCTCAAACAGGTAAGAAATATATATATATTTTTTTCCCAAACTGTTGACTTTAGTGAGCAAAACTAGATACATTTTCCATTTGCCTGACTTACGAGAAAAAATATGTCTGTCCTTTAATTTTTTTTTTTTTTTTTTTTATGGCATACGGGAAAAAATTTTAATTCAGGAAAGATTCAATTTCTAGTTCATGTATTTTTTTTTTTTTTTTTTTGGAAAATAAAGTTTCCAAACAAACACATTTTCCACATGCCTAATTAATGGGGGGGAAAAAAACACTTTTTTTTGACACATAGGAGAAAAAATAAAATTTCCGTGCTATCCCTGTGTATACACCACCTATCACTCAACTCTATATACAGTACAAAAAATATGTCTGCCCTTTATTTATTTATTTATTTTTTTTTTAATTTAAATTCAGGAAAAATTTAATTTCTAGTTCATGTATTTTTTTTTGAAAAATAAAGTTTCCAAACAAACACATTTTCCACATGCCTAATTAATGGGGGAAAAAAACACATTTTTTTTTTTTTTTTTTTTTTGACATATAGGAGAAACACTTTTTTTAAACATACATGAGAAAAAGTAAAATTCAGGATATTTTGCATTTCTAACAAGAGTTTATGCTTTTTTTTTTTTTAAATACATTTTCTACGTCAATATGAAAAAACTTTCTGCGCTATCCCTGTGTATACACCACCTATCACTCAACTCTATATACAGTACAAAAAATATGTCTGTCCTTTAATTTTTTTCTTTTTTTTATGGCATACAGGAAAAAAATTGAATTCAGGAAAAATTTAATTTCTAGTTCATGTATTTTTTTTTTTTTTTGGAAAATAAAGTTTCCAAACAAACACATTTTCCACATGCCTAATTAATGGGGAAAGAAAAAAACACTTTTTTTTTTTTTTTTTTTACATATAGGAGAAAAAGTAAAATTCAGGATATCTTGCATTTCTAACAAGAGTTTATGCTTTTTTTTTTAAATACATTTTCTACGTCAATATGAAAAAACTTTCCGCGCTATCCCTGTGTATACACCACCTATCATTTAACTCTATATATAGTACAAAAAATATGTCTGTCCTTTAATTTTTTTTATGGCATACGGGAAAAAAATTAAATTCAGGAAAAATTTAATTTCTAGTTCATATAATTTTTTTTTTGGAAAATAAAGTTTCCAAACAAGCACATTTTCCACATGTCTGATTAACGGGGGACCCTTTTTTTTTTACATACAGGAGAAAAAGTAAAATTCAGGATATCTTGCATTTCTAACAAGAGTTTATGCTTTTTTTTTTTTAAATACATTTTCTACGTCAATATGAAAAAACTTTCCGCGCTATCCCTGTGTATACACCACCTATCACTCAACTCTATATATAGTACAAAAAATATGTCTGTCCTTTAATTTTTTTTTATGGCATACGGGAAAAAATTTAAATTCAGGAAAAATTTAATTTCTAGTTCATGTATTTTTTTTTTTTGGAAAATAAAGTTTCCAAACAAACACATTTTCCACATACCTAGTTAATGGTGGGGAAAAAAAATACTTTTTTTTTACATACAGGAGAAAAAGTCAAATTCAGGATATTTTGCATTTCTAACAAGAGCTTATGCTTTTTTTTTAAATACATTTTGTACATAAATATGAAAAAACTTTCCGCGCTATCCCTGTGTATACACCACCTATCACTCAACTCTATATACAGTACAAAAAATATGTCTGTCCTTTAATTTTTTTTTTTTTAATTTAAATTCAGGAAAAATTTAATTTCTAGTTCATGTATTTTTTTTTTTTTTGGAAAATAAAGTTTACAAACAAACACATTTTCCACATGCCTAATTAATGGGGGCACTTTTTTTTACATACAGGAGAAAAAGTAAAATTCAGGATATTTTGCATTTCTGACAAGAGTTTATGCTTTTTTAAAAAAATACATTTTGTACATAAATATGGAAAAACTTTCCGCGCTATCCCTGTGTATACACCACCTATCACTCAACTCTATATACAGTACAAAAAATATGTCTGTCCTTTAATTTTTTTCTTTTTTTTATGGCATACAGGAAAAAAATTGAATTCAGGAAAAATTTAATTTCTAGTTCATGTATTTTTATTTTTTTTTGGAAAATAAAGTTTCCAAACAAACACATTTTCCACATGCCTAATTAATGGGGAAAGAAAAAAACACTTTTTTTTTTTTTTTTACATATAGGAGAAAAAGTAAAATTCAGGATATTTTGCATTTCTAACAAGAGTTTATGCTTTTTTTTTTAAATACATTTTCTACGTCAATATGAAAAAACTTTCTGCGCTATCCCTGTGTATACACCACCTATCACTCAACTCTATATACAGTACAAAAAATATGTCTGTCCTTTAATTTTTTTTTTTTCATTTAAGTTCAGGAAAAATTTAATTTCTAGTTCATATATTTTTTTTTTTTTTTTGGAAAATAAAGTTTCCAAACAAACACATTTTCCACATGCCTAATTAACAGGGGGGGGGGGGGGACACTTTTTTTTTTTACATACAGGAGAAAAAGTAAAATTCAGGATATTTTGCATTTCTAACAAGAGCTTATGCTTTTTTTTTTAAATACATTTTGTACATAAATATGAAAAAACTTTCCGCGCTATCCCTGTGTATACACCACCTATCACTCAACTCTATATACAGTACAAAAAATATGTCTGTCCTTTATTTTTTTTTTTTTTATTATTTAAATTCAGGAAAAATTTAATTTCTAGTTCATGTATTTTTTTTTTTGGAAAATAAAGTTTACAAACAAACACATTTTCCACATGCCTAATTAACGGGAGGGGGGGGGGGACACTTTTTTTTTTTTACATACAGGAGAAAAAGTAAAATTCAGGATATTTTGCATTTCTAACAAGAGTTTATGCTTTTTTTTTAAATACATTTTGTACATAAATATGAAAAAACTTTCCGCGCTATCCCTGTGTATACACCACCTATCACTCAACTCTATATACAGTACAATAGAAAGCAGCTAGCACCACTATGCATCCAACCCACCTGTACAAAATGCAATAAATATGTAAAGTGTCATTTTTACACTGTTTTTAGATATTTATTCATCCACTAAAATTTGAATGCACTTTATTGAAGGAGAGATTTGCACTTTTTTTGTGACGATATATATTTTCTATATAAACACATTTTCCAGTCGCCTGATTAATGAGAAAAAACTTCTGTCTCCGCTTTAATTTTTTATTTTTTTTTATTCAGCATACCAGCAAGAGTTTATGCAATTTTTTTGGGAAAATAAATTTTCAGTTGTTCTTTGTAACGTATGCTTGGGTTTGATCTAACGGCTGTGGTTGGAACCAGGGATGAGCAAATCGATTTTGCAAGCATAAGGAATTTGTTAATCTTTATTTGGACAGAGCACTTTTTTTTCCTCTTTGCATAAGCAGATGCATGCAGATCAGAACTGATCTGTTGTGAATTGGATTTGAAAAGCAAGGTAAAAGGGATTTGTAAATGATGTGAATCCCTACAAAAAAAGAAACAAGGAAAAAAATTTTGGTAAGGAACTGAGTGGAAATCTCTCCACTATGTGAAGTGATACCACCTTTGACAGTTGTTCTCAGAACGGTCTTGTGCAATTGACTGTTCCTGACATCATCAAGCCCAGGGGGTCTCTAAACTTTCTAAACAAAGGACCAGTTTAGTTTAGTGTCCTTGAAGCTTTAGGGGGCCAAACTGTGGCCAGCGGGTTTAGAAAATGCCCCGGTGTCATTGAGCGTAAACAGTGCCCCATTATTGGTTTTAGTGAAAGTGCCCTATTGTTGTTATCAGTGGGAGGAATGGGGCCCCATTGTTGGTGTTAACGGGAGTAATGGTGTCAGTAGATGGCATAGTCCCCCAAGGGTCGGATAAAGGCAAGCAAAGGGCTGCATCTGGCCCACAGGCCACAGTTTGGAGGCTACTGATGAAGCCCAAAGACTGGCTCTGGGCATGAGGACATCAGGAACGGTCCACCCCTGGATCATGGGCGAGTGCTGTTTGCCGGGGGAGTGGAGGATTGGGTGAGTATACAGCTTTCTCCTCTGCCCTAGACCAAGCACAGCCCCAATGTATGGGAAAACCTTTTTTTTTTTTTTTTTGCCTGGAGTGGGGCTTAAGGTCATAACAATCCATGATGAAAATTTTGGTAAGGTACTGAGTGATAATCTCCACTGTGTGAAGTGAAATCCCACCATTGACAGTTGTTCTCAGATAAAGGGTCTCCATTGGACGATTTCCTCTCATCTCCCCCCCGGTCTTGTGCAGTGGACTGTTCCAGACATCATCAAGCCCAGGGGGACTCTAAACTTTCTGAGAAAGGGCAAGTTTAGTGTCCTTGAGGCTTTAGGGGGCCAAACTGACCAGTGGGTTTAGAAAATGCCCCGGTGTCATTGAGCGTAAACAGTGCCCCATTATTGGTTTTAGTGGAAGTGCCCTATTGTTATCAGTGGGAGGAATGGTGCCCCATTGTTGGTGTTGATATGAGTAATGGTGCCCTATAATTGGTATCAGTAGATGGCATAGTCCCCCAAGGATTGGATAAAGGCAAGCAAAGGGCTTCATCTGGCCCACAGGCCACAGTTTGGAGGCTACTGATGAAGCCCAAAGACTGGCTCTGGGCATGAGGACGTCAGGAACGGTCCACCCCTGGATCATGGGGGAGCGCTGTTTGCCGGGGGAGTGGAGGATTGGGTGAGTATACAGCTTTCTCCTCTGCCCTGGACCAAGCACAGCCCCAATGTATGGGGAAACCTTTTTTTTTTTTTTTGCTTGGAGTTGGGCTTAAGGTCATAACACTCCATGATGAAAATTTTGGTAAGGAACTGAGTATAAATCTCCACTGCGTGAAGTGAAATCCCACCTTTGACAGTTGTTCTGAGAACAAGGGTCTCCATTGGACGATTTCCTCTCATCTCCTGATTCTGCAGCATCTATCTATCTACTGGATTTTCCCTCGCTTTCTGTCCTGATAACTATGATTGCAAGGACATGAGGTAGGTGCAATCGCCCCAGCAGGAGCACAGGTGTAAGACAATAGGAGGAGTTGTAACCTTTGTACACTCTCTCTGTCTATATCACTGGTTGACTGATGTCACCGAACCATATAATAATATCATTAATTCTTTAGGCAAGAAACAAAAAGTTACAACCATGACCATCCTGGAGGAGTTTAACACTCCATTCACACTAGGTCGCTCCGACTTAGGGGGCGACCTGTGAAGTCGCGTGCAACGCGACTTGCACGGACTTCATAAAATGAATGTCTATGCAAGTCGCCTCCAGGTCGCCCCGAAGTAGTACAGGACACTTTTTCTAAGTCGGAGCGACTTGTGTTGCTCCTATTAGAACCGGTCCTGTACTACTTAATGGACCGGACGGTGCGCGACTTGCCAGGCTGACCAAGTCGCGGTAGTGTGAATGGGGTGTTAAGCTGCTCAACTGTCATTTCTGCTACTTTTGCATTTTTTCCATCAACCTCTGTTTTTGTAAGCATGGACCTAGGGGTGACATGCCAAGGATGGCTCCTCTTTCAGTCTATTGTTGTATAGCATGATTGTTTCACTGATACAGACCATCTGTACACAGTGCTTATCCTATCCTGTCTTATCTCTCCTGCAGACGTTGGGTCTAGCTCTGTCACACTATCAGGATGTACAGTTTTATGGGCGGAGGCCTCTTCTGTGCCTGTGTGGGCAACATACTTCTGGTGGTCTCCACCGCCACTGACTACTGGATGCAATACCGCTTATCCGGGGCCTTTGCGCACCAGGGCCTCTGGAGATACTGCGTGACCGGAAAATGTTACATGCAAACAGAGAGTATCGGTAAGTAGATACCATAAAAAAAAACGATTCCCCCTATTTAGGAAACATGTGCTGAGTATGGAGGCCGCCATTGCTGAACTTCCTAAAATGCTGTTTGGCTGGCTTTCATGCTCAGTTAATGTCTGTCATTGACCACTGACCTAGGAAGAGCATTCGTAGCCAAATGTCCCCTACCAGAGTGCTTTACCAGTTGTTCCATGTTATGTTGGCCATCATGTCAGGTTGGCCACCAAATAGATCCAGCTAAACCAGTAGTCTAATGCCCCGTACATACGTTCCGATAATCGTACGACAAAACTCTCTTTCGACCTGATCTCACGATAATCTGATCGTTAGTACAC
Organism: Pelophylax lessonae; assembly: GCF_965119305.1. NCBI lineage: Eukaryota > Metazoa > Chordata > Amphibia > Anura > Ranidae > Pelophylax > Pelophylax lessonae. Next base: position 205,571,140 of record NC_138779.1, on the reverse strand, counting down.
AGCTTTCGAAAGCCGATCAGGACAGTTGATCCAACAAAATCCGAAGGGACAAACAGGAAAACTTCTGTCGTGCGACATCTTCTCGAACGATAATCATTTCGTCAGTACAGTATGCGTACGCCAAAAGTCGATCAACAAATACCACGCATGATCGGAAACAGTAAAATAATCCGCAGAGGTCAGACGTATATACATCACTTCCGATACGTAGCTACGAAAAATACACTTGGTCGGTGAATCGTACGAAGAATATCTGATGGTTTGTACGCAGAGTTGGTTTCGCTTTTAGTAACATGCAACAATTTACGAAACGATTATCGTACGATTATCGGAACGTGTGTACGGGGCATTAAAGCTTGTCATGAGATTTCAAGGTCCTTGTGACGGTACTAACCGTCACTATGTGTGACGGATCACCCTGTCCCTGGATTGTAAACCCCTTCGTGTCATTTTCCTATGAGTTTGGGACATTGGAACGGAACATTTGTACATTGAAACAGGCAGTCCTAATAGTCCCCATGACAGGCCTTAAGTCTGCTGGTTTAGCTGGATCTATTTGGGTTGGATGGCGTGCCCTAATTAGCAGTTTAATACAGCAGTCTACATGTCAGTTGGCATGAGAACTGTCTGACAAGGAGTTGGTCTTGAGGCTGGTCATCGGGCAGTGGTAAGAGCAATGCTTTTTGTCAGCTGGAACTTGGTGGAACCCAGTTCCACCACCTCTGGCTCTGGCCCTTGGCTTCCTGCTCACCACTATCACTATCACTTGGAAACACAGAAGTCCGGCTTCTGTGTTTACAAGTAATAGTTTGTCTCCAAGTGGCTCCTACTGAGTGCAGGATGGGGACAAGGGAGAAGCAGGTGCCCAGGGTGCATTGCGGATGCCGACACCCCCACTGTATGAACTCCCTGCAAATGAGAGAGGCAGAGCCATCTACATTGGGCGGGGAGCTACCAGAGCCGGATGGGTGCTTTAGCTTAATACAGCAACAAAAGTAAGACATGGTGGCGCTTTTAAGGGGGTGGGGGGGGTGGGGGTTGCATGCAGAGGTCAAAGCTGAACAGGGAATAAAGTGAGATGGGGATGCAGAGGTAAGAAGCTGTGGAAGAAGGATAAACTCTATATTCTGTTTGTAGCGCATCCCCGAAATCTACACGTAGCACATCCCCAAACTCTGCATGTAGCACACCCCCAAACTCTGCACATAATGCACTCCTGGTATTTAATGCCCCTTTAAGACCCTTCCACTGTTAGTGAAATTGGACCACACCCACTATTTAATTTGGTTTGGAGGGTGTGTGTGTGTGTGGGGGGGGGGGGGGGGGACCTATTTTCTGAGAAAAAAAAGCCCTGGGTAAGAGAAAAGTAACCCACCTGAGATGTCTTCTAAAGCAGTGGTCCTCAACTCCGATCCTCTGGGCCCACTAACAGGCCAGATTTTAAGTATTACCTTGTGGAGATGCAGACTATAATACTGCAATCACTGAGCAGCAAATGAGATCACCTGGGATGTAATTTAGTTATCTTGCAAACCTGGCCTGTTAGAGGGCCCCAAGGACCAGGGTTGAGGACCACTGTTCTAAAGAACCAACTTGACCAGGAAAAGGCTGTGCTGTATTAGGATTTTTGATTGTGTTGATGGTTTTTCTTGGTAGCAGGGAGGGATAATTTGTTCTCCCCACTTCTGTTGGTTGAGTGTTCCCTTATATTTTTCTGTATCTCTGTTTTCTGGACCCCTTCTCTGATGCCCTTTTCTTCCCCACCCAACCTGACCTTTCCTTCCATCTTAAATTCCCCTTGGCTGATCCTACAATTTATGATGAACTTTCTGCATTATTTTGTAAATCTGTTGATGGAGAATACCCTCTCATTTGGATTGTAGGCCTATGGAATTGTTGTGTTTAACCACTTAAGCCCCGGAGGATTTGGCTGCTAAACGACCAGGGGGTATTTTGCGATTCGGCACTGCGTGACTTTAACGGACAATTGCGCGGTCGTGCGACGCTGTACCTAAACGAATTTGGCGTCCTTTTTTCCCCACAAACAGAGCTTTCTTTTGGTGGTATTTGATCACCTGTGCGATTTTTTGATCATGCGCTATAAACAAAAAAAGAGCGCCAATTTTGCAAAAATAGCAATATTTTTCACATTTTTTTATATGAAATTCCCCCCAAAAAAAATGTAAAAATCTAAATTTTTTAACATTTTCGGCCAATTTGTTTTATGCTACCTATGTTTGGTAAAAAAAATCACAAAAAGCGTATTTTGATTGGTTTGCGCAAAAGTTATCACGTTTACTAACAAAGGGAAAGATTTTTGTCATTTTTGTTGTTTTTTTTTTTAACGCATAATGGCGGCGATCTCCGATTTTTTTTGCGGTACTGCGACATTGGGGCAGACAGATCGGACCCTTGACTGACATTTTTGACACTTTTGGGGTTACCAGTGACATTTCTACAGTAATCAGTGCTATACATATGCACTGTTACTGTAAAAATACACTGGTAGTGAAGGGGTTAACTTTATTTGGGAGGGAGGGGCTGTGTGTGTCCCTAGGGGCGTGCTTTCTACTGTGATTGGCTGTGGCTTGAGCTGTAAGGACACTGATCAACGGATCTACATAGTAGATCCGTGTGATCAGTGTCTTTACACCGAGGAGAATGACAGGCAGCTTGTTTACACAAGCTGCCTGACTTTCTCCCTCTCCCCCGCCGATCGCCGGTCACACGCGCGGGGGGGTCCGTGACCGCGTGGGAGCGGGAGCGCGTCGCCGGCGGCGCGCACTCGCTCCCCAGACCCTCCCAGGCTAGTGACGTACCGATACGTCACTCTGCCTGTGAGGGGCTGACCGCCGCAGTATATAGTCGTGCGGCGGTCGGCAAGCGGTTAAGATAATCCTTAACCATTTCCATACCGGGCCATTTCTGGCACTCCACTCCTACATGTAAAAATCATAATATTTTTTCGCAAACATTATAGATATATTTTTTAGCAGAGAACCTAGGGAATAAAATGGCGGTCATTGCAACATTTCATATCACACGGTATTTGCGCAGAAATTTTCAAACGCGTTTTTTTGGGGAAAAAAAAGTTTTATGAATTCAAAAAAAAAAAACACTGAAGTTAGCCCAATTTTTTGGTATAATGTGAAAAATTATGTTATGCCAAGTAAATAGATACTTACAATGTCACGGTTTATAATTGCGTTCACTCGTGGAATGACGCCAAAATTTGTTACTTAAAAATCTCCATATGCAACGTTTTTAACATTTTTACAGGTTACCAGTTTAGAGTAACAGAGGAAGTCTTGGGCTATAATTGTTGCTCTCGCTCTAAGGTTTGCGGCGATACCTCACATGTATAGGTTGCACGCCGTTTACATATGTGGCTGCGACGATGCGTTCGATTCTGCATGCGAGCACGTGGGGATGGGGGCACTTTACATTTTTATTTTTTATTATTGTTTATTTTATTTTTATTTTTACGCTATCCCTTAAATTTTTTTTTTTTATCACTTTTATTCCTATTACAAGGAATGTAGACATCCCTTGTAATAGGAGTAGTGCTTGACAGGTTCTCTTTATTGAAAGATCTGGGCCCAATAAAAACTCAGATCTCTCCTACAGGCTAAAGAGACTGGAAAACCCCCCCCCAAAAAACCCATCTCGGCTATCCAGCCGAGATCACGGCAGTATTGACAACTGCCAGGCCGGGCGGGACGTCATAACGTCACACCCGGGCCTCCGAGAGTTATAGAGACTGCAGGGGACCATCTGGTCTTCGTCAGTCTCTATAATGTACTTTCGCCGCCGGTGGATTCCTTCTTCGGCTTGCCGATCGTACGGGCGAGTCGGTAGAAGCACCGGAGGGCGGCGGGAGGGGGGGGATGTCCCCTCCCGCCGCCTGTATGAACGATCAAGGGGCGGAAAAGCCTCTATGATTGTTCTTATGGTGCAGGGAATCACCAGCTAAAAACTTAAAGCCCAGGGCGTCATATGACATCAAGCTGTAAGGAAGTGGTTAAACTTCATACCGGGAATGTTCGCATTGTCTTATCTTAACCGGTTGCCGACTGCCGCACGACTATATACTGCGGCGGTCAGCCCCGGCCAGGCAGAGTGACGTACGGGGTACGTCACTCGCCTGTCACTGACTTGAGAGCCAATTGCGGGTCGTTCACTGACAAGTCAGTGCGTGTGACCGGCGGACCCGATGTCCGCCAGTCACACTACGATCGCTCCGGTGAAAGGAGAAAGGCGGAGCGGATTTATGTAAACAAGCCGCCCGTCATTCTCCCCTGTGTAAAAATGAAGATCAGACGGTTCTACTATGTAGGACCGTTGATCTTTGTTTTTACACCAATAGCCATGTCCCTATACAGTTAGAATCACGCCCCTAGGACACACTTAACCCCTCCCTCTCCAATACAGTTAACCCCTTCCCTGCCAGTGTCATTTTTGCAGTAACAGTGCATATATATAGCACTGATTACTGCAGTAATGTCACTGGTACCCCCAAAAGTGTCAAAAATGTCAGTCAAGGGTCCGATCTGTCCGCCGCAATGTCGCAGTACCGCAAAAAAAATCACAGATCGCCGCCATTACGCGTTATAAAAAAAAAAAAAAATGACAAAAATCTTTCCCTTTGTTAGTAAACGCGATAACTTTTGCGCAAACCAATCAAAATACGCTTTTTGCAATTTTTTTTTACCAAACATATGTAGCATAAAACAAATTGGCCGAAAATGTTAAAAAATTTTGATTTTTACATTTTTTGGGGGGGAATTTCTTATAAAAAAATGTGAAAAATATTATTTTTGCAAAATTGACGCTCTTTTTTTGTTTATAGTGCATGATCAAAAAATCGCACAGGTGATCAAATACCACCAAAAGAAAGCTCTGTTTGTGGGGAAAAAAAGGATGCCAAATTCGTTTAGGTACAGCGTCGTACAACCGCGCAATTGTCCGTTAAAGTCACGCAGTAAAAAAATCGCAAAAAAAACCCTGGTCTTTTAGCAGCCAAATCCTCCGGGGCTTAAGTGGTTAAATGTGAAAATAAAAATTTTTCAAGAAATAAAGAGCCAACTTGAATAAAATAAAGGTATCCATTGTTGTCTACATATACCTGTCTACAGGGATCCCAGGATCTAGAGACATTCTAATGTGCAAATATGGACTTTAGAAAGGCAAGTCAAGGCTAACCCTCTTCTTCCTGCCTCCTGTGTCTCACCATTGGTCTTTAAACTTGTCAATAGTGACACACCAGAGGTGGAGAGAGAAAGAACTGTTTCATGCATGCTTTCTGATAGCCATAGATGTCCCATGGCCTACATGCCAATAGAGTTCTTTTTCAAAAAGTTCTCCATGCCACTCATTTACATGGTCTTCACCATGGCAGCTGGAACCCAGATTTTATGGATTATTCTGTGATCTTCCCCTAGAAACCCAGTCGCAAAGTTATCCAACTAATCTAAAATGATCTGGGTTCCTTAAACTTTGCCATTAATGTCATGATTCTTTCAATATTAGCCAGAAAAGTGTACACCTGATAAAGATGAAAGTACCTAAGTCATGGCCATTTGGGAACTGACCTGTAGAATCCTGTCTTCTATAAGAACCAGTTGCAGTCTCCATTGTAGGCTTAAAAAGAGGCTATGCTTCTACACATCCCAGTGTCCAGACAATGACATCACATAATTGACCCTGAGCCAGTCATGTGATGGGCAGAACTTCCAATGTGATTTGCCCTGCTGCATCAGGTTCCTGATGAATTTCCTGAGCAATCTTAATCAGCCTTGGGTCAAACTTTTAAGATGTCATTTATTTTTACTGGAAATTTGCTGTACTGTACAATGCTTCTATTTTGGTGAATTTTTGTTCTCTTTCAGCTTATTGGAATGCCACTCGGGCCTTTATGATCCTGTCCACCTTGTCTTGCTTTGCTGGCATTATTGCCGGGCTCTTATCCTTCGCCCACTTTTCCACGTTCCAGAGATTTAACAGATCCTTTGCTGCAGGCATCATGTTCTTCATCTCCAGTAAGTGTTTACCTTACAATAGATGTGTTTCATTATAAAATTAAGAGTGGGACTGTTGAGTAAAGCCAACAGTAGGCAGTGCAATTTTCTTTCCTGCAACCACCCTCCTGTGGAGCTATTCTGTTCTTCTGGTGGGAGGGCGGGGGGAGCCGTCCCGACTGGGAGAACACACAGTGATTATTGCTAGCAGTTATAACCACTGGAAACAATCGCATGAAAAATCTGACAGGCTGGTTGTACGGTCAGTCTCTACGGTCTTCAAAAGGAGGAGCTCTATAGGCTTTTTTAATACCAGTCAATTACACCCCAACCGCTGGGTTTGATGGGACACTCTGGGCTAAACAATCTAGTAAACACTTCCATGTCTGTTGAGCTTTGCATTGAGCTAACCCAGACTTTGTTTCTGCATCCAGGACTAGTGGGGACCTACACTTAAGCCGGCCATAGACAGTTCAAATCTCGGTATTTGAACAATGTATGGGCAGGCTGACTGTACCCAAGTTGATAGATTACAACCAAAGAAAGATGACTCCTGAATGCCGCACATCTATGGTTTCCTACAGAGATGAATGGAGTGGCAACCTCAGCCTGGACTCCGACCAGCCTATGCCCCCAACATGTTTCACCCAGCCCCCCGGAGCTTAGTCATGGGGGCAGAGCGAAACGGATTGGGGGCATGGCCTGGTCAAAGTCCAGGCTGAGGTTGCCACTCCACTCATCTCTGTAGGAAACCATAGATGTGCGGCATTCAGGAGTCATCTTTCTTTCCTCGAGCTACTACAGGAGCTGGGATAGGCTCCATCCTCTGCCAGCATACTGGTTTGGTTTGCATACCCACCTTCTACCGAGCCCGAGTTGCACACTAACCATTTACAGGTCACAGTGAGTCCAGGGTTCAGACAGGTAGGCAAAGCAATGGCTGACAGCAGAAATAACAGGCTGATGAGCACAGGCAAGCTGAGTCCAAATGCAGTCCAAGAAATCACAATAGTAATCTAAGACAGAAATCAGAGTCAGAAAGACCTCTCTCCAGGGCATAAGAAAACCAGACTAACCTGTTGCTCAGGCTTAGGCTAAATGTCAACCAGTCTCCTTAAGCTTTCCTGAGTAGGTCAGGTGTGCACTGAAGAAACCTAAGCTGCAGAGCTGAGTTATGACCAGCATATGGTGTAGGCTCAAAGGTTACTGTAATAGAACAGGAGTGCAGTATTTCACCATGGACAACAGCTAACTAACGGGACAGATGCTAGAGTGGTGCATGTTCTAAGAGAGATGGGCAGTGCAAACAGCAAAGTATGGCAAAGTCAGCAGGCTGGTAATCAGAGCAGGCACAGACAAACTGGCCTAAAGCAAATTCTAGGGTTTAGACAGGTGGACAAATCAATGACTGACAATAGGAGGTACCAGGCTGATGATCAGGATATTCACAAACAAGCAGAGTAGAATTGCAGGTCAAACAATCACAAGAATAATCCAAGGCATGGTCGGACGGAACTCGGTGTCAAGGGTATAAGCACACAGACTAACCTGTTGCTGAGGCTTAGGCTAAATGTCCATCAGTAGGATCAGAGAGGCACAGGGACATGAGCAGTAAGACAGAAGTCTGAGTCAGACAGACCTCTATCCAGTGCATAAACAAACACACTAACCTGTTGCACAGACTAAGGCCCCTTTCACACAGGCGGACCGTTCAGATCCGCCTGTCCGTTTTTTTGGCGGATCTGAACGGTCCCCCCCATGCATTCCTATGGGGCATCGGATGGCAGCGGAGACATGTCCGCTGACATCCGACCCGATCCGATCCGTCAAATCTGGACGGATGGAAACCCTATTTTCCATCCGTCCAGCGGATGGGATCGGATGAGAACAGACCGACGGTCCGTTCCCATCCGATTTCCCCCATAGAGATGCATGGGGAACTGACAGCTCTGTCTCTGCGCACAGCGCGGAGAGACAGCTGTCATCCTTCTGCTCAGCGGGGGATCGGCGGCTCGATCCCTCGCTGAGAAAAGCGGAGTCCGTTTGACGGAGAGTGTGTGTGAAAGAGCCCTTAGGCTAAATGTCCATCAGTCTACTTAAGGTTTCCTTATTAGGGCAGGTGTGCACTACCGAAACCTGAGAACCCTTAGAACAGTGGTTCTCAACTCCTGTCTTTAAGACCCACTAATAGGCTAGGTTTGCAAGATAACTGAAATACATTGCAGGTGATATAATTTGCTGCTCAGTGATTGAAGTATTCCAGTCTGCATCTCCCCAAGGTAATACCTAAAATCTGTCCTGTTAGTGGGTCCTGAGGACCGGAGTTGAGAACCACTGCCTTAGAAGAACAGTAAAAGCAGGATCAGAGAGGCACACGGACATGAGCAGTAGGACAGGAGTCCGAGTCAGACAGACCTCTATTCAGGGCATAAACAAACACACTAACCTGTTGCACAGACTTAGGCTAAATGTCCATCAGTCTACTTAAGGTTTCCTTATTAGGGCAGGTGTGCACTACAGAAACCTGAGCTGCAGTGCTGAGTAATGACCAGCAGATGGTGAAGGTTCACTGGTTGCTGTAATAGGACAAGAGCAAAGTGGGTAGGCAGAGCTTAGTGAAGCTGAACCCTTAGAGGAACAGTAAAAAGCAGGATCAGAGAGGCACACGAAAGATGCTTTTGCGGTTAAAACACATAATAACAGGCACCTTGAGCTGTGTGCTCTTAGGCAGAACTTTTTAAAAAGTTGCAATTGGCTGACAGGTTCACTTTGGGATTACATTTGTATTCTCGTAATGCTTTGTGAACTTTCCATAATCGCACTCTTCTGAGTGGCTGATTGACTAAAGCGGCAGCCAAAATGAGACATAAAAGAGATGTAAAAAAGACCTTCCTGACAGATATAAAAATGTAGTGGACAGCGCGACACATTAAGTAATGTCATGTCTTGTCTGTTAGGGGGAAATAGATGTCTGCCGCTGACACGGCTTGTCTCCCGAGATTAATGTGACATTAAACTGCGCAACAGCCGAAAGCCGTGAAACTGACACCATTTATTCCTACGACTGACAGACTCCTACAAATGATATTTTGCCATTATTTTACCGAAATGTCAGACGTAATTTCTACTCTTAAAGTGCTCATTGGGCACCGCTGAGTGCATTAAGAAGTCCTATATCTTCCATGGGACCTCTCCAAATTTCATGGGAATTACTTTACAATCCATCATTAAATATATACAGTCTATAGTATATCTGAAACAATTTTAATATACACTATGTTGTCAAAAGTATTGGGACGCCTGCCTTTACACGCACATGAATTTTAATGGCATCCCAGTCTTAGTCCGTAGGGTTCAATATTGAGTTTGCCCACCCTTTGCAGCTATAACAGCTTCTACTCTTCTGGGAAAGCTGTCCACAAGGTTTAGGAGTGTGTCTATGGGAACTCTTAAGTGGTCAGCATACCAAGACATTTTGGACAATTTTCATGCTTCCAACTTTGTAGGAACAGTATGGGGATGGCCCCGTCCTGTTCCAACATGACTGCGCCTGAGCTTTGGGATGAATTAGAGGCCGTCCACAAGGTTTAGGAGTGTGTCTATGGGAATGTTTGACCTTTCTTCCAGAAGTGCATTAGTGAGGTCAGACACTGATGTTGGAGAGAAACATTTCCTGGCTCGCAGTCTGCACTCTAATTTATCCCAAAGGTGTTCTGTTGGGTTGAGGTCAGGACTCTGTGCAGGCCAGTCAAGTTCCTCCACCCCAAACTCCCTCATCTATGTCTTTATAGACCCTGCTCTGTGCACTGGTCCAAATCATTTGATGGAGGGGGGATTATGGTGTGGGGTTGTTTTTCAGGGGTTGGGCTTGGCCCCTTAGTTCCAGTGAAGGGAACGCTTAAGACGTCAGCATACCTTTGGGATGAATTAGAGGCTGTCCGCAAGGTGTAGGAGTGTCTATGGGAATGTTTGGCCATTCTTCCAGAAGTGCATTTGTGAGGTACTATAATGTCAAAAGTATTGGGACGCCTGCCTTTACACACACATGAACTTTAATGGCATCCCAATCTTAATCCGTAGGATTCAATTTTGAGTTGGCCTACCCTTTGCAGCTATAACAGCTTCAACTCTTCTGGGAAAGCTGTCCACAAGGTTTAGGAGTGTGTCTATGGGAATGTTTGACCATTCTTCCAGAAGCGCATTTGTGAGGTCAGACACTGATGTTGGATAAGAAGGCCTGGCTCACAGTCTCCACTCTAATTTGGCTCCAAGACCAGGAAAAATCAAAGAGAGGCGATCTTCCCAGCAGAGTCACAGACAGCAAGAAAACCCAGACAGTACCTCTGAACACTCACAATACTCCACCAAAAGTACCGAATACATTTTGAAATAAAATACTACTAGATTTATATACTCTATAAGGGATCATCCACATGGGCAGCAGCCCTTTATGCCCCTCTGAACAGGAATCTGTGGTAGATCACTTTTCAGACAGCTCCTGCGTTTCCTTTAGGACAGGTCCGATTTTGATTCTTTGCACATTATGGTTGTGAATTCTTCCATTTTCTCCATATACAGAGTCTCTCTATTTCCCCCACAGCCCTCTTTGTTCTCCTGGCCATGGCCATCTACACCGGGGTGACCGTCAATTTCCTGGGCAAGCGGTTCGGTGACTGGCGCTTCTCCTGGTCCTACATCCTGGGCTGGGTGGCTCTGCTTATGACCTTCTTTGCAGGTAAGATGTAGAAGTTTTATCTATCTATCTATCTATCTATCTATCTATCTATCTATCTATCTATCTATCTATCTATCTATCTATCTATCTATCTATCTATCTATCTATCTATCTATCTGTCTATCTGTCTATCTGTCTATCTATCTATCTATCTATCTATCTCTCTGTCTATCTATCTATCTATCTATCTATCTATCTATCTATCTATCTATCTATCTATCTATCTATCTATCTATCTATCTATCTATCTATCTATCTATCTATCTATCTATCTATCTATCTATCTATCTGTCTATCTGTCTATCTGTCTATCTGTCTATCTGTCTGTCTATCTATCTATCTATCTATCTATCTATCTATCTATCTATCTATCTATCTATCTGTCTATCTGTCTATCTGTCTATCTGTCTATCTGTCTGTCTGTCTGTCTGTCTGTCTGTCTGTCTGTCTGTCTATCTATCTATCTATCTATCTATCTATCTATCTATCTATCTATCTATCTATCTATCTATCTATCTATCTATCTGTCTATCTGTCTATCTGTCTATCTGTCTGTCTGTCTGTCTGTCTGTCTATCTATCTATCTATCTATCTATCTATCTATCTATCTATCTATCTATCTATCTATCTATCTGTTTGTCTGTCTGTCTGTCTGTCTATCTATGATAAATAACCCCCTCTTCTCCTCTCCCCAGGGATATTCTACATGTGTGCCTATCGCATGCACGAGTGTCAGAGAGTGACCGGTCCTCGTTAGGGATCGGGGAGACAGCAGCAGTTATGAAAAAAAAGAAATCTGGGACAATACCTCCTAAAAAAAAAAACAGTGAATGTTTGTCTCTGAGTTCTGGATATCAATGGATAAATGGATAATGACCATCGAGTTAAAGTAGATGCAGGGAAGCCTATTCAGTAAGGCGAAGGGAAAGCGCACTAACCCAAATCAACCCATTACCATTTATCTTTTAGTGACCATGGGAAACTCAATCTGATTGGTTGTTGTGGATTAGCACATCTAGATTTGCCCCTTGACATGGGTGTGCCTTCTGTACAGACCAGTCGGATCCCAGCTGTCAATTTTCTAAGCTCTCATTAGTGAAATTTTTAGGATCACTCCGATTGGTCACTGGAGGCAATACATTTTTCCTTGTTTCAGTTTTCTTATGTTTAATCACATCTCACCCCCACCCCCCCAACACTGTGAGGTACCTTGTGGCAACCACATTTCAAACTTTTATCTCACTCACTATACATTTTTAATTTTCCGCTCACGGCAAAGGATGGATCAGCTGCATCGTTCATATTGTTACTCAAGTGATAGTGGTTGATTTATAAAGAATTTGCTCAATGAAAGTGCATTTACATTCGCTCTGTGCAAATGGGTCAAAAGAATAATGTAACCAGATTATATCCTGTGCTTCTTGAATGTAAATAATTGATTGTAAACAGAAAGTAGTGCATTTGGCCACTAGATGGAGCTAAGTATTACAGGAAATGATACTTAGCCCCATCTAGTGACCAAATGTGGTATTTTTCATTCAAAATCATTGATTTCCATTGTAAGAGCACAAGATATAGCCAATGTACTAGTGATGCAGCGAAATATCTGCACTTTTTTTTTCTTTCAGCACAACTTTAAAAACCCTTTTTTTGACCAATATTTTGGTGCATCACTACTACATAGGCTATATCCTGTGCTCTTCAAATGTAAATCATTGATTTTAAACAGAAAATAGTGCATTCGGCCACTAGATGGCGCTAAGCATTACCGGAAATGAAACTTAGCCCCATCATGTGACCAAATGTGGTATTTTTTATTTAAAATCAATAATTTAGATTGGAAGAACACAGGATATAGTCTATGTACTAGTGATGCACCGAAATATGAGCACTTTTTTTTTTCGGCACAACGCTGAAAATCCTATTTTTGGCCGATTTTTCGGAGAATCACTAGTACATTGACTATATCCTGTGCTCCTCTAATGTAAATCATTGATTTTAAACAGAAAATAGTGCATTTGTCCATTAGATGGAGCTAAGTATTACAGAAAATAATACCTAGCCCCATCTAGTGGCCAGATGTGGTATTTTTCATTTAAAATCAATGATTCAAAGAGTACAGGATATGAACTAGTGATGCACCAGAATATCAGCATTTTTTTTTTCTTTGGGCACAATGCAGAAAACCCTATTTTTGGCCGATATTGTGGTGCATCACTAGTACATAGACTATATCCTGTGGTCTTCGAATGTAAATTATTGGTTTTAAACAGAAAATAGTGAATTCAGCCACTAGATGAAGTTAAGTATTACAGAAAATAATACCTAGCCCCATCTAGTGGCCAAATGTGATATCTTTAATTTAAAATCAATGATTTACATTCAAAGAGTACAGGATATGTACTAGTAATGCACCGGAATATCAGCACTTTTTTTTTCTTTGGGTACAACGCTGAAAACCCTATTTTTGGCCGATATTTTGGTGCATCACTTGTACATAGACTATATCCTGTGCTCTTTGAATGTAAATTATTGGTTTTAAACAGAAAATAGTGCATTCAGCCACTAGATGGAGCTAAGTATTACAGGAAATGATACTTAGCTCCATCTAGTGTCCAAATGTGGTATTTTTCATTTAAAATCAATGATTTAGATTGGAAGAGCAGAGGATATAGTCCATGTACTAGTGATGCACCGAAACACCACTAATACATAGGCTAGATCCAGTGCTCTTTGAATGTAAATCATGTATTTAAACAGAAAATAGTGCATTTGGCCACTAGATGGAGCTAAGTATTACAGGAAATGATACCACATTTGGCCACTAGATGGGGCTATTTTTTCATTTAAAATCAATGAAGAGTACAGGATATGTATTAGTGATGCGCCAAAATATCAGCACCTTTTTCTTCTTTCGGTACAACGCAGAAAACCTTATTTTAGTCCGATATTTCGGTGCATCACTAGTACATAGACTACATCCTGTGCTCTTCAAATGTAAATCATTGGTTTTAAACAGAAAAAAAGTGCATTTGGCCACTAGATGGAGCTAAGTATTACAGGAAATTATACTTAGCCCCATCTAGCGGCCAGATGTGGTATTTTTTATTTAAAATCAATGATTTACATTCAAAGAGTACAGGATATGTACTAGTGATGCACCGAAATATCAGCACCTTTTATTCTTTCGGCACAACGCTGAAAGCCCTATTTTTTGGCCAATATTTCGGTGAATCACTAGTACATAGACTACATCCTGTGCTCTTCAAATGTAAATCATTGATTTTAAACAGAAAATAGTGCATTTGGCCACTAGATGGAGCTAAGTATTACAGGAAATGATACTTAGCCCCATCTAGTGGCCAAATGTGGTATTTCTCATTTAAAATCAGTGATTTACATTTGAATGGCACAGGATATAGCCTGTTTACATTCATTTATGTTCTCTTTTTCAAGGAACGAATGTACATGCACTTTCACTGGGCGAATGGCTCTGCAAATTCTTGGTAACTCAACCCCTATTAAAGAGGTCTCCTACAAGAGAAAGCTCCTATACTCACCTCTCCAGTAGCTTTTGGGTCCCTCTACTCCAGAGCTGTAGCTTCCTTCCTTGGCATTCAACTCTCCTGGGAGAGTCAGATGTCTACATCTTCCAGACGAATGCCGGGTCTCCATCCTCCAACCCCCTACATCACCATAGGAGGGGCAGTCAGTGGTGGGGTACCCAGGCATCTGGCATTCCCAGAAAAGCCAACTGCCGAAAGACACCAATGGAGACTAGAACAGAAGGGAGATGGGAAAGGTTGAGTACAGGAGCTCTTCTCTTTTTTTCATCTGCTGCATTTTATTACTATTTGGCTTTAAAAAATTGAACAATTATTTTTTCCTTTGAAAATGCGGATTGTCTGGCTGTTCAGCCTATAGCTTCAATTCTTACAGAATCAGTTTACTTCCGTTAAAGTGTATAGCCAAATTTTTTTACTTTTTTTTTAGAGTTGACGAGAATTAGAATCCCTGTCAGGTTTTTTTCTAAATTTGGGGGCCCTTTTAGGGGGATTTCTCTCATTTCCTGTCTTGCTGACAACATTTTCCCAGACAGGAAGTGAGGGGAACTCTCCTCCACTTCCTGTCTAGAGAAACCGTTGACAGGAAGACAGAAATGGAGTGGAAATCTCTGGATGTCGGTTAAAACCTGACAATTCTTCCTAATCGATCCCTAACTAGAAAATGTGCGTGACCTAAAACCCCCAAATTTGAGACCAGAATACCCCCCACACACACCCATCCCCCATCAATAACAATCATCTCTGCGCCTTACTAGCTGTTGTTCTTGTAATCAGTTTACTTTTCTTCTTTCTGGAAACAAGTGTAAGGTGTCTCTTGACAACCACCAATTTATTGTAAATGTCTAAGCTATATTAAATGCTGGCTTGTGATTGGCTGCCCAGAAGATGTCTTGAAGTTTATAAAGAAGAGAGCTGCAAACTATGGTTACAGTCCGGGAGTTTCCCGGTCATAAATTAACTTTTTTTTAAAATCCAACGCGTTTCAACTTTTTAAGAGGCCCACTTCATCAGGGCTAAAATACAAAACTATTTTGAATGAGAAGAAAGGAGCTCCCAGCGATGCCGCACTCGATGAAAGGATAACAGTAAATTGTGCCAACGCGTTTCAGGGGGAAAATGCCCCCCCTTTATCAGGGCTTACATACTAGCATAAAAAAAACAAAAGTATACAATCAGTTTCTGTAATATAAATATCTAACTGGAATAAAAAAAAGTAAATACCTGCATATGAGCAGGATCAGAGTGGATCGTTTATATATCATGTGCACAAAAATATTTAATTACAACTATTTTTCAATAAAAAAAAAATTGAAGAACAAACAGGATGATAATAAATGAAGATAATTGATGAATAAATGATGATTGATTGATGAATGACTAAAATTAACCCAAATTAGTCCAGCGCGGTCCTGAGTCCTGAGCCCAAACCAACCAGTAAATATTGAACTAGGACTTGGTTGTTATGTATCTGTGATATTCTAGGCTTCATAAAGGGTGCCGCTCCAACCCCCGAAACACGTTGGCATTTAAAAAGAAACGTAATGACCAATAAATTCCATTATAATAGTTTGACGCACTTTCTTCTAAAAACTAAGCAGCCGGGACAAGGTCACCCAGGGCAAATATGCCAAATTTTCCCTCATCTCCCCTCCTAGCATACCCCCCCCCGAAATTCACCTACTAGCACAACCCTCCAAAAAAGAAATCTCCCCTATTGCCACAATTCTCTTCCATTCTTTATCATATCACCACTTTTAGCACAACCCCTTGCACAAACCCTCCCCCCTTAATTTCCACTCCTAGCATAACCCCCCCCCCCCCCCCCGCCGTTTCATCCCCTACTATCACTTACCTCCAAAAAAAAAAATTCTCCTTTTAGCACAATTCCCTTCCACCCTCTACCATATCATCTCTTTTAGCACAAATCCCCCCTTCTGGTACAAATTCTCTCCCCCCCCCTCAACAAGCAGGTGCCTAAATCACCATTTCTAACATACCCTCCCAAATTTCCCCTTCTAGAACAATTTTTGCCCCCTCCTGCCCCTCAAATCATCCCTCCTAGCACAAATCCTCCCCCCCCCCATCTAAATTTCCCCTCATAGCACGAACACCCCCCTTACATCCCTACTACCTCAAATCCCCCCCCCCCCCCCCCCCAAAAAAAAAGAAAAAATTCCCCCTCCTAGCACAATTCCCTTTCACTTCTTTACCATATCAAATTTGAAGGGCACAAACTCTTCAAATCCCCCTGCCTTGCACAAATCCCCCCTGAATTTCCCCTACTAGCACAACCCCCCCCCCCTCATTCCTACTATCACCCCCCCCCTTCCCATCAAAAAAGAAAAAGAATTCTCCTAGCACAATTCCCTTCCACTCTTTACCATATCACCTCTTTTAGCACAAATCCCCCCTCCTAGCACAAATTCTCTCCCTCCTCCCAACATGAATATGCCTAAATCACCATTCCTAACATACCCTCCAACATTTCCCCTTCTGGAACAATTCTTTCCCCCTGCTGCCCCTCAAATCCCCCCTCCTAGCACAAATCCTCCCCCCCCCCGAATTTCCCCTCCTAGCACAAACACCCCCCATGCATCCCTACTATCCCAACCCCCCTCCCCCCCCCCCAAAATTCCCCTCCTAGCACAATTCCCTTCCACTCTTTACCATATCACCTTTTTTAGCACAAATCCCCCCTCCTAGCACAAATTCTCTCCCTCCTCCCAACATGAATATGCCTAAATCACAATTCCTAACATACCCTCCAACATTTCCCCTTCTAGAACAATTCTTACCCACTGCTGCCCCTCCTACTACTAATCCTCTCTCCCCCCTGAATTTCCCCTTCTAGCACAAACACCCCCCCCCATTCATCCCTACTACTCAAAATCCCCCCCCCCCCCCCAAAAAAAGAAAAAAATCTCCTAGCACAATTCCCTTTCACTCTTTACCATATCACCTCTTTTAGCACAAATCCCCCCTCCTAGCACAAATCCTCTCCCCCCCCCAACACAAATACCATTACTAGTATACCCCCCCCCCCCATTTACCCTCCTAGACCAATTCTTACACCCTGCTGCCCCCCATGTTCCCCCCTCCTAGCACAAATTCTCTCCCTCCTCCCAACACGAATATACCTAAATCACCATTTCTAACATACCCTCCCAAATTTTCCCTTCTAGAACAATTCTTACCCCCCCCAAGTTCCCCTCCTAGCACAAACCCCCCCCTGAATTTCCCCTCCTAGCACAAACACCCCCCATTCTCCCCTACTACTCCAAATCCCCCCCCCCAAAAAAAAACTCCCCTCCTAGCACAATTCCCTTTCACTCTTTACCATATTACCTCTTTTAGCACAAATCCCCCCCCCCTCCTAGCACAAATCCTCTCCCAACACAAATACCATTCCTAGTATATCCCCCCCCCCATATTTACCCTCCTAGACCAATTCTTACACCCTGCTGCCCCCCAAGTTCCCCCCTCCTAGCATGATCACCATTTCTAACATACCCTCCCAAATTTTCCCTTCTAGAACAATTCTTACCCCCCAAGTTCCCCTCCTAGCACAAATCCTCCCCCCATTCACCCCTACTACTCCAAACCCCCTACCCCAAAAAAAAACTCCCCTCCTAGCACAAATCCTCTCCCAACACAAATACCATTCCTAGTATAACCCCCCCCCCCCCTTCAAATTTACCCTCCTAGACCAGTTCTTACACCTGTTCCCCCCTCCAAACACAAATGCCCTCCAATCTCATTGCAGTGCCTCCCCCATCCCACCTCACATGATACCACAGTGCCCAGGGCAGCTGCCCCGCCTTACAACCCCTTGTCCTGGCCCTGACTCCTAAGACATTACTCCAAAGGTCTTTCTATGGTAATGGTGCATTAGAGAACCGCCTAACTGGGATACCCATAACCAGGCTCAACTCTCCCCCTCTCCTTCCTTTGCCTTACAAAAACAATGTAGCATGGAGGTAAAAAGATCCAGCAGTCATCACAGGAAACCAGCGCTCCAAGAACATCTCACACCTTCCTCCAGAGTTATCATGGAACACCCTTTCCAGGAGAACCAAAAGGTAGACTCTTGCCCCAACATTGTCGGCATTGGGGGCATCGTTGTAACGTAAACTTCGTTCTTATTTTTATTTTTTTTTCATCCCTCTGGTTTTTTTCTTTTTAAACCCCGTGGGTGCAGCACCGTATACTGGAAGGTCTGAAATATCCAACATCATATCTCCAAGGTGATAGGACAAAACCAAGATAGTACATTTCAAGTGTTGTGGAAGTTTGCAAAATAAAAAAAATAAAAAAAAAAGGTTTTAAAGGTTATTAAAAAAAATAATAAATTTAACGAATTTTCACTGTTTTTATTCTTTGAGGGTTTAATAAAGAAGACGAATGCAAATTTTATCTGTCTTTTATCTCATGAATTATTTCCAAGTCATTCTTTTCAATAGAGTAAATGAATGCGATGGCACCAACACAGCAATGTAATCCTTTATTGAGATTCAGAAGAAAAGTATCCGGAATGCTTCAACCTACTTACGCATTTCACGCTATATATGGTGACTGATCATAGGTTTAGCCACTTCAATACCCGCCGCTTTCACCCCCTTCATACCCAGGCGGCTAATTTTCAGTGTTTAGCGCTGTCACACTTAAACCACTTCTGGACCGGAAGGATTTGCCCCCTTAACCACTTAAGCCCCGGAAGATTTTACCCCCTTCCTGACCAGGGGGTATTTTGCGATTCGGCACTGCGTTATTTTAACGGACAATTGCGTGGTCGTGCGACGCTGTACCTAAAAAAATTTGACGTCCTTTTTTTCCCACAAACAGAGCTTTCTTTTGGTGGTATTTGATCACCTGTGCGATTTTTTGATCATGTGCTATAATCAAAAAAAGAGCGACAATTTTGCACAATAAGCGTATTTTGATTGGTTTGCACAAAAGTTATTGCGTTTACTAACTACAGGAAAGATTTATGTCATTTTTATTGTTTTTTTTCTTACTACTGTAGTAATGGCGGCGATCTGTGATTTTTTGCAGGACTGCGACATTGCGGCGGACAGATCGGACCACTAACTCACATTTTTGTACCTGTGAAGTTTCAGCTGTGTAGCATGTCCAGAACCATAAAAAAAAAGATTGTTTGTATTTTGTCACTTAGAACACAGGTAGTTGGCTTCGCCCCTGTTACACCTTGCCGGTTTAGTAGCAAGCGTTTATTTGGGCATTTTTTGGGTTCTTTGGAGTCAGGAAAAACAGCTGAACTTGTGTATAGTGGTATATATACATATAAGTATGTGTGTGTATATATACCACTATACACAAGTTCAGATGTTTTGCCTTCCTCCAAAGAACCCAAAAAAATGCCCAAAAAAACGCTAGCGTCAAAAAAAAAAAAAAACGCCCAGGTGTGTTGTTGCAGGCATTTTTTTGGGGTTTTTGGAGGCAGGCAAAACATCTGAACTTGTGTACACACACATACTTATATGTATTTGACACTTAGACATATATAGGTGTTATAGGAGCGTAACTCTATTAGTGTAAATGATTTCATTAGCGCAAGCATATATTTCTGCTACTATCACACCTATATATGTCTAGGTGTGTATATACATATAAGTATGTGTGTATATATACCCGTATACACAAGTTCAGATGTTTAGCCTGCCTCCAAAAACCCCAAAAAAATGCCTGCAACAACACACCTGGGCATTTTTTTTTTTTTTGACGCTAGCGTTTTTTTTGGGCATTTTTTTGGGTTCTTTGGAGGCAGGCAAAACATCTGAACTTGTGTATAGTGGTGTATAGTGTATATACACACATACTTATATGTATATACACACCTAGACATATACAGGTGTGATAGTAGCAGAAATATATGCTTGCGCTAATTAAATCATTTACACTAATATGGTTATGCTCCTATAACACCTATATATGTCTAAGTGTAAAATACATATAAGTATGTGTGTGTACACAAGTTCAGATGTTTTGCCTGCCTCCAAAAACCCCCCAAAAAATGCCTGCAACAACACACCTGGGCTTTTTTTTTTTTGACGCTAGCGTTTTTTTGGGCATTTTTTTGGGTTCCTTGGAGGCAGGCAAAACATCTGAACTTGTGTATAGTGGTATATATATATATACACACATAGTTATATGTATATACACACCTAGACATATATAGGTGTGATAGGAGCAGAAATATATTGGTGTTAATTATTTCATTAGCGCAAGTAGTTTTTTCTGCTCCTTTCACACCTATATATGTGCAGGTGTATATATACAGACATTGCTGTGTATATATACCCCCTATACACATGTTCAGATGTCATTTCTGACTCCAAACATGTGCTCAAAAAAGCACTAGCAACGCCTGCAGCCAAAAATGCTGGCGGCGGCGAAGCCATATTACTGCAGCGAAGGTGACACAAGAGAAACTAGCTTTTCTCTATAGCGGTCACCCTGCTATGGAAGGGTTCGGTCACCCTGCCATAGCAGTCACTGTCCGTTCACACTACACTACATTACGGTCACCCTGACACTTCATACTTTCCCTACAGAAACTAAATTTTTGAAGCTAACTAAAGTGTAAAGGAGCACTCTAACTACACTAGATATCCCTTTCCTCACACTAAAAAATGCTAAATGACACTTTTAAAGTAAATTTAACAGAACTGCTTCCATTCTCTTCCATGTCCTGTATAACAATGGAATATGGCGGGGGCTATCTTATATACTGGGGGACGTATTCACTAATGATTGGTCTAGGGACCCCCTAGTCACTCCAATCACATTCCTAGCATTCTCCTGCCCCCTCAATTGGCTTTTGCTAATGGTTCTGGTCCAATCACGGGCTTTTAAAGCCCATTTCCTGTCCCATTGCATTTTGGTCGGTTCTGGTTGCCGAATTCCGAACTTTTTGGGCTAAATTCGGCCGAACCTCGAACACCCAATGTTCGGGCCGAACCAATGGTCGACCCGAACCGTTCGATCATCCCTAATTAGGAGCTACCTTAAATGGCCAGAAGTCTTGGTTCACAATGGTCATTCCAATTCATCCCGAAGGTGTTCAGTAGGGTTGAGATCAGGGCTCTGTTCCGGCCATTAAGTTCCTCCATACCAAGCTGGTCAAGCCATGTTTTTATGGACCTGGCTTTGTACCCGGGGCACAGTCATGATGAAACAGAATAGGGTCTTCCCCAAATTGCTACCACAAGCTTTGAAGAGTACAGACAGGGCTGGCCCAAGACATTGTGCTGCCTGGGTCCTAGAATGAAATGCTGCCCCCCCCCCCCCCAAAAAAAATTCACGCCCTCCAAGTGGCCCCCACATTCTATTGGACTATGAAAGCAGTCAGAGGAGCGTGAGTGTGTACGGAGTGGCAGCAGGAGCAGGACAGAGCAGTAGACACTGGGCACATGAGCGTGCCATTTCTACTGTCTATAGTGCCACAGTGCCCTGCAGGGCTGCGGGCATGGTACAGGAGAATGCAGTGCTGCGGGCATGGTACAGGAGAATGCAGTGCTGCAGGCATGGTACAGGAGAATGCAGAGCTGCGGGCATGGTACAGGAGAATGCAGTGCTGCAGGCATGGTACAGGAGAATGCAGTGCTGCGGGCATGGCACAGGAGAATGCGGGGCTGCGGGCATGGTACAGGAGAATGCAGGGCTGCGGGCATGGTACAGGAGAATGCAGGGCTGAGGGCATGGTACAGGAGAATTCGGGGCTGCGGGCATGGTACAGGAGAATGCAGGGCTGCGGGCATGGTACAGGAGAATGTGGGGCTGCGGGCATGGTACAGGAGAATGCGGGGCTGCGGGCATGGTGCATGAGAATGCAGGGCTACGGGCATGCTGCAGGAGAATGCAGGGCTGCGGGCATGGTACAGGAGAATGCAGGGTTGCGGGCATGGTACAGGAGAATGCGGGGCTGCGGGCATGGTGCATGAGAATGCGGGGCTGCGGGCATGGTGCATGAGAATGCGGGGCTGCGGGCATGGTACAGGAGAATGCAGGGCTGTGGGCATGGTACAGGAGAATGCGGGGCTGCGGGCATGGTACAGGAGAATGCAGGGCTGCGGGCATGGTACAGGAGAATGCGGCGCTGCGGGCATGGTACAGGAGAATGCGGGGCTGCAGGCATGGTGCAGGAGAATGCGGGGCTGCGGGCATAGTACAGGAGAATGCGGGGCTGCAGGCATGGTGCATGAGAATGCGGGGCTGCAGGAATGGTGCAGGAGAATGCGGGGCTGCGGGCATGGTGCATGAGAATGCGGAGCTGCGGGCATACTACAGGAGAATGCGGGGCTGAGGGCATAGTACAGAAGAATGCGGGGCTATGGGCATGGTGCATGAGAATGCGGGGCTGCGGGAATGGTGCAGGAGAATGCGGGGCTGTGGGCATGGTGCATGAGAATTCGGAGCTGCGGGCATACTACAGGAGAATGCAGGGCTGCGGGCATGGTGCAGGAGAATGCGGGGCTACGGGCATGGTGCATGAGAATGTGGAGCTGCGGGCATACTACAGGAGATGCAGTGCTGCGGGCATGTACCATGCCCGCAGCACTGCATCTTCTGTAGTATGCCTGCAGGCCCGCATAATGGCAGATTGGCAGGTAGTGTGGCTGCAGTATGAAGCAGTCTCACTTACCTCTTTGTAAAGGTGCCCTAGGATTTAAAAATGGCGTCGCCAGGCACCACACGTCAACACGTCCGCGGCCGGCCTGACATGCACACTGCGCTTAGGAAAGCTAATACATGTTCGGCTATTCCCGGAAATAGCCGAACGTTTACGGGCTTTGCCGATCGGCAGCGGCGCATGCGCAGTGTGCATGTCAGGCCGGCCGCCGGACACCTTTTTTTTTTTTTACCGATAGGCAAAGAAGAGAAGAGGCGGCCGGGGGCTGCCCCTCTCTAGTGCTGCCTGGGTCCCATGGTCCCACCGGGGACCCATGGTAGGGCCGGCTCTGAGTACAGATATCCAAAATTTCTGTAAATGCTGTAGCGTTAACCGTACCTTTCACCGGAAATATCTGAACTCAATAAATGGGGGTCCCCACATAGGAAATACATAAACAATGGAAGTGAAGGGTTTTTCGCTCTCAGGGAAAATCATTGTGTATGCAAGGTCATCTGCATTGAGTTTGCATGTTCTCCTTGTGCTTGCGTTGGGTTTCTACTTCCACAATCCAAAGATGCACTGGAAGGTTAATTGTCTCTTGTCTAAACTTGCCCCGGTATGTGTGTACAAATTTGCTGTCACATTCTCTGTGCCACTCCCAAGCTTGTGTAAATGGGGAAGTTGAGGAAAGACCCGGCGACCTATCTCATTAAAAAACTTGCCAAGAAAAGTCGATGGAAAAAGGCTCTCAAGTGTATGGGATATGGTCCCCAAAGAATTGCTGAGTGCTGGAAATGACTTAAAGCGGAATTCCAGCCTCAAATACCTTTTTTAAATAAAAATACCCATATAATACTAATCCATCGCCCTTTACAGAACGGCTATTCTCATACTTACAAGGTGTACGGTATTGGATTTCAGTCAAAATCTTACTTTTAAAAACGCTGTCTGAGCGCGGCCATCTTGGATGTGGGCATCTGAAGCTGCAGTGTAATCTGCTGTGTCCTTCTTCCTGATTCCAGGGAGTGTTCTGTGAGTTCTTCCCGATTCCAGGGAGTGTTCTGGGAGTTCTTCCTGATTCCAGGGAGTGTTCTGGGAGTTCTTCCCGATTCCAGGGAGTGTTCTGGGAGTTCCACCTGATTCCAGGGAGTGTTCTGGGAGTTCTTCCTGATTCCAGGGAGTGTTGTGGGAGTTCTTCCCGATTCCAGGGAGTGTTCTGGGAGTTCTTCCAGATTCCAGGGAGTGTTCTGGGAGTTCTTCCCGATTCCAGGGAGTGTTCTGGGAGTCCCTCCTGATTCCAGGGAGTGTTCTGGGAGTTCTTCCTGATTCCAGGGAGTGTTCTGGGAGTTCTTCCTGATTCCATGGAGTGTTCTGGGAGTTCTTCCTGATTCCAGGGAGTGTTCTGGGAGTTCTTCCTGATTCCAGGGAGTGTTCTGGGAGTTCTTCCCGATTCCAGGGAGTGTTCTGGGAGTTCCACCTGATTCCAGGGAGTGTTCTGGGAGTTCTTCCTGATTCCAGGGAGTGTTGTGGGAGTTCTTCCCGATTCCAGGGAGTGTTCTGGGAGTTCTTCCAGATTCCAGGGAGTGTTCTGGGAGTTCTTCCCGATTCCAGGGAGTGTTCTGGGAGTCCCTCCTGATTCCAGGGAGTGTTCTGGGAGTTCTTCCTGATTCCAGGGAGTGTTCTGGGAGTTCTTCCTGATTCCATGGAGTGTTCTGGGAGTTCTTCCTGATTCCAGGGAGTGTTCTGGGAGTTCTTCCTGATTCCAGGGAGTGTTCTGGGAGTTCTTCCCGATTCCAGGGAGTGTTCTGGGAGTTCTTCCTGATTCCAGGGAGTGTTCTGGGAGTTCCTCCTGATTCCAGGGAGTGTTCTGGGAGTTCCTCCTGATTCCAGGGAGTGTTCTGGGAGTTCCTCCTGATTCCAGGGAGTGTTCTGGGAGTTCCTCCTGATTCCAGGGAGTGTTCTGGGAGTTCTTCCTGATTCCAGGGAGTGTTCTGGGAGTTTCTCCTGATTCCAGGGAGTGTTCTGGGAGTTCTTCCTGATTCCAGGGAGTGTTCTGTGAGTTCTTCCTGATTCCAGGGAGTGTTCTGAGAGTCCCTCCTGATTCCAGGGAGTGTTCTGGGAGTTCTTCCTGATTCCAGGAAGTGTTCTGGGAGTTCTTACTGATTCCAGGGAGTGTTCTGAGAGTCCCTCCTGATTCCAGGGAGTGTTCTGGGAGTTCTTCCTGATTCCAGGGAGTGTTCTGGGAGTCCCTCCTGATTCCAGGGAGTGTTCTGGGAGTTCTTCCTGATTCCAGTGAGTGTTCTGGGAGTTCTTCCAGATTCCAGGGAGTGTTCTGGGAGTTCCTCCTGATTCCAGGGAGTGTTCTGGGAGTTCTTCCTGATTCCAGGGAGTGTTGTGGGAGTTCCTCCTGATTCCAGGGAGTGTTCTGGGAGTTCTTCCTGATTCCAGGGAGTGTTGTGGGAGTTCCTCCTGATTCCAGGGAGTGTTCTGGGAGTTCTTCCTGATTCCAGGGAGTGTTCTGGGAGTTCCTCCTGATTCCAGGGAGTGTTCTGGGAGTTCTTCCTGATTCCAGGGAGTGTTCTGGGAGTTCTTCCTGATTCCAGGGAGTGTTCTGGGAGTTCCTCCTGATTCCAGGGAGTGTTCTGGGAGTTCTTCCAGATTCCAGGGAGTGTTCTGGGAGTTCTTCCTGATTCCAGGGAGTGTTCTGGGAGTTCTTCCTGATTCCAGGGAGTGTTCCTGGAGTTCCTCCTGATTCCAGGGAGTGTTCTGGGAGTTCTTCCAGATTCCAGGGAGTGTTCTGGGAGTTCTTCCTGATTCCAGGGAGTGTTCTGGGAGTTCTTCCTGATTCCAGGGAGTGTTCCTGGAGTTCCTCCTGATTCCAGGGAGTGTTCTGGGAGTTCTTCCAGATTCCAGGGAGTGTTCTGGGAGTTCTTCCTGATTCCAGGGAGTGTTCTGGGAGTTCTTCCTGATTCCACCCTCCTGAGAGTGATGACAAACAGCTCCCAGGATGCAATGCAAAGGCGGAAGTGATGTCGGTGGCCACGGCCATAGAGGGGGGGGGGGGGGGGAGAAGGAGGAAGTACAATCAAAAATGCCCTGAAAATAAGGTAAGGGACCCCCGGAAAAAATTGAAAATGCCCAATTGTTGATCAGCATAGCGAGCACTCCAGGAATCACTAAAGTTGCAAAATAGGCCGGAACTCCACTTTAACAAATATCACACACATTGACAAGGTCATACTGCAGTACCAGATTCCAGGGCCGTCTTTATCATTAATTGGACCCCGGACAAACATTTTCTTGGGTCCTCCCAAAGTCACTATTTGTGGGCTCCAGGGGCAGCTGCTTTGGGCCCCACAACAATGACTGGGCCCAGGGCAGCTGCCCCTTTTACCCTGTATTAAAGACGGCCCTACAAGTTTCCAGCACTAGCTGTTGCATTGCATTTTTTTAAATAGTGTATTTCAATGTTTTCCTGAAAATTCAGCTCCGAAGTCCAAAACGCAATGATTTATTTTGGCAGTGAGTGAATTTCACAACAACAAAAAAAGGATTGCATATATATGCCAGACCTAGGCTGCTCTTCTGCCGCCACACTTGGTCACTTCCATTTCAGCCAAGTTCACAGTCATGGTTGGAACTGCAGGCTACAGTCCCATAGTGGTTGGGACTGAAGGCTCTTGTCTCATGATTCTGTGCTGTGTGACAATTATCTCTCTCTCTCTCTGAGAGCTTTAGCCTGTGTTGCCTAGAACCTGGGGACACTTGGCCAATATTTATCTCAGGTATCCTTTAAGTTGGCCTTGGCTGTCCTTCTGCCGCCACACTTGGTCACTTCCATTTCAGCTACGTTCACAGTCTTAGTGGTTGGGACTACAAGCTCTTGTCTCATGAATCTGTGCTGTGCAACACTTTTCTGTCTTTGAGAGCTTCAGCCTGTGCTGCCTAGAACCTTCGGACACTTGTCAAATATTTTTATTGGGCTCAGCTTCATCTTTATTCAATAAATAAGCATACTGGGAACTTTATAGATTGAGCAACCATGCAAGACGATTGACAGGATGAAAATTAGGAAGTTCTTGTGATGCCTATGGCACAAGCTCCAAGCCCGTCTTCATAGGCCCTAAAGGGAGATTTTGGACATAGAAATGATGATTCTGGTACTGCAGGCTGCTGTATATGACTCTGGTACTGCAGGCTGCTGGACGTGACTAGTACTGCAGGCTACTGGATGTTACTCTGGTACTGCAGGCCACTAGACATAACTCTGGTACTGCAGGCTACTGGACATGACTGGTACTGCAGGCTACTGGACATGACGGGTACTGCAGGCTACTGGACGTGACTCTGGTACTGCAGGCCACTAAACATAACTCTGGTACTGCAGGCTACTGGACATGACTCTGGTACTGTAGGTTACTAGACATAACTCTGGTACTGCAGGCTACTGCACATGACTGGTACTGCAGGCTGCTAGACATGACTGGTACTACATGCTACTGGACATGACTCTGGTACTGGCTGCTAGACATAACTCTGGTACTGCAGGCTACTGGACGTGACTCTGGTACTGGCTGCTAGACATAACTCTGGTACTGCAGGCTACTGGACATGACTGGTACTGCAGGCTACTGGACATGACTGGTACTGCAGGCTACTGGACATTACTCTGGTACTGCAGGCTACTAGACATAACTCTGGTACTCTAGGCTACTGGACATGACTGGTACTGCAGGCTACTGGACATGACTGGTACTGCATGCTACTGGACATGACTCTGGTACTGGCTGCTAGACATAACTCTGGTACTGCAGGCTACTGGACATGACTCTGGTACTGGCTGCTAGACATAACTCTGGTACTGCAGGCTACTGGACATGACTGGTACTGCAGGCTACTGTACATGACTGGTACTCCAGGCTACTGGACATTACTCTGGTACTGCAGGCTACTAGACATAACTCTGGTACTCTAGGCTACTGGACATGACTGGTACTGCAGGCTACTGGACATGACTGGTACTGCATGCTACTGGACATGACTCTGGTACTGTAGGTTACTAGACATAACTCTGTTACTACAGGCTACTGGACATGACTGGTACTGCAGGCTACTGGACGTGACTCTGGTACTGCAGGCCACTAGACATAACTCTGGTACTGCAGGCTACTGGACATGACTGGTACTGCAGGCTACTGGACATGACGGGTACTGCAGGCTACTGGACGTGACTCTGGTACTGCAGGCCACTAAACACAACTCTGGTACTGCAGGCTACTGGACATTACTCTGGTACTGTAGGCTGCTAGACATAACTCTGGTACTGCAGGCTACTGGACATTACTCTGGTACTGGCTGCTAGACATAACTCTGGTACTGCAGGCTACTGGACATGACTGGTACTGCAGGCTACTGGACATGACTGGTACTTCAGGCTACTGGACATTACTCTGGTACTGCAGGCTACTAGACATAACTCTGGTACTCTAGGCTACTGGACATGACTGGTACTGCAGGCTTCTGGACATGACTGGTACTGCATGCTACTGGACATGACTCTGGTACTGTAGGTTACTAGACATAACTCTGTTACTGCAGGCTACTGGACATGACTGGTACTGCAGGCTACTGGACGTGACTCTGGTACTGGAGGCCACTAGACATAACTCTGGTACTGCAGGCTACTGGGCATGACTGGTACTGCATGCTATTGACCATGGCTCTGGTACTGTAGGCTACTAGACATAACTCTGGTACTGCATGCTACTGGACATGACTCTGGTACTGCAGGTTACTAGACATAACTCTGGTACTGCAGGCTACTGGACGTGACTCTGGTACTGCAGGCCACTAGACATAACTCTGGTACTGCAGGCTACTGAACATGACTGGTACTGCAGGCTACTGGACATGACGGGTACTGCAGGCTACTGGACGTGACTCTGGTACTGCAGGCCACTAAACATAACTCTGGTACTGCAGGCTACTGGACATGACTGGTAGTGCAGGCTACTGGACATGACTCTGGTACTGTAGGCTACTAGACATAACTCTGGTACTGCAGGCTACTGGACATGACTGGTACTGCAGGCTGCTAGACATGACTGGTACTACATGCTACTGGACATGACTCTGGTACTGGCTGCTAGACATAACTCTGGTACTGCAGGCTACTGGACATGACTGGTACTGCAGGCTGCTAGACATGAATGAATGTTGCATAAGAAGCAACATAACTGTTAATACTTTTTTATTACAATCGTGAGCATTTTCCTTTAATATAAAATATTGTATATATATAAAAGCATCAAAGCCATATCCCATCTAGGACACAAAGACAGTGCTTGGTGGGGGTTGGACTGTATACGGTGGTGGTTGTGAATTGCTTCCTTGCGCTTGCTGCCTTATTTCTTCCAAAGTCATTTCTCTGTCGGGCTCTTTTTTATGATGGTAATAGCTAAAACATCCTACAACAAAGGAGAAGATTCAGTTAGTGCACATTTATTATAATGACTAGAGATGTGTACAACGGAAAAATTAGTTTAGTTTCAGTTTCATCCGTTAAATAAATCATTTTGTTTCGTCATAATCGTTATGTTGAAATGATTCGTTTTTGAAACATTTTCATTAATTCGGGAGAGAATACATTCGTTGTTTTGAATCGATTCGTATTTTCCGAGGGTATTTCGGACTGTTATCTATATGAGTTTTAACGTGTTAAAGCGGAGTTCCGGCCTCAAATATCTTTTTTTAACAAAAAATACCCCTATAATACTAATCCATCGCACTTTACAGAACCGCTATTCTCATACTTACAAGGTGTACAGTATTGGATTTTAGTCAAAATCTTACTTTTTAAAACGCTGTCTGGGCACGGCCATCTTGGAAATGGGCATCTGAAGCCGCAGTGTAATCTGCTGTGTCCTTCTTCCTGATTCCAGGGAGTGTTCTGGGAGTTCCTCCTGATTCCAGGGAGTGTTCTGTGAGTTCTTCCTGATTCCAGGGAGTGTTCTGGGGGTTCTTCCTGATTCCAGGGAGTGTTCTGGGAGTTCTTCCTGATTCCAGGGAGTGTTCTGTGAGTTCTTCCTGATTCCAGGGAGTGTTCTGGGAGTTCCTCCTGATTCCAGGGAGTGTTCTGGGGGTTCTTCCTGATTCCAGGGAGTGTTCTGGGAGTTCTTCCTGATTCCAGGGAGTGTTCTGGGAGTTCTTCCTGATTCCAGGGAGTGTTCTGTGAGTTCTTCCTGATTCCAGGGAGTGTTCTGGGGGTTCTTCCTGATTCCAGGGAGTGTTCTGGGAGTTCTTCCTGATTCCAGGGAGTGTTCTGGGAGTTCCTCCTGATTCCAGGGAGTGTTCTGGGAGTTCCTCCTGATTCCAGGGACTGTTCTGGGAGTTCTTCCTGATTCCAGGGAGTGTTCTGGGAGTTCTTCCTGATTCCAGCCTCCTGGGAGTGATAACAAACAGCTCCCAGGATGCAATGCAAAGGCGGAAGTGATGTCGGTGGCCGTGGCCACAGAGGGGGGAGAAGGAGGAAGTACAATCAAAAATGCCCTGAAAATAAGGTAAGGGACCCCCGAAAAAAATTGAAATTGCCCAATTGTTGATCAGCATAGCGAGCACTCCAGGAATCACTAAATTTGCAAAATAGGACGGAACTCCGCTTTAAGTCGATATTTTGAAAGATTACTTCATCCCTTCTAGTCCAACCCACAAAGAGAAATGGATTGAGCTGATTGGACGATATTGACTGGAGTCACGTGCATCCAAAAGTAACAAATGGAAGGAATTTCGGATTCATTTGTTATGTTACGATTCGGAGAATCGAATGGATCCACCTCCATCCAACCCAAACACAACAATAGGAATGATTCTATTCCAGTTTTATACCTTATTGTATTTATTGCAATATGTTTCTATTTCTTGTTCAAATATTTTATGAACACCGTCCTGCTCGGCCTATATAAAAATGACGCCTGGGCGTGGGTTTCATAGTTCTGCCTGGACCGTCGTTCAGAACAGCCACTCGTGGATGCCCCCGGGGGCGCGCAGATCGGCGATTGGTGGTGCGGTGTGTCACTCCAACACACCACATCTCTGATCTTGGTAAAGATCCTATGATCAGCTGTGTCCAATCACAGTGTAAATAGGAAGCTGACAGCACGTTAGTAGAGGAGAGCCGATAAATGGGACAGGGGGCAGGGGGTGCAGTCCCATCAGTAATGACAGGGGGTGCAGTCCCATTAGTAATCCATGCCAGTGCCTGCCAGTGATGCCCACCTGTGCCCACCAGTGATGCCAATCAGTGCCCACAAGTAGTGCCAATCAGTGTCCACTAGTAGTGTCAATTAGTGCCCATCAGTGCTATCTTTAGTAGATATCAGTGATGCCTGTTAGTGCCTCCTCATCATAACTACTTGCCGACCACCCGCCACAGATATACTGCGGCTCGCCTGCGCAAACCTTTACGGCGGTTTGCAGGAGTGCTCCTGGGGGCATGGGCGCCCTCATTAGGCAGCGGGGAAGCTGTTTCACAGGGCCGGCGACCGCAATTGCCGCCGGGCACCCGCAATCACTCCCAGTGGAGAGAGAGAACGACGGTCTGCTGTTGTAAGGTGGTAATGAAGGGCACTGATTGGCACTAATAGGCACTGGTAGGTGACACTGATAGGTAGCACTGATAGGTGGCACTGATGATGAGGCACTGATTGGCAGCACTGATGGGCACTGATAGGTGGCACTGGTTAGCATTGATAGGTAGCACTGGTGGGCACTGCTTAGCAGTACTGATATGCACTGGTAGGTGGCACGGGTGGACTGCACTGATAGGTGACCCTGATGGGCACTGATAGGTGGCACTGATGGGCACTAATAGGCGACATCTCAGGGGACTCATAGGTGGCACTAATGGGCAGCACTGATAGGTGGCACTGATGATGAGGCACTGGTGGGCACTGATTGGCAGCAATGACGGGCACTGATAGGTGGCACTGGTTAGCATTGATAGGTCGAACTGGTGGGCACTAATAGGTGGCACTGGTTGGAACTGCTTAGCAGTACTGATTTGCACTGGTAGGTGGCACTGGTGGGCACTGCTTAGCAGCAGTGGGTGTCAATGTGCGGGACCAATGTCCCATTTACACAAGCAAGTAATCGCCTTTTTTTCTCTTTTCACGCTATCAGCGTGAGGAATAAAAAAGCCGATTACTGGCTTCTGTTTACATCACGTGATCAGCTGTCATTGGCTGACAGCTGATCATGTGGTAAAGGGCCGGGATCTGCCCCTTAGTCCGATCTGTGATCAGCTGAGTCGAATGGACTCGCTGATCACAGAGTGTGCTGCCCGCCCCCTGCAGGGGGCCCGCAGGCAGAACATGCATGGGAGGACGTACATGGACGCCCTCCTGGCAATTTGGGCCCGTGCAGTAGCTGTCTTCCAGCTACAGTGCGGGAGGGAAGAGGTTAAAAAAAAGAAAGTCCAGCACTAGCCCTGCACTTGACTGCTCCAGCAGACTGAGGATTTAACGTGAGTTACTTAAAGTGTATCTCTAATCAAAACTTTTTTTTTTTTTTTAGTTTCCAATAAAGTAGGGAAGGGTTAGAACCCCTGCAAGATTTTAATACTTATTAAAGCTGGAACAAAGGGTACTGCTGGATCCAATTCTAGTCTCAATGCATACAATTTTAGTATGCTTAGTATTAAAAATTGGTATTAAATGAATAGCAGATGGCTGCTCTTGGTCAACAGGTACCAGATACGTGGTGGGTGTACTCATGGAAGAAAGAATAGTAGGGCCCCAAAAGAAGAATAAATAAATAGTCACATATTTTATTCCACTTCACTGATCGTATAAAACTGTCGATGGGTTTCAGGAGGGTCAGACACCCCCCCTTCATCAGGACTATGGTACAGCACATGAGAGAATACAAAAGGAATCTAAAACATGGCTGATGATAAATGCAAAAACTAAAACAGAATGTATATTATTACAATATTTTAATACATTTTTTAACATTTTAATGCTAGTTTGCATCTATCACGGATGTTTTAGATACTATTGTTATTGTTTTTGTATCATAGTTTTTGATTTACAATAGCCCTGATGAAGGGGTGATGTCTTCCTGGAAACGCGTTGCAATTTTCCTACAATCAATAAAGTGATTTGATAAAATATCTGCCACTCCATCCACTCTTGTTTCACCACTTCTCTTTCTTTTATGAGAATTTTTTTTCGCTGTCTGTGTTCCCGCTGGGTAGAATCAAACTTGTTTGTTCTGATGACTATTGTCACTGATGGTGGTACCACTTTGGCTTCTGCCAAAGTGGTGGGAAATCCGTCTCTGGAACTGAAATAGGCAGGGCCGGTGCTTCCACTAGGCAAACTAGGCAGCCGCCTAGGGCGCATTGCCACCTAGGGGCGCAGCCACGAGTCAGCACTCACTCTCCGTCATGAATGATCCTTGTGAGCTGAGGAAAGGGGCGGCAGTGGGGGAGGAAGAAGGGACAGAGGAAGATGCCAGGTGTCTGGGGCAGTGGCAGAACTACGAGACCCTGGCTTTCCACCATTGTTGGGGGAGCCCCAAGGGGCAGGAAATGAGCCCACCGGAATGCTAGCTACATAATGATCCTCTTAGTCTGGAGCTAAGCGGCCTAATCCCTGGGCGAGAAGTGACTCTCTAATCTGAGCTGGTGGGCAGCCGTTCATTTCCCTGGGTCGGTATTAAGCATGGAGTGGAGTAGAGCTGAACCTGAGCTCGGCACTGGAGGGCGGCACCTTTACTGGAGCAGAAGCGACGAGGCAACGGAATGATCTGAGGATGTTGGTGATTAAGGAGGTGCGGAGCTCTCTGACTGCTGCTTCTCCCTCCACCAGGAGTCGGTTGGAGCTGTGGTGAGCACTGTGGTGCAAGAGAGGAGCGTCCTGGGAGAAGGAATCAGCAGGATCACAGTGAAGGAGGGCAGAGTGCAGGCCACTCTCTTCATACTGCCCAGTAAGTGTCCCCAGAACAGGGAATCAGGGTCCCTGGGTGTGACATGGAGTATCCCTGATGTAAAAGAGAATTGCGGTCACCAGGTATGCCATGGGGAATCGGAGTCACCAGGTGTGACATGGGGGAGAGGGGTCAAGTGTAACAGGGGTTTGGGGTCACCAGGTGTGCCATGAGGAATTTGGATCCCTGGGTGTGCCATTGGGATTGAGGTCCCCAGGTGTGACATGGAGGAACATCAGGGTCCCCAGGTGTGACATGGAGGAACATCAGGGTCCCCAGGTGTGACATGGAGGAACATCAGGGTCCCCAGGTGTGACATGGAAAAATATCAGGGTCTCTGGGTATGACATGGAGGAACATCAGGGACCCCTGATGTGACATAGAGGAACATTGGGATCACTGGGTATGACAGCATTACATGGAGGAACCATCAGATCACTGGATATGACATAGAGCAGTTTTTAACCCCTTCCCTTTTTATTTATTTTTTTTGGGGGGGGCGCAAGTAGCTGATCTTGTCTAGGGCGTAAAACAGTCTAGCACCGGTCCTGGAAATAGGGCTGATCTTCAAATGGGGACACTTCTTCTAGTGATGACTATCTCTGAGTCCTCGCACTTCTTGTAATGTCTTCAAGACAGTATGTAAAGAGAAATCACCTATAACTGGATATGAATATTTATAGGTAATATATCTGTCTCCTGGGGGCAGCAAATAGGACAATGCTTTATTTTTGCCTTCCTCAGGATTAACTTTGGTATTCTGTATATGGGAGTTTTCTATTAATTTATTCCGTTTTTTTTTTGTTTTTTTTTCTATTGGATGAACTGATAAAGGGCATGCAGTTTGATATCAGTTAGTGATGAAATTATGTTTTAAAATGTGATAAATGAAGCATGAAAATCAAGAAATATCCATAGATAAAAAGAAGTTACCAGCCATAAAGTACAGGATTGCGCCAATCCAGCCAAAGACTAAACCATAGGCAACGCTTCTAAAATAACGGATGATGGTAAGGAAGACTGTTGCTGGGATCATTCCACACAATCCTAATATGCCTGAATAGAAAAAAAATGAAAAGAAATAATAGATTAACTATTTAAGATTCAGTCTATGAAAAGCGAAATAATGCCATTATTTATTACATTTATTTATATAGCGCCAACAATTTACATACATTTGCATCAGTCCATGCCCTCTGGAAACTTACAAAGGCCCCTATCTCACATACATACTAGGGCCTATATACAGTGCCTTGCGAAAGTATTCGGCCCTGAACACACCATCCCCACTGTCAAACATGGTGGTGGCAGCATCATGGTTTGGGCCTGCTTTTCTTCAGCAGGGACAGGGAAGATGGTTAAAATTGATGGGAAGATGGATGGAGCCAAATACAGGACCATTCTGGAAGAAAACCTGATGGAGTCTGCAAGCGACCTGAGACTGGGACGGAGATTTGTCTTCCAACAAGACAATGATCCAAAACATAAAGCAAAATCTACAATGGAATGGTTCACAAATAAACATATCCAGGTGTTAGAATGGCCAAGTCAAAGTCCAGACCTGAATCCAATTGAGAATCTGTGGAAAGAACTGAAAACTGCTGTTCACAAACGCTCTCCACCCAACCTCACTGAGCTCGAGCTGTTTTGCAAGAAGGAATGGGCAAAAATTTCAGTCTCTCGATGTGCAAAACTGATAGAGACATACCCCAAGCGACTTACAGCTGTAATCGCAGCAAAAGGTGGCGCTACAAAGTATTAACTTAAGGGGGCTGAATAATTTTGCACGCCCAATTTTTCAGTTTTTTATTTGTTAAAAAAGTTTGAAATATCCAATAAATTCCGTTCCACTTCATGATTGTGTCCTTGTTGTTGTTTCTTCACAAAAAATTACAGTTTTATATCTTTATGTTTGAAGCCTGAAATGTGGCAAAAGGTCGCAAAGTTCAAGGGGGCCAAATACTTTTGCAAGACACTGTACCTAACAGCATGTGTTTGGAGTGTAGTAGAAAACTTGAGTACCAACAGAAAACTAAAAGAAAACACAGGGAGAGCATGCAAACTTAATGCAGATGGTATCCTGGCCAAGTTACAAACTGGGGACCCCATTGCTCCAAAGTAGAGGTGCTAACTACTAAGCCACTGTGCTGCTCTCCTTGCTCAAGAAATGTCAGGAACTCCTACAGAGAGGATTGTCTGCCTTGTGCCTCCCTGAGATTCAAGTACTGACATTACTGCCTTTGAGTTTCCAGCTCCGCATCCATGCCAGGGATGTACCTCTCTGAGATGAAAGTAGTGATATCACTGCCCCTACGTTCCCAGCTCCATCTCTATTCTATGGAGGTCCGGCTCCCCCTGATGGAACAATGTCAGAAACTCCTGCATAGAGGATTGGCCGCCGTGTACCCTTCTGAGATTCAAGCAGTAATATCACCAGTGCCGGGACAAGGTCATCTGGTGCCCAGGGCGAAGATGGGAAACTGCGCCCATCCCCCCCCCCCCGCCCCCGGGGTATAAAGAAAAAGTCAGTGTCATTTCAAAACCAATATTTCCCATAGATGCCAATGTTAAAAACAAGGAGAAGTGCCATGTCAAGCTGACCAAGATTTCCTATAGATGCCAATGTTAGACAGGGAGCAGTGCCATGCCAAGCTGACTGAGATTTCCCATAGTCGCCAATGTTAAAAACCGGCAGCAGTGCTATGTCAAGTTGACCAAGATTTCCTATAGACGCCAATGTTAAAAACCGGGAGTAGTGCCATGCCAAGCCGACCAAGCTAAGTCCGTACTCGCATATGACTGCCCCTGAGGTCCTAGCTTTGCCTCTATTACATGGAGCAGGGGTGTAACTACAGGGGTTGCAGGAGTTGCAATTGCAACCGGGCCCCATGCTCCAGGGGGCCTGTGCGGCTCCCCTGTACACCTGGATAGGAGGGGCAGTGGGGGCAGCATGTAGAGAAATCAATATCCTACTTTTTCCTCCTTTAGCTGCAGGAGGAAAATGGAGGAGATCGGTTCCTCTGTATGCTGCCCCGGCAACTCCTCCTATCCAGTTCACTTGCGTTCTGGTGTCTCTGGGCCCCTGTGTGCTCCTCTGGTCCTCCCCCCCCCCCCCCACTGTGCTCCCTCCCCTCTCCTGCTGGCTACTGCAGTGGATGTGTCACAATAGAGAACCAGAAAGGGGTTGATAAATACGTAATTTACCAGCTCCTTCTTTTTCTGAATGGACAGAGTCATAGTCAATGACATTGTAAAAAAATAAAATAAAATTATAAAAAATAATGCAATTAAAATACCAAAAAATAAAAACTACTGAAGGCCTCTTGATTCCTTTAGGGAAAGAGAGCCTTGACTGCTGGGGGCATGGCCAGGGGGCTTGGTTTAAGCAAACTATATTGGACAAAGGATTGAATGGAGTCTTGGGTATGGGGTTGGGCCTGAGCTCAGTTAAAATACTTTCCCCAAAGGAATTCTGGGTCTTGACACCAGTGGGTGAACTTCCAAGATCGCAAAGGTCACACTGGCATTCCACCACCGTGGGGAGGCCCCAAGATGGCAGGAAGGGGGCCCACTGCAGAACTTGTAAAAGAGTCCCGCTGCGGGATCGTAATGAAGGACCCGCAACGAGAGTAAAGGGCCCCAGGATCAGTGGGAAGAGCCCCAGGCTTGAAGGGAAGGGCCCCTTCATGGTTTCTTGCACCGGGGCCCTGAAGGTTCTAGTTACGCCTCTGACATGGAGGTTCTGTTCTCCCAGGTGGAACAATGTCAGGAACTCCTGCAAAGAGGATTAGCCACCTTGTACTTCTATGAGGTTCAAGTAGTGGCATCACTGCCCCTGAGTTTCCAGCTTCTCCTATATTCCTGGGAGTTCCTGCTCTTCCTGGTGGAGCAGTGTCAGGAACTCCTGCAAAGAATCTTGTCCACCTGGCACCTCTCTGAGATACATGTAGTGATATCACTGCCCTGAATTTCCAGCTCCACCTCTGTTTTAAACAAATCCAGTTCTCCCTGGTGGAACAGTGTCAGGAACTCCTGTATAGAGAACTGACCACCTTGTACTTCTCTGAAATTCAAGTAGTGATATCACTGCCCAGGTATTCCCAGCTTTACCTCTTTTCCATGGAGGCCCTGCTATTCTTGGGGGAGCAGTGTCAGGAACTCCAGCAGAGATGATTGATCGCCTTGTACCTCTCTGAGATTTAAGTAGTGATATCACCGCCCCTGAGTTCCCAGCTCCACATCCATTCCATGAAGGTGGACCATTGTCAGGAACTCCTGCAAAAAGGATTGGCTGCCTCTTACTTCCCTGAGATTCAAGTAGTTATTTTACCGCCCCGAGTTCCTAGCTCCACCTCTATTACAGGAAGGACCTGCTCTCTCTGACGGAGCAGTGTCAGGAACCTCTGCAAAAATAATTGACCGTAGTGATATCACTGCTCATGAGTTCTAGCTCTGCCTCTATTCCATTGAGGTCCTGTTCTACCTGGTGGAACAATGTTAGGAACTCCAGCAGAGAAGATTGACCACCTTGTACCTTTATGAGTATCGACATCACTGCCCTTGAGTTCCCAGCTCCTCCTATATTGCGGAGAGATCCTGCTCTTCTTGAAGGAGCAGTGCCAGGAACTCCTACAAAGAGGATTGTCCACCTCATACCTCTCTGAGATACAAATAGTGATATCACTGCTCCACCTCTATTCCAGGAAGGTCCTGCTTTCTCTGATGGAGCTTTGTCAGGACCTTCTGCAAAGAGGATTGACCACCTCGTTCCTCGTAGTACCTCGTAGTGACATCACTGCCAATGAGGTTCTAGCTTTGCCTCTATTCCAGGGAGGGCTTGCTCTCCCTGGTGGAACAGCGTCAGGAACCCCTGCACAGAGAATTGGATACCAAAATACCAATAAAAGTAAGAAATTTGTGAGATGAATAGTTTTCCAGCCAAAGCTGACAACTCACATGGAGAGGACAAGTAAAGAGTTAGCAGAGAGGATTAGTCGCCTTGTACCTCTCTGAGATTTAAGGAGTGATATCACTGCCCTTGAGTTCCCAGCTCCTCCTATATTGCGGAGAGGTCCTGCTCTTCTTGGAGGAGCAGTGCCAGGAACTCCTACAAAGAGGATTGTCCACCTCATACCTCTCTGAGATACAAGTAGTGATATCACTGCCCTGAGTTCCCAGCTCCACCTCTATTCCAGGAAGGTCCTGCTTTCTCTGATGGAGCTTTGTCAGAACCTTCTGCAAAGAGGATTGACCCCCTCGTATCTCGTAGTACCTCGTAGTGATATCACTGCCAATGAGGTTCTAGTTTCGCCTCTATTCCAGGGAGGGCTTGCTCTCCCTAGTGGAACAGTGTCAGGAACCCCTGCACAGAGAATTGGGTATCAAAATACCAATGAAAGTAAGAAATTTGTGAGATGAATAGTTTTCCAGCCAAAGCTGACAACTCACATGGAGAGGACAAGTGAAGGGTTAGCAGAGAGGATTAGTCGCCTTGTACCTCTCTGAGATTTAAGGAGTGATATCACTGCCCCTGAGTTCCCAGCTCCACCTCTATTTAAGGAAGGTGGACTAGTATCAGGAACTCCTGCAAAGAGGATTGGTTGCCTTGTACTTCTCTGAGATTCAAGTAGTTATATCAATGCCCCTGAGTTTCCAGCTCCACCTCTATTCCAGGAAGGTCCTGCTCTCTCTGATGGAGCAGTGTCCGGAGCTGCTTCACAGAGGATTGGATACTAATGGCACTTTTCCACTGCAAGTACCGGCTCGGCTCTACTCGGCCCTGCTTGGCCCGGTTTGCTTTTCCACTGCTGGTACCGCATGGTACGGTGTTGGAATGGTTCGGTACGGTACGGTATGGTTTGCTTTTCCACTAAAGTAGTACTAAAGTTAAGTGGGTGGGATGTGGGTGGGATAACAACGATTCTCTGACCAATCAGTGGCTAGTAGTGACTGTATGCAAAGGATTGTGGGATATGGTACCGGGTATGGTACCTCTTGGAACCACAATCGAGGTGGTACTGTTTTTGAGAGCCGTACCGTTCGGTTCCATGCAGTGGAAAAGCGCCGCCGTACCATACCGTACCGAACCGTTCCTACACCGTACCATGCGGTACCAGCAGTGGAAAAGCACAAACGCGAGCCGATTCCATGCAGTGGAAAAGCGCCATAAAATACCAAAAACCTGTGAGATGAAACATTTCCCAGCCAAAGCTAACAACTCCCACTTTGTAGACCAGCAAAGAATTATGGTTTAGTGAAAGTGGAAGGCCCCTTTAAATGCTTCTTTTGAGACAAAATTAGACAAGAAATGATATTTTGTAGCTGAAACATACCTGATAAGAACATTATTCT
The DNA here is from genome assembly GCF_965119305.1 of Pelophylax lessonae. NCBI lineage: Eukaryota > Metazoa > Chordata > Amphibia > Anura > Ranidae > Pelophylax > Pelophylax lessonae. The sequence continues at coordinate 205,530,853 of NC_138779.1, read as the reverse complement.
TGCTATTGCATTTTTAATGTCCTCCACTCCATACACCTGTGCCAGGACAGCCATAGTATTGCCAAGTATTCCAAAGATAAGAGTGAATACAATTAAAACCTTGGAATATACTGGGAATGAAATGGAGAAAAAGAATAATCAGAACAACATGAAAAAAAGACATGTACAACAGATATACAGCTTGTGTGCAAACATTCGCAACTGAGACCTCTATTTTTATTTCAATTACTAAACCAGTAAGCCTAACTGCTATTGAATATGGTGATATTCGAGGGACTCCATAGGATAGCCCTAACCAGCTAGGATTACTTTCGTGGCCCCTGTTTGTAGAGGAGACTTTGGGAGAGCTACTTGGCTGGCAGGGAATGGTGCACTGGCGGGTACATGCCTAGTTAGGCAATATATTTGGTCGGAAACCTTTTATTTGATGGTTATACCTTCTAAAGAGGGGCTGATGGTGGCCCAAGTATATGTTTATGAAACCTTTGGCAGAGTGATATAACCAGATGATCGATTCAGATTGCCTTAAAACCATGTAAGGGGGAACTCAGATGGGGACCCTGATGTAAGGGGGAACCCAGATGGGGACCCTGATGTAAGGGGGAACTCAGATAGGGACCCTGATGTAAGGGGGAACCCAGATGGGGACCCTGATGTAAGGGGGAACCCAGATGGAGACCCTGATGTAAGGGGGAACTAAGATGGAGACCCTCATGTAAGGGGAAACCCAGATGGAGACCCTGATGTAAGGGGGAACTCAGATAGGGACCCTGATGTAAGGGGGAACCCAGATGGGGACCCTGATGTAAGGGGGAATCCAGATGGAGACCCTGATGTAAGGGGGGACTCAGATGGAGACCCTGATGTAAGGGGGAACTACGATGGGGACCCTGATGTAAGAGGGGAACTACGATGGGGACCCTGATGTAAGGGGGAACTCAGATGGAGACCCTGATGTAAGGGGGAACCCAGATGGAGACCCTGATGTAAGGGGGAACTCAGATGGAGACCCTGATGTAAGGGGGAACTCAGATGGAGACCCTGATGTAAGGGAGAACTCAGATGGAGACCCTGATGTAGAGGGGGACTCAGATGGAGACCCTGATGTAAGGGGGAACTAAGATGGGGACCCTGATGTAAGAGGGGAACTACGATGGGGACCCTGATGTAAGGAGGGGGGTTACATGGGGAAAACCAAACAATTATGGGGATATGGTGAAAATGGTGTCGCGCTAGTCCATAATACAAAATAATGATAAAAATATATAAATGAAATGAAGATGAGGAAATAAGTCCCAAAGGTGCTGGCGGAATTCACTTCTACTGTATGTTGAAATATGTGAGATATAGACAGACCACCACCAAGCAGAGTGACCAGGTACTCTTACCAGCTACAAAGACCCATGCGGGTCAGGCCAAGCCCAAACAAGGATGCTGACACAAGCCGGGAAGACCACCTCCAGAAAACCTCCTTCAAATACTCATAGATCCGGGTTCCCCCGATTTCTCCTTTAGGTGCTCGGAATACACAAAAAGACAAAGCCCCTCATAGCGTAACAAGCTGAGTCATGGAATGAAGGAATAATCATACTCATCTTTCCTTGTTGAAGCCACATTAGCGGAACTTCCGGTTCACCTTTTATATTATTATGGGGATATAACTTATTAAATTAACAACATCATTGTCTATAGCACCATGTTGGTGTTCTGCTCATAAAACCATTTAGGCAAAGCAAAGAAAAATAGACAGTTAAACCTAGGGAGAGAAGAATTCCCCCAATGTTAACCAAGTGGTTAATAAACAGACACAAGATGTACTGGTAGTTATAAACATATATTTATTCTCAATCAATTATAAAAAGTGTCAAACTCAGATAGAGACCCTGATGTAAGAGGGGAACTCCGATGGGGACCCTGATGTGAGGGGGGTCACATGGGGACCCTGATGTGAGGGGGGACCCATGGGGACCCTGATGTAAGGGGGGGACACATGGGGACCCTGATGTAAGGGGGGAAATATGGGGACCCTGATGTAAGGGGGGACCCATGGGGACCCTGATGTAAAGGGGGGACACATGGGGACCCTGATGTAAGGGGGGAAATATGGGGACCCTGATGTAAGGGGGGACACATGGGGACCCTGATGTAAGGGGGGGACACATGGGGACCCTGATGTAAGGGGGGGACCCATGGGGACCCTGATGTAAGGGGGGACTTACATAGAGACCCTGATGTAAGGGGGGGGGCTCACATGGGGACCCTGATGTATAGGGAACTCAGATGGTGACCTTGATATAAGGGGGGATTCAGACGGGTACACCGATATAAAATGGAATTCTGAAGATTGAATTTATTTGACCTTCATATGATGTTGATTTTAAATAAATATGTTTTACTTTGAGCTTTTTTTTATACTTATTTTATTTATTTAAAAAAAAAATGTTTTTTTTTAGCCCGCAATTATTTATAAAATATCCGATGTGGCCCTCCAATGGGAGGGTTCAGAGACCCCGGGTTTAGGGACTCAATTACCTGGGTTTATTCAATAATGTCATCCACTCCGCGGTCATTTACTGAACGAATAATTCCTTGTATGAGCCTTGGATTGTTTGCTTGGTGCCCTTTCTGGTGCAACTGTGCAAAGTAATAAAAACCCGACAGAGGGTCTAATGCTTCCCCACTCTATCCAAAGCTAAAGTTTTGTCTGGACATACACTTTTATTGTGGCTTTGCCTTTACCATTGGTTTTCTATGGACATAGTGCTGATCTGCAGGTGGTCTGGATGTTTTATGGAAAGACAAAGTGTGAATTTATAATGCACTTACTGATTTCAGTGTGGGAGCCGCACACCTCCATAGTGCAGATCTTCCATAAGCCTATGCTGTATATGTAATCCCTTCCATTTCCATTGATCCAGCTGTTGGTGGATATAGCGATCAACACGAAGAGGGTGCCAAAACTGATCATCACAGTCACCGCCAGCCTCAGCTGGTAGGACGAAGTGTAGCTGCAAAGACATGAAGATAATCTATAATATGCTAAAGAGACCCTCACCATCAACTTTAACAAATTGCCAGCAAAAGCACCAAAAAAATTGAGCAGTTTAAATATCGTATTTTTAATTATTTTTTTATTACTGCAGTCCCCTGTACTAAAATGGCTTCCTCTGATTTCACTGCACACTGTGAGCTTCTCACAATGTGCATTAGAAGCTGCAGCAAGTCAGATAGAGCCCTCCTTATTTCCTGGCTGTAGGACATCTAGCATCATCTAGCTCTTTCCTTTCCGGTCTAACTGTCCCCGGTCTTCCCCTTTCTTTCATTGGATTTCACTTCTTTCATTCATGGAGGATAGGCATTCCGTCCCTCACCTTTCATTCATTGGATTTCACTTCTTTCAATCAGAGAGGCTCAGCCAGACATGTGGGTGTTACACACAGCTTTCTGTTTTCAGGTAGCTAAGTACAGCACTTTGCTGGCCCCTCCCACCAGTCACGATCCACCTGCATTCCAGAGAGAAGCATAGAGACCCAGTAATCACATCACTGGGTCTAAAATAGGTTTGTGTGATGAAAATGTAAAATGTTTTATATAATATCTTCATTAGCAGGTGGATGAAGGAAGAAAAGGAGGAACCAGGGAAGGTAAAATAGCAGCAGAATAAACTTTAACCACTTAAGCCCCGGAAGATTTTACCCCCTTCCTGACCAGGGGGTATTTTGCGTTTCGGCACTGCGTGAATTTAATGGACAATTGCGCGGTCGTGCGACGCTGTACCTAAACGAATTTCACGTCCTTTTTTTCCCACAAACAGAGCTTTCTTTTGGTGGTATTTGATCACCTGTGCGATTTTTTGATCATGTGCTATAAATAAAAAAAGAGCGACAATTTTGCAAAAATAACAATATTTTTCACATTTTTTTATATGAAATTCCCCAAAAAAAAAATGTAAAAGTCAAATTTTTTTTAAATTTTTGGCCAATTTGTTTTCTGCTACATATGTTTGGTAAAAAAAATCACAATAAGCGTATTTTGATTGGCTTGCGCAAAAGTTATTGCGTTTACTAACTAAGGGAAAGATTTTTGTAATTTTTGTTGTTTTTTTTAACGAGTAATGGCGGCGATCTGCGATTTTTTTTGCTGGACTGCGACATTGCGGTGGACAGATCGGACCTTTGACTGACATTTTTGACACTTTTGGGGGTACCAGTGACATTACTACAGTAATCAGTGCTATACATATGCACTGTTACTGTAAAAATGACACTGGCAGGGAAGGGGTTAACTTTATTGGAGAGGGAGGGGTTAAGTGTGTCCCATCGGGGCGTGCTTCTAACTGTGATTGGATGTGGCTGTTTGTGTAACAGCACAGATCAACGGTCCTACATAGCAGGACCGTTAGATCTGTGCTTTTACACAGGGAAGAATGACAGGCGGCTTTGTTTACATTAGCCGCCTGCCTTTCTCCCTTCACAGTGGACGATCGCAAGTGACCGGCGGACATCGGGTCCGCCGGTCACACGCACGGAGGTGTCTGTGAATGAGCCGAGGCGGGAGCGCGCCTCCGGCGGCGCGCGCTCGCCCGCTATTGGCTCCCAGGCTAGTGACGTACCCATACGTCACTTTGCCTGGCCGGGGCTGACCGCCGCAGTATATGTACTTGCGGCGGTCGGCAACCGGTTAAAGGGTAACTCCACTTGGGAGAAAGAAAAAGAAAATAAAAAAATGAATATAACATAAATAATTTGCGACACAAGTCATATTGTAATTGAATGCTATCAATCTGCAGTGCTGAAATTTTCAGCAAAATGCAATATGGCAATAGATGTTGAAAATGGAAGAAAATGGAAGAAATCAGCACAATGTCTGTTAGTTCATCAATGCTGAGATAGATAATAGTGGTGTGAACTGCGGGGCTCTGTCTGAATGTGAGGTATGAAATAAATACAGTGCAAATGACAATTAATTCAAAAATTAATAAAGTGCAACATAAAAAAAGTGCAAGTGCAATATACCACTCCTAACTTAACCACTTGCCGACCGCCGCACAACTATTTACTGCGGCGGTCAGCCCCTCCTGGGCAAAGTGACGTAGGGGTACGTCACTCGCCCACGAGCCTGTACGGGACGAGCGCGCGCCGCCAGAGGCGCGCTCCCGCCCCCGGAGGCGCGCACCCGCCCCTGCTCGTTCCCTGACATCCCCGCGCGTGTGACCGGCGGCTCCGATGTCCGCCGGTCACTCGCGATCTACCGCAGGAGAGGGAGAAAGGCAGACGGCTGATGTAAACAAAGCCGCCTCTCATTCTCCCTGGTGTAACTGCAGAGATCATACGATCCTGCTATGTAGGATCGTATGTCTCTGTGGTTACATCACAAGCCACACCCCCCCACAGTTAGAATCACGCCCCTAGGGATACATTTAACCCACTGATCACCAATAAAGTTAACCCCTTCCCTGCCAGTGTCATTTTTACAGTAACAGTGCTATAAATGTGCGAGCTCATGGGGGCAATTTAAAACATTTTTTTCCTATTATTTTATATAATTTTTTATTTTTAGCAATTAAAAAAAAAAAAAGAAATCTGATCACTTTTATTGCTTTCACAAGCAATGTAAACATCCCTTGTGACAGTAATAGGCAGTGACAGGGAACTCTTTATGGAGGAATCGGGGGTCTAAGAGACCCCAAACCCCTCCACTGCACTTCAAAGTATTGGCATTTTTGGATACTGACAATTTTTTTTTCGGCGCAGAGTAAACCAGAAGTGGCGTCATGACGTCGGTTTCAGGTTACTTCATCGGAGACCCGATCAAAGCCTAATTCGGCTTTGTTCGGGACTCCAATCAGCTGGTGGAGTTGCCAGCTGGTTGCTCGGGTCTCCCAGTGGGACGGGAGACCCAGGTAGAGGCGGCTGGGGGGGGACGTCCCCTCCAGCTCTCTGGGATAATGGCTGAGCAGCTCTCGAGCCGCATCGGCTGTTATCTTCTGAAAGCTGACCGCCCGCTCTAAAGAATGATATCGGGTTGATGCCTGCAGCTGTACCCATCATCCCGGTACACAGGGCTGTTGTTAGAAATCTCGGGGCCCTGTACAGCCTACCTGGCCCCCCCCGAATATATCAAGACAATATTTTTACTAAAAATACACTAAAACCATTATTAGCGGACACAAACATAACAGAGAAGCTGTGTGAATTAGCTCTTCTTAATTGTTTTTTACATTTAAAAAAAAAAATTATATATTTTTTAAAAATGTTAAAAAAATTTAAAATTCTTTTATTTTACAATTTTTTTTAATGATTCATTACAATGCTTAAAGGTTTGTTTTTGTTTTGTTTTTTGACGATTTTTTTTTTTTTTTTTTTTTTTACAGGACGGGGAAGCCTGCAGCACTGCAGGAGGGGGTATTGGCACAGTAAGAGGGGGGACACACAGGGAGGGGGGGTAGTCAGAAGCAGGAAAAACAGGATCAGTGTTGGAGAAGTAATTACAAGAACAATGTCCTGTGTCTGTGTCTCTCCCTGCAGCAGCTGAAAGCTGGCAGGAGGGGGAGAAACTGGCTTTCAGTTGCTGCAGAGAGCCACACATGGCTTCCTGCTGTAATTGCCCCCCTGCCCAGCCCCACCAATTCCCCGTGCTGTTGGGGGCCCCCCTGTGTGCCCGGGCCTGGTGGTCCCCCCTATCAGTGGCCCTGCCGGTACAACCACTTCTCCGAGCTGACGTACAGCTACGTCGATTCACGGGAAGTGGTTATAGAAGGAGTTAATTAGGGTTGATTAGATTAATCGAGGGATAGAAAGTATCTCTGTACCTTGATGTGTTGGTAATCATGTCTGCGTTCCTCAGTCCTCAGTCCTTATTGGCACATTAGAGGGACAAGAAGTCAGTTTATAGTTTGGGCTCTTCCCCCTCCCACGAATGTAACTGCTGTGTTGAGAAACCATCCTGAGAGATTACTACACTGCTTCCACATTTATAAACTGTTTTATACTTTGTGGTCAATAGGGATTAGAAGAGTGACTTGGGAGATATGGATTTAGACGTCAAATTAAGGATTTTGCCATCAGCAAAATTTTGCCAAAACACAAAATCTTGATTTCACTCACCAAATAAATTTTGCTTAAAAAAATATATATGTATTTCCTTTTTTATAGAGTGTGTTTCTTCTCTCTCTTTTTTTTTTTTGTATTTTTGGATTTATTTAAATATATTTTTATGCAAGATTGAACCAACTATTTTCCAAGATTCACATATTTTTGTTCTTTTTTGTGCATTTTATTATTTGTATACTGTTGCTTTATTATAATGGAATCACTCCTGAAAAGAAGGATCATTGATCACTTAAAAATACACAACTTGCTGGAGCCAAAGCAGGATGACTTTACTGAGGGCAGATCATGTCAGACGTATATACTCGAGTATAAGTCGACCCGAATATAAGCCGAGACCCCTAATTTTACCACAAAAAAGTTTGAAAACTTATTGACTCGAGTATAAGCCTAGGGTGGGAAATGCAGCAGCTACTGGACCCAACTGGACCACCACGAGAAACAAAACAGGGGCTGCGGATATGGTACAGGAGATGGCGCAGGTCATAGTATAGGCATTGCACAGGTCATGGTACAGGCATTGCACAGGTCATGGTAAGGGCATGGCACAGGTCAGGGCACAGGTGATGGTATAGGCATGGCACAGGTGATGGTACAGGCATGTCACAGGTCATGGTACAGGCATGTCACAGGTCATGGTACAGGAGATGGTATAGGCATGGCACAGGTGATGGTATAGGCATGGCACAGTATGTACAGGCATTGCACAGCATGTACAGGCATGGCACAGTATGTACAGGCATGGCACAGTAGGTATAGGCATGGCACAGTAGGTAAAAGCATGGCACAGTAGGTAAAGGCATGGCACAGTATGTACAGGCATGGCACAGGAGATGCAGTGCTGCGGGCATGGTACAGGAGAATGTCCTGTACCATGCCCGCAGCACTGCATGAGGAAATGCAGGGGCTGCGGAGGAGTCTCACTTACCTGTTGGTGAGGCGCCTTCGGTTTAAAAATCGTGCCACCCGGCGCCAATACGTCACCGCAAATGCGCCGCCGATGTTCGGGAAAGCCCCAACACGTTCAGCTATTCCCGGGCATGCGGCGCATGCGCAGTGACACGTCGGCGCCGAGCGGCGCCATTTTTAAAAAGACACTGAAGCCAGTGACTCGAGTATAAGCCGAGGGGGCATTTTCTGCATGAAAAAACATGCTGAAAAACTCGGCTTATACTCGAGTATATACGGTAATCTGATTAAACTTTTTGACCATATTCCCAATGTTTTGGACCAGGGTGGTGCTGTGGTGGACATCGCATATCTTGATTTCAGCAAGGCATTTTATACAGTTCCACATAATGATATAGTACAAAAACTGTACAGGCTAGGACTTAACCCTTGGGTGGTTCAGTGGATATGCAGTTGGCTAAAGGATAGAGACCAGAGTGAGGTTGTAAATGGGGTTCACTCAGAACAGAGACCAGTCACCAGTGGTGTACGTACCCCAAGGCTCTGTACTAGGTCCTGTTCTATTTAATATACATGTAGATGATATAACTAAAGGTTCGTTGGGCATGGACTCTTTTTGCTGATGACACAAAGGTGTGTAATAGGGTTGATATCCCTGGAGATGTTTGTAACATGGAACATGATTTGCCATTGCTGGAAGAATGGTCAAGGCAGTGGAGACGGCAGTTAAATGTTTCTAAATGTAAAATAATGCACCTAGGGAAAAGGTATCCCCTGATAGAGTACAACATTGGGGGTACAGTGTTAGTCAGCACCACAGAAGAAAAAGATTTGGGGGTACTTATTTAAGAGGATCGCAAAATGAGCAAACAGTCTGACCTGGCAGTGGGAAAAGCAAATATAATTATAGGATGCATCACTAGAGGGATCACCAGCAGGTGGAAGGAGGTCCTGATTACCCTATATAGATCTTTTTATCACTAGAGGGGTCAATAGAAGGAGGAAGGTGGTCCTGATTCCTCTATATAGATTTTTATATCACTAGAAGGCCAACCGGCAGGAGGAAGGAGGTTTTGATTCCTCTATATAGACCTTTATATCACTAGAGGGGTCACCAACAGGAGAAAGGAGGTCCCAATTCCTTTTATATAGCTCTTTATATCACTAGAAAGCTCACCAGCAGGAGGAAGGAGGTACCGATTTCTCTATATAGCTCTTTATATCAATAGAGTTGTCACCAGCAGGATTAAGGTGGTCCTGAATCCTCTATATAGCTTTTTATATTACTAGAGAGATCACCATCACGGAGGAAGGAGGTCCTGATTCCTCTATATAGATCTTTATATCACTAGCAAGGTCACCATCAGGAGGAAGGAGGTCCCAATTCCTCTATATAGCTCTTTATATCACTAGAGGGGGTCACCATCAGGAGGAAGGAGGTCCCATTTTGTAATGTTCTGGTACCTTTGGTACCCTAATTCCACTTTCCTTAGTGTATGCGCCCCACCATTCCCTTTTGGTAAGGTGCGCATACACCTTTAAGACCGATGCTGTCATCATTGAGCGCCGCAGGAGCGGCTATTTCAACCGCCGGCGGTCTCACAAGCATTGTTCGTTCAACCCCGCATAACCTGCCTTGAAGCTCACATGCTTGCAAGCATACCTCGCTGTCGGAACCTCGCTGCTGATCCCTGTATCCCGCTACCGGATCACTCCCTCATACCGAACCTCTCTACTACTACTTGCTACTAGTGATAAGTACCCCGCAGGGGAATCCTCCATAACCTTCATACTAAAGCTTACACTACCTAGCTCTGCATACTAAGGACTGTTACTATCATCTGCACTATCTAGATTGCTAGCTCTTGAGCCTATTAACATCTGTCATTGCACTGGGTTAGTCTCTCCTGTATGTCATCTGCTATCCTATCATCTACTACCATACATGATTGCTAACCTATCTGCATCCTACCTGTTACCATCTCATTCTCAAGAACATACCTCTCAAGTGTCTGTCACCTATTGTCTCTACTCAAACCTGTCTCTTCAGCCTGTCACCACTATACTACTATATACATAGATCACTCCAGGAACATCTTATTGAGTGTGTATATTTGTATGCTGAATTAGAGACTATCCCCAGTGATGAGTCTTGGGAGTTGGGATAGGTATCTCAGCGTTTCTCTACATGACTACTGAGTGGATTATTTCTGCAGCTGCAAATCCACATTGTCCATAAAACGCAGGAGCGTTACACATTTCCTCTATATAGCTCTTTTTATCACTAGAGGGGTCACCACCAGGAGGTCCCAATTCCTCTATATAGCTCTTTTATCACTAGAGGGGTCACCATCAGAAGGAAGGAGGTTCTGATTCCTCTATATAGCTCTTTTTATCACTAGAGGGGTCACCATCAGGAGGAAGGAGGTCCCATTTCCTCTATATAGCTCTTTAGTGAGACCTCATTAGGAACACTGTGTCCAGTTCTGAAGACCTCACTTACAAAAATATATTGATAAGACAGGCCTGGGGGATAAAACATATTGAGAGCGACTTCAGGAACATGATATGTACAGTCTGGAGGAAAGAAAGGAAAGGAAAGACATGATTGAAACCTTTAAATACATCAATGGAGGTGAATAGGGTTCAGGAGGTCAGGTTTTGCAATATGAAACCAAAATCAAATACATGACCTCAAACTAACTAGAGGGAAGTTCAAAACTAATCTTAGAAAGTATTATTTTTACTGAAAGGGTAGTTGATGGTTGGAATAAACTTCCAGCAGAGGTAGAGAGACAGTCAACAGTAAATGCCTACAAACATAGATCTATACTTAGACAAAGAAGTTAACGAAAAAAAAAAAAAAAAATGGGCAGACTTGATGGACTACTCAGTCTTTTTGTGCCATCACTTTTCTATATTTCTCATTTTACTTTTTTTCCTGATATTTTATTTTCTTGAAAAAAAAAAAACACCCAAAAAAATTAGGTTAAAGTGGAACTAAACTCTCTCTTATAGCTCTTACTATCTCCTGTTCTGTAATAGGTGCTTCCGGGAGTATTCGTTTTTCCTTTTCTATTTTTGTCATCTTTGCCTTTTCCAAATATGCTTTAGACTTCTGTCCATTATTAAAATTATTTTCTCGTTTACCCTCTCCTCTTACGGCATATAAATTACCATAATATTTTTGAAATTCCCTTGCTATCTCGGTAGTTGAGTGAACTAGTTCCCCATTTTTATTTTTGATCTTGTCTATGAAGTTCATTGGTTTTTTTTTTTTTTTTTGAGGATCCTTGCCAAGTTTTTCCCAATTTTGTTACCCTCCACATATTTCTCTCTGGTCACCTTATTAAATTCCTGTCTAGTTTCCTGTTCTAATAGGTCCTTTAATTCCTCTTTTTCCCTTTCTAATATGTGAATTAGTTCTTTCTTTATTGTTTCTTTATGTTTTTGTTCTAAGTCATATATCTCCTTCAGGGTTGAACGTGGAGTTTAGTTTGAGGCCTTTCTTATCTCCCTGACAATATATCACGCAGGTTATCAGTCATCTGTATACTGCTTTATATATTATGATTAATTTCTTTTATTCCTTCTTTAAAATCTATTCCTACTTGAACGCCTTAGCGGGCATACCCCTCGACACTAAGTCTCGACGTTCTTTATACCTGTTCCCTATATTTTTATTTTGCATAGTAGGAAACTATCTTTGACTAATCCCCTTTATGGGGGGCCCCCTCTGTGTCTATAGAGTATTATCTCTCTGTTTACCATTTATTATTGATCTTGCTCATTGCGACTTATGTCGCTGGTGTTATTTTCCTCCATCTCTGATGGAAGTTATATCCTTCCCCATGGTATCCTTTACTACCAGGGCATGACTGCTGTATTGTTATCCATTATTAGTGGTTGTACAATACAGCACACTCTACCTGGAAATCCTTGTCACCAACCAGCACAGTGCATTTTAAAAGGGTCTTTTGGGTCTTTAGTTTGTTTCTATTTGCACATTTTTATTTAGCTTAGTACTAGCACCCCTGTGCTTTCCTTTTGCACAGTGGATCTTTTGAGACCCCTAACTTCTAAACGTCATTTTTAATAATAACTGTTCACATCCTTGTCTATAGTCATACTCTACCACATCAGATAGCTCTTGTTTAATTAATTTTTGTTTTCAATGAGCAATGTATTGAGGAACTGTGGTTGTGTATGAGTAGCTAGTGAGATGTATTTTGTACTAATAACGCTAGATGGGGCTGCATGGCTTCCTTTATAAATCCCTAAACGGCATACTGACACCTGTTGGCCAGAATATGGTAATTCACCTTAATGATGTTGAGCCGATTTCACACATGTGTGTTTAATCATTCATTCATTATTCACCATATAAAGGAACCCATGACCCCCCACTAATTAGCTCCGATGAAACCGACGTAGGTCGGTGAAACGCGTCAGCAAGCTTCCCAATTGGACTGTGCCACCCGGACCTCGCTCTCCTGAGTATCTAGGCGATCCCCGCAACCGCGGCTCAGCTACGGCTCCCTTGATTTTGCTGCTCGCCACCACCGGATGTGACGTAGGGCCGGCCACCTCTGACCCGTCCGTCACTACGCGGAAGTGAGGCTGGAGCAAGCACCGAACATTGAACGGGTTTACGCTGTCTAGCAGCCGGTAATTGCCGGGACTTCGCCACCTTACACTCGGAGGTATGGACTACCTGTAACTATTGGTCTGTTCGTTGCATGGTTTTTTTCCCCTCATTTACTCGGCACGGAGGACCTTCCTGCTCTCTTCCCCCACCTCCATTCGGTCATGATGAGCAATCTCTGAACGGACTTAACTCCATACACAGTGCCCATGACATCTTCAAGGAGGAAACTATACCTGCACTTTGTCTGGTTCTTTTTTTCAGGGCTTATACTGTCTTTTGGAGCCTATTTTATCTATTTTGGACTATCTTCACAATAGCCACATTTACATCATTATCCTTAAATTCTCCATCTGACACCGGATTTCGAGTAACTGGAACCCTTTATCTTTCTACAGGCTTGAGCTATGGGTGTTTTCTAACGACCCTTTTTCCGCTACACAGGCATACCTGTGACTGATGTCAGCTACCCTGTAGATCATATATATCCTCACTTCCCGGTTGGATACATTATCCCTGGTCCCCATTTGAACCACTCCAATATTGAAACAATTTTTGTATTCAGGTCTGTGGTGATGCAATCGATTGTATGTACATGATTTTAATGTTTTAAATTGTATTTGTGTCCAGTCCTGTTCTTTGTTCATTCACCAGGCATAAGTGCCTTAATAAACTTATTGTTTAATTTTCACCACTACTCAGTCACCACTAGTGTCCTTTTTGGCGCCTATATCTGATCACCCTTGCCCTGTGAATGTTCTGGAGGCAACCCTGTTTCCATCACATTCACAGAATTCCTTTTTTGTATATATTATGATGGGATCAATAGGCTCATTTGCAGACACCCTCTAGTCTGAGTAATCTCCCTGGTATTTATTCAGAGGCCTCTCTAGGAACCACCCCTCTATATTTTTTAGTTTATGTTGTTTGGATCTTTTTTTGATCCTTTCTGGTTCCTTGGCCCTGTCACCAGTGACCATTAATAGATAACTCCTTACATCCTTTGACTGATTATCGTTACCCTGGTGTTTGAACGGGAACAGACTGGTCGCGATACGTTAGGGGTCTCTCTGGAACCCTTCATTGGGTATTTTTTTACTTTTATTGTGCAAACAAACGGTTGATTTTTTCCTTTTTTGATTCCTGTGCTGTGCGGTGACTTTACATATATACTTAATGGCTTATTGTATTGACTCACAGATTGAGCAAGAGATAGAGGTAGCCTTCGATGCTCAGCCGCAATCATCCATTCCCAACTCAGAGCCCCTGGTCGAATTGTTTAAACAACATAAAAAACTGGTAATTAAATCATTAAACAGGAAGTGGGACATAGCATCATTACAATCACATGTGTCCAATAAAATTATTCCAAGGGGTCTGAGGGAGAGGGTGATTCCGGCTCAGCATCTCCATACCCCCAGATTCTTGGCATTATGGAAGGAGGACTGCATTGCTCGAGGTGTCCATATAATGCAATTGATCATTGATGAAGAAAAGCTTCAGCTGCAGGAACTACAGGCAGAAATAGTGAATAGTTCATCGGCCCTAGAATCCTTCCAAGAAAAAGAAGAATTCTTAAAACTCAATGAGAATTTGAAAAAAGAAGTCGAACGAACCCAAAAAAACCTCAAAACCACAAAACAAACTAAATTTAGGCAGAATCTAGTTGACTGTGAACGAGAGGATCTCTTTGATCCTACTCTTGTGAGGAGCAGAAGTAGATCCCGTGGAAACTTTAGACAGAGGAGGCACCCCAGTAAATTCAGGGGTAACTCCTCCGGCAGTGATACTGAAGATAAATCGGTCTCTTTTTTGGTGCCAGGGACAGAGCAGGAAGACAGTGGGGGTCAAGTACAACACCTAGAAGACCCAAAGCCTGCACACAGAGAGAGAGTCAATCAGAAAGTAAAAAACAAACAGATTCCACAGAAGACAGCCCTTTCCAGAGAGACTCGATCGAGCCAGAAACACCAGAGGTAGACCTGCTGAGTTCAGATTTTAAGGTGGTCAACCTGTCTGAATTTAAATTACAAAAACGTCACATTGATTTACTTAGTATGGGCCTCTCTTTTTCCCCTATTTCTACTATGTGTGAATTTGAAGTCTTTAAGGACATTAATTTGTTCCTTAGAAGGGTAATCTTTCAAATGTGGCATCAGGTTTCTGGTGCTGAACCCGACCAGGATATTTCTCCCTCTGATCAGGATAGGGAGGCACTGGAGGCACTTACATCCCTACTTTTAGAAAATGCCTCATCGGATGATGAGTCCAATGATCCATCTCAGATACGTCGGGATGCTAACATCCGCATCAGATCTACAAAGATGCCCCCGTTTACCAAATACAAAAATATTAAAATATTTCTTGACTTGGTACAAAACGACCTTAAGACAGTTGACTGGGGAAACTTAAAGAAACCAGATAATCTTTCCAGATCAGAACGACGGGCACTTAAGGAACTGGAGACAGCGCCCAATCTGGTTATTAGGTGTAGTGACAAGGGCGGTAACGTTGTCCTCTTAGGTGAGGAAATGTATGAAAGGGAAGTAATGCGCCAACTGAACGACACGAGCACTTATACTAAACTTAAACAAAACCCTTTCCCCTCCCTTGTCACTACACTTAACCTTAAAATTACCTTAGCGAGGGAAGTCAATTTAATATCTAAGAAAGAGGCAGACCATCTCCTTGTCAGGGGCTACAATGTGCCGACCTTCTACACCATCCCCAAGTTGCATAAATCAGTAACGCAACCACCTGGCAGACCGATTGTATAGGCTGTCGGTGGTCCACTGGAGAGGGTCGGCAGATTTGTGGACGCTTTGATCAAGGAGATGGTCTTTGAACTCCCCTCCTACGTACAGGACACTAGAGACGTGCTTAGTAAATTGGTTAACATTCAAGTTCCCCCTGAGGTGATTTTTGTAGGGATTGACGTAGAAAGCCTGTACACGTCGATACCTCATGAATGGGGTCTACAGGCTGTACACCACTTCTTGCAACGGAAATTTCCTGACTTGGGAGCCCATAACGAATTCGTGGTGGAATTGTTGCAGTTCATGCTCAGTAACAATTGCTTCCAGTTTCTATCCTCCTATTTTCAGCAGACCAGGGGTACTTCAATGGGGGCACCGTGGGCCCCGGCCTACGCGTGCCTCCACCTGGGTCTCTGGGAGGAGCAGCTAGTTTATCCATCCCCGATGTACCTCGGCCATTCTCTATTATGGCTGAGGTGCATCGATGATGTACTGCTCCTCTGGGGAGGAACTCTGCCGGAGATGGAGGCGTTTGTTGATGGGCTGAACTGCAACAATAGAAACATCAAACTTACCTATACAGCGACTGCCGATCACTTACCTTTCTTAGACCTCCTTATCTCTAGGGCGGGCTCCTCTGTCAAAACAACCACGTATCGTAAGGCCACATCGGCCAATACCCTGCTCTTTGCTGAGAGTCACCATCCACGATCCTTAATCAGTGGAATCCCGGTTGGGCAATTTCTCCGCCTCAAGCGGAATTGTACCGATGAGGCCGACTACCAAATGGAAGCCAGGGATCTACATAGACGCTTCAAAGAGCGGGGCTATTCCCATAATACCATCAGGAGAGCTCGCAAAAAAGTGGGACCTAGACAGAGATCTGAACTACTCCTCAAAAAGGATGATTCTTCATCTCCGGTGGGGTTAGTTCAGCAAAACTATCCTAGGATTGTGACACGCTATGGTTCACAGTGGAATCAGGTCAGGGACGTAATCACAAAACACTGGCAGGTTTTAACTGTCTCGCCCTTAATACAAAAAATAGTGGGACCCAGACCTTTGATCACCGCTAAGCGTGCAAAAAATCTTAAGGATGCTCTAGTTCATTCGGAGTTTGTGCGAACAAAAACTCCGCGTACTTGGTTAACCTCTCTACCTCCAGTTAAAGGGATGTTTGCATGCGGAAAATGTTCGGTATGCAAACTAGCCATAAACTCCAAGACCTTCTTCAGTTGTGATATGAGCCAGGAATTTACCATCAACAGTTTTATAAACTGCCAAACAGAAAGAGTCATCTATCAGCTCATATGCCCGTGTAATAAATCCTACATTGGGAAAACCAAACGCCAACTGAAGACTAGGGTCCTGGAACACTTAGCTGATATCAGGAACAAGATTGATACCAAAACCATACCCCTGCACTTTCTGGAGTACCACGGTGCCAACCCGGATGGATTACTATTCCGTGGCATTTATGCCCTTAAGCTCCCTGCGAGACGCGGGGACTTTGACACCGTGTTACTCCAGAAGGAGAAATTATGGATTTACAAAATGGGGTCTTTAGCCCCTTCAGGGTTGAACGTGGAGTTTAGTTTGAGGCCTTTCTTATCTCCCTGACAATATATCACGCAGGTTATCAGTCATCTGTATACTGCTTTATATATTATGATTAATTTCTTTTATTCCTTCTTTAAAATCTATTCCTACTTGAACGCCTTAGCGGGCATACCCCTCGACACTAAGTCTCGAGGTTCTTTATACCTGTTCCCTATATTTTTATTTTGCATAGTAGGAAACTATCTTTGACTAATCCCCTTTATGGGGGGCCCCCTCTGTGTCTATAGAGTATTATCTCTCTGTTTACCATTTATTATTGATCTTGCTCATTGCGACTTATGTCGCTGGTGTTATTTTCCTCCATCTCTGATGGAAGTTATATCCTTCCCCATGGTATCCTTTACTACCAGGGCATGACTGCTGTATTGTTATCCATTATTAGTGGTTGTACAATACAGCACACTCTACCTGGAAATCCTTGTCACCAACCAGCACAGTGCATTTTAAAAGGGTCTTTTGGGTCTTTAGTTTGTTTCTATTTGCACATTTTTATTTAGCTTAGTACTAGCACCCCTGTGCTTTCCTTTTGCACAGTGGATCTTTTGAGACCCCTAACTTCTAAACGTCATTTTTAATAATAACTGTTCACATCCTTGTCTATAGTCATACTCTACCACATCAGATAGCTCTTGTTTAATTAATTTTTGTTTTCAATGAGCAATGTATTGAGGAACTGTGGTTGTGTATGAGTAGCTAGTGAGATGTATTTTGTACTAATAACGCTAGATGGGGCTGCATGGCTTCCTTTATAAATCCCTAAACGGCATACTGACACCTGTTGGCCAGAATATGGTAATTCACCTTAATGATGTTGAGCCGATTTCACACATGTGTGTTTAATCATTCATTCATTATTCACCATATAAAGGAACCCATGACCCCCCACTAATTAGCTCCGATGAAACCGACGTAGGTCGGTGAAACGCGTCAGCAAGCTTCCCAATTGGACTGTGCCACCCGGACCTCGCTCTCCTGAGTATCTAGGCGATCCCCGCAACCGCGGCTCAGCTACGGCTCCCTTGATTTTGCTGCTCGCCACCACCGGATGTGACGTAGGGCCGGCCACCTCTGACCCGTCCGTCACTACGCGGAAGTGAGGCTGGAGCAAGCACCGAACATTGAACGGGTTTACGCTGTCTAGCAGCCGGTAATTGCCGGGACTTCGCCACCTTACACTCGGAGGTATGGACTACCTGTAACTATTGGTCTGTTCGTTGCATGGTTTTTTTCCCCTCATTTACTCGGCACGGAGGACCTTCCTGCTCTCTTCCCCCACCTCCATTCGGTCATGATGAGCAATCTCTGAACGGACTTAACTCCATACACAGTGCCCATGACATCTTCAAGGAGGAAACTATACCTGCACTTTGTCTGGTTCTTTTTTTCAGGGCTTATACTGTCTTTTGGAGCCTATTTTATCTATTTTGGACTATCTTCACAATAGCCACATTTACATCATTATCCTTAAATTCTCCATCTGACACCGGATTTCGAGTAACTGGAACCCTTTATCTTTCTACAGGCTTGAGCTATGGGTGTTTTCTAACGACCCTTTTTCCGCTACACAGGCATACCTGTGACTGATGTCAGCTACCCTGTAGATCATATATATCCTCACTTCCCGGTTGGATACATTATCCCTGGTCCCCATTTGAACCACTCCAATATTGAAACAATTTTTGTATTCAGGTCTGTGGTGATGCAATCGATTGTATGTACATGATTTTAATGTTTTAAATTGTATTTGTGTCCAGTCCTGTTCTTTGTTCATTCACCAGGCATAAGTGCCTTAATAAACTTATTGTTTAATTTTCACCACTACTCAGTCACCACTAGTGTCCTTTTTGGCGCCTATATCTGATCACCCTTGCCCTGTGAATGTTCTGGAGGCAACCCTGTTTCCATCACATTCACAGAATTCCTTTTTTGTATATATTATGATGGGATCAATAGGCTCATTTGCAGACACCCTCTAGTCTGAGTAATCTCCCTGGTATTTATTCAGAGGCCTCTCTAGGAACCACCCCTCTATATTTTTTAGTTGATGGACTACTCAGTCTTTTTGTGCCATCACTTTTCTATATTTCTCATTTTACTTTTTTTCCTGATATTTTATTTTCTTGAAAAAAAAAAACACCCAAAAAAATTAGGTTAAAGTGGAACTAAACTCTCTCTTATAGCTCTTACTATCTCCTGTTCTGTAATAGGTGCTTCCGGGAGTATTCGTTTTTCCTTTTCTATTTTTGTCATCTTTGCCTTTTCCAAATATGCTTTAGACTTCTGTCCATTATTAAAATTATTTTCTCGTTTACCCTCTCCTCTTACGGCATATAAATTACCATAATATTTTTGAAATTCCCTTGCTATCTCGGTAGTTGAGTGAACTAGTTCCCCATTTTTATTTTTGATCTTGTCTATGAAGTTCATTGGTTTTTTTTTTTTTTTTTGAGGATCCTTGCCAAGTTTTTCCCAATTTTGTTACCCTCCACATATTTCTCTCTGGTCACCTTATTAAATTCCTGTCTAGTTTCCTGTTCTAATAGGTCCTTTAATTCCTCTTTTTCCCTTTCTAATATGTGAATTAGTTCTTTCTTTATTGTTTCTTTATGTTTTTGTTCTAAGTCATATATCTCCTTCAGGGTTGAACGTGGAGTTTAGTTTGAGGCCTTTCTTATCTCCCTGACAATATATCACGCAGGTTATCAGTCATCTGTATACTGCTTTATATATTATGATTAATTTCTTTTATTCCTTCTTTAAAATCTATTCCTACTTGAACGCCTTAGCGGGCATACCCCTCGACACTAAGTCTCGACGTTCTTTATACCTGTTCCCTATATTTTTATTTTGCATAGTAGGAAACTATCTTTGACTAATCCCCTTTATGGGGGGCCCCCTCTGTGTCTATAGAGTATTATCTCTCTGTTTACCATTTATTATTGATCTTGCTCATTGCGACTTATGTCGCTGGTGTTATTTTCCTCCATCTCTGATGGAAGTTATATCCTTCCCCATGGTATCCTTTACTACCAGGGCATGACTGCTGTATTGTTATCCATTATTAGTGGTTGTACAATACAGCACACTCTACCTGGTTTCTCTACATGACTACTGAGTGGATTATTTCTGCAGCTGCAAATCCACATTGTCCATAAAACGCAGGAGCGTTACACATTTCCTCTATATAGCTCTTTTTATCACTAGAGGGGTCACCACCAGGAGGTCCCAATTCCTCTATATAGCTCTTTTATCACTAGAGGGGTCACCATCAGAAGGAAGGAGGTTCTGATTCCTCTATATAGCTCTTTTTATCACTAGAGGGGTCACCATCAGGAGGAAGGAGGTCCCATTTCCTCTATATAGCTCTTTAGTGAGACCTCATTAGGAACACTGTGTCCAGTTCTGAAGACCTCACTTACAAAAATATATTGATAAGACAGGCCTGGGGGATAAAACATATTGAGAGCGACTTCAGGAACATGATATGTACAGTCTGGAGGAAAGAAAGGAAAGGAAAGACATGATTGAAACCTTTAAATACATCAATGGAGGTGAATAGGGTTCAGGAGGTCAGGTTTTGCAATATGAAACCAAAATCAAATACATGACCTCAAACTAACTAGAGGGAAGTTCAAAACTAATCTTAGAAAGTATTATTTTTACTGAAAGGGTAGTTGATGGTTGGAATAAACTTCCAGCAGAGGTAGAGAGACAGTCAACAGTAAATGCCTACAAACATAGATCTATACTTAGACAAAGAAGTTAACGAAAAAAAAAAAAAAAAATGGGCAGACTTGATGGACTACTCAGTCTTTTTGTGCCATCACTTTTCTATATTTCTCATTTTACTTTTTTTCCTGATATTTTATTTTCTTGAAAAAAAAAAAACACCCAAAAAAATTAGGTTAAAGTGGAACTAAACTCTCTCTTATAGCTCTTACTATCTCCTGTTCTGTAATAGGTGCTTCCGGGAGTATTCGTTTTTCCTTTTCTATTTTTGTCATCTTTGCCTTTTCCAAATATGCTTTAGACTTCTGTCCATTATTAAAATTATTTTCTCGTTTACCCTCTCCTCTTACGGCATATAAATTACCATAATATTTTTGAAATTCCCTTGCTATCTCGGTAGTTGAGTGAACTAGTTCCCCATTTTTATTTTTGATCTTGTCTATGAAGTTCATTGTTTTTTTTTTTTTTTTTTGAGGATCCTTGCCAAGTTTTTCCCAATTTTGTTACCCTCCACATATTTCTCTCTGGTCACCTTATTAAATTCCTGTCTAGTTTCCTGTTCTAATAGGTCCTTTAATTCCTCTTTTTCCCTTTCTAATATGTGAATTAGTTCTTTCTTTATTGTTTCTTTATGTTTTTGTTCTAAGTCATATATCTCTCTCATCAGTCTATCTTTATTTTTAGTTCTTTCTTTTTTCCTTTTTGCTCCTTTTGAGACTAAGATACCCCGCATATACGTTTTTTGTGCTTCCCATATAATATTTTTGGGTGTCCCCTCTATATCATTATTTTGGAAATAGAATTCCAATTCTTTCTCTATTTCCCCTCCCCATTTTTTATCCTTAAATAGTTCTTCACTTAACTAAACTCTCTCAATCAGCACTAACTATTTTTAATTCTTATGCTTCTACCCTTAGTAAGGAGATAGGAAGGTATATTATTTTTACTCATTTTTTTTTTTTTTTCATTTCCTTAAGTGCTTCCTGGTTTCTGGCATAGACCGAAATGATGTCATATATCCCAGGAGTCCTTATGGTCATTTTTGTTTTCTTTCATCTGAAAGAGGGGATGAGGGGCTTTCTCAGCTAAGCTCACACTGCATGTCTGAGATAAGGGCAGATGGATTCCAGGAAGTACATGCTATATAAATCATCTCCCCTTACTCAAGATGACCGTGGCTAGAGCTGTAGCAAGTCAGATGGAGCTTGCCTGGATGGAGGACATCCAGCATCATCATCACTTTTTAAATATAGCCTGAAAATAAAGATTTCCTATAATGAAGCCGGTGACAAAAATAAGACCCAGCACAGAAATGGTTATAATGATAATAAATAACCTAATAAATACATTTATTTTTAATACTAAATAAATTACAATATTTTATTTTTTTTTTCAACTACTCCCAGTCCGCCCACCGTGTATTTACGTCGGTACTTTGACGTTAAATACCGGGGGTTATGGCAGCAGATAGCTACCATAACCTCAGTATTTTTTTACACAGCAGGCGATCTGGAGTATGATAAAATTGGTCCCGGCGGCGGATACGCCACGGGATCACTTTTATGGGCAGTGGGAGAGGTGACCCCCCCTCCCACCGCTTCCCTGTCATTTTCTTCCTTTACCGGAGCTGTCGGATCGGATGCACAGATGGGCAGGAAGTCGAGTAAGGGCAAGACTTGACTCTATGGCCCTGGAGGACCGGAGTGACGGCCCTAAAGTGCAATTTTTTTTTTTTACTAGTAAAAGTAAAATTACATTTTTTTACAAATTACATTTTTTATTTATTTTTTTGCTTTTAAGTGTAATTGAGAGATCTTTTTGACCACCAGATCTCAATTTATAGAGGACCTGTCATGCTAATTTCCTTACATTTACATTTACATTCCTTGTAATAGAAATAAAAGTGATCAAAATTTTATTTTTTTTAAAGGACAGTGTAAAAAAAACTAACGAAATAAATAAAAATAAATAAGAAAAAAAAATTTGAAAGCACCCCGTCCCTCCGAGCTCATGCGCAGAAGCGAATGCATACGCAAGTCGCGCCCACATATGTAAACGGTGTTCAAACCACACATGTGAGGTATCGCCGCGATCGTTAGAGCGAGAGCAATATCCTCCTCTGTAGCTCTAAATTCGTTAACTGTAAAAATTGTTAAAGCGTATGGAGATTTTTAAGCACCAAAGTTTGTCGCCATTCCATGAGCGTGCACAATTTTGAAGCAGGACATGTTAGGTATCCATTTACTCAGCGTAACGTTCCAAAAAATTGCGTTTTTAAGACCGCTGTGCAAATTAGGTGTAACATAAAGTATTGCAACAAATGGCATTTTATTCTCTAGGGTCTCTGCTAAAAAAAAAAGAATTGTGCTGGGTGGGATAATTTTTTTTGAAGGGGTTGGGCAAAGATTTGTGCTGAGACGGGGGATTTGAGCAGGGGGCAGATTTGTAGCGTTTATGGGGTAAGCATGCAGATTAGTGCTCAGTGTTCTTTGGGGGAGTTTTCCTGATACATAATGCTCATAAATCTTGGGGGGGGGGGGGGTTATGGAGATGGTCAGAGACTTCTGACATACTATAGGAGATGGTCAGGGACTTCTGACATACTATAGGAGATGGTCAGAGACTTCTGACATACTATAGGAGATGGTTAGAGACTTCTGACATACAACAGGAGATGGTCAGAGACTTCTGACATACTATAGGAGATGGTTAGAGACTTCTGACATACTACAGGAGATGGTCAGAGACTTCTGACATACTATAGGAGATGGTCAGGGACTTCTGACATACTATAGGAGATGGTCAGGGACTTCTGACATATTATAGGAGATGACTTCTGACATACTATAGGAGATGGTCAGAGACTTCTGACATACTATAGGAGATGGTTAGAGACTTCTGACATACTACAGGAGATGGTCAGAGACTTCTGACATACAATAGGAGATGGTTAGAGACTCCTGACATACTATAGGAGATGGTTAGGGACTTCTGACATACTACAGGAGATGATCAGAGACTTCTGACATACTACAGGAGATGATCAGAGACTTCTGACATACTATAGGAGATGGTTAGAGACTTCTTACATAGGAGATGGTCAGAGACTTCTGACATGCTACAGGAGATGGTCAGAGACTTCTGACATACTATAGGTGATGGTCAGGGACTTCTGACATACTATGGGAGATGGTTAGAGACTTCTGACATACTATAGGAGATGGTCAGAGACTTCTGACATACTATAGGGGATGGTTAGAGACTTCTGACATACTATAGGGGTTGGTTAGAGACTTCTGACATACTATAGGAGATGGTTAGAGACTTCTGACATACTGTAGGAGATGGTCAGAGACTTCTGACATACTATAGGAGATGGTTAGAGACTTCTGACATACTACAGGGGTTGGTCACGGACTTATGATATACTGAAGGAGATGGTCAGGGACTTCTGACATACTATAGGAGATGGTCAGAGACTTCTGACATACTATAGGAGATGGTTAGAGACTTCTGACATACTATAGAGGTTGGTCACGGACTTCTGACATACTATAGGAGATGGTCAGGGACTTCTGACATACTATAGGAGATGGTCAGAGACTTCTGACATACTATAGGAGATGGTTAGATACTTCTGATATACTATAGGAGATGGTTAGAGACTTCTGACATACTATAGGAGATGGTGAGGGAATTCTGACATGCTATAGGAGATGGTCAGAGACTTCTGACATACTATAGGAGATGGTCAGAGACTTCTGACATACTATAGGAGATGGTTAGAGACTTCTGACATACTATAGAGGTTGGTCACGGACTTCTGACATACTATAGGAGATGGTCAGGGACTTCTGACATACTATAGGAGATGGTCAGAGACTTCTGACATACTATAGGAGATGGTTAGATACTTCTGATATACTATAGGAGATGGTTAGAGACTCCTGACATACTATAGGAGATGGTCAGGGAATTCTAACATGCTATAGGAGATGGTCAGAGACTTCTGACATACTACAGGAGATGGTCAGAGACTTCTGACATACTATAGGAGATGGTCAGGGACTTCTGACATACTATAGGAGATGGTCAGGGACTTCTGACATACTATAGGAGATGGTTAGAGACTTCTGACATACTACAGGAGATGGTCAGAGACTTCTGACATACTATAGGAGATGGTTAGAGACTTCTGACATACTATAGGAGATGGTTAGAGACTTCTTACATAGGAGATGGTCAGAGACTTCTGACATGCTACAGGAGATGGTCAGAGACTTCTGACATACAACAGGAGATGGTCAGAGACTTCTGACATACTATAGGAGATGGTTAGAGACTTCTGACATACTACAGGAGATGGTCAGAGACTTCTGACATACTATAGGAGATGGTCAGGGACTTCTGACATACTATAGGAGATGGTCAGGGACTTCTGACATATTATAGGAGATGACTTCTGACATACTATAGGAGATGGTCAGAGACTTCTGACATACTATAGGAGATGGTTAGAGACTTCTGACATACTACAGGAGATGGTCAGAGACTTCTGACATACAATAGGAGATGGTTAGAGACTCCTGACATACTATAGGAGATGGTTAGGGACTTCTGACATACTATAGGAGATGGTTAGAGACTTCTGACATACTACAGGAGATGATCAGAGACTTCTGACATACTATAGGAGATGGTCAGAGACTTCTTACATAGGAGATGGTCAGAGACTTCTGACATGCTACAGGAGATGGTCAGAGACTTCTGACATACTATAGGTGATGGTCAGGGACTTCTGACATACTATGGGAGATGGTTAGAGACTTCTGACATACTATAGGAGATGGTCAGAGACTTCTGACATACTATAGGGGATGGTTAGAGACTTCTGACATACTATAGGGGTTGGTTAGAGACTTCTGACATACTATAGGAGATGGTTAGAGACTTCTGACATACTGTAGGAGATGGTCAGAGACTTCTGACATACTATAGGAGATGGTTAGAGACTTCTGACATACTACAGGGGTTGGTCATGGACTTATGATATACTGAAGGAGATGGTCAGGGACTTCTGACATACTATAGGAGATGGTCAGAGACTTCTGACATACTATAGGAGATGGTTAGAGACTTCTGACATACTATAGAGGTTGGTCACGGACTTCTGACATACTATAGGAGATGGTCAAGGACTTCTGACATACTATAGGAGATGGTCAGAGACTTCTGACATACTATAGGAGATGGTTAGATACTTCTGATATACTATAGGAGATGGTTAGAGACTCCTGACATACTATAGGAGATGGTCAGGGAATTCTGACATGCTATAGGAGATGGTCAGAGACTTCTGACATACTACAGGAGATGGTCAGAGACTTCTGACATACTATAGGAGATGGTCAGGGACTTCTGACATACTATAGGAGATGGTCAGAGACTTCTGACATACTATAGGAGATGGTTAGAGACTTCTGACATACTATAGAGGTTGGTCACGGACTTCTGACATACTATAGGAGATGGTCAGGGACTTCTGACATACTATAGGAGATGGTCAGAGACTTCTGACATACTATAGGAGATGGTTAGATACTTCTGATATACTATAGGAGATGGTTAGAGACTTCTGACATACTATAGGAGATGGTGAGGGAATTCTGACATGCTATAGGAGATGGTCAGAGACTTCTGACATACTATAGGAGATGGTCAGAGACTTCTGACATACTATAGGAGATGGTTAGAGACTTCTGACATACTATAGAGGTTGGTCACGGACTTCTGACATACTATAGGAGATGGTCAGGGACTTCTGACATACTATAGGAGATGGTCAGAGACTTCTGACATACTATAGGAGATGGTTAGATACTTCTGATATACTATAGGAGATGGTTAGAGACTCCTGACATACTATAGGAGATGGTCAGGGAATTCTAACATGCTATAGGAGATGGTCAGAGACTTCTGACATACTACAGGAGATGGTCAGAGACTTCTGACATACTATAGGAGATGGTCAGGGACTTCTGACATACTATAGGAGATGGTCAGGGACTTCTGACATACTATAGGAGATGGTTAGAGACTTCTGACATACTACAGGAGATGGTCAGAGACTTCTGACATACTATAGGAGATGGTTAGAGACTTCTGACATACTATAGGAGATGGTTAGAGACTTCTTACATAGGAGATGGTCAGAGACTTCTGACATGCTACAGGAGATGGTCAGAGACTTCTGACATACAACAGGAGATGGTCAGAGACTTCTGACATACTATAGGAGATGGTTAGAGACTTCTGACATACTACAGGAGATGGTCAGAGACTTCTGACATACTATAGGAGATGGTCAGGGACTTCTGACATACTATAGGAGATGGTCAGGGACTTCTGACATATTATAGGAGATGACTTCTGACATACTATAGGAGATGGTCAGAGACTTCTGACATACTATAGGAGATGGTTAGAGACTTCTGACATACTACAGGAGATGGTCAGAGACTTCTGACATACAATAGGAGATGGTTAGAGACTCCTGACATACTATAGGAGATGGTTAGGGACTTCTGACATACTATAGGAGATGGTTAGAGACTTCTGACATACTACAGGAGATGATCAGAGACTTCTGACATACTATAGGAGATGGTCAGAGACTTCTTACATAGGAGATGGTCAGAGACTTCTGACATGCTACAGGAGATGGTCAGAGACTTCTGACATACTATAGGTGATGGTCAGGGACTTCTGACATACTATGGGAGATGGTTAGAGACTTCTGACATACTATAGGAGATGGTCAGAGACTTCTGACATACTATAGGGGATGGTTAGAGACTTCTGACATACTATAGGGGTTGGTTAGAGACTTCTGACATACTATAGGAGATGGTTAGAGACTTCTGACATACTGTAGGAGATGGTCAGAGACTTCTGACATACTATAGGAGATGGTTAGAGACTTCTGACATACTACAGGGGTTGGTCATGGACTTATGATATACTGAAGGAGATGGTCAGGGACTTCTGACATACTATAGGAGATGGTCAGAGACTTCTGACATACTATAGGAGATGGTTAGAGACTTCTGACATACTATAGAGGTTGGTCACGGACTTCTGACATACTATAGGAGATGGTCAAGGACTTCTGACATACTATAGGAGATGGTCAGAGACTTCTGACATACTATAGGAGATGGTTAGATACTTCTGATATACTATAGGAGATGGTTAGAGACTCCTGACATACTATAGGAGATGGTCAGGGAATTCTGACATGCTATAGGAGATGGTCAGAGACTTCTGACATACTACAGGAGATGGTCAGAGACTTCTGACATACTATAGGAGATGGTCAGGGACTTCTGACATACTATAGGAGATGGTCAGGGACTTCTGACATACTATAGGAGATGGTCAGGGACTTCTGACATACTATAGGAGATGGTTAGAGACTTCTGACATACTACAGGAGATGGTCAGAGACTTCTGACATACTATAGGAGATGGTTAGAGACTTCTGACATACTATAGGAGATGGTTAGAGACTTCTTACATAGGAGATGGTCAGAGACTTCTGACATGCTACAGGAGATGGTCAGAGACTTCTGACATACTATAGGAGATGGTCAGGGACTTCTGACATACTATGGGAGATGGTTAGAGACTTCTGACATACTATAGGAGATGGTTAGAGACTTCTTACATAGGAGATGGTCAGAGACTTCTGACATACTATAGGAGATGGTTAGAGACTTCTTACATAGGAGATGGTCAGAGACTTCTGACATGCTACAGGAGATGGTCAGAGACTTCTGACATACTATAGGAGATGGTCAGGGACTTCTGACATACTATGGGAGATGGTTAGAGACTTCTGACATACTATAGGAGATGATTAGAGACTTCTGACATACTATAGGAGATGGTTAGAGACTTCTGACATACTATAGGAGATGGTCAGAGACTTCTGACATACTATAGGAGATGGTCAGGGACTTCTGACATGATATAGGAGATGGTCAGAGACTCCGGACAGGTATAGATGGAGACTAAAGACCCTACAGGAGAGGGTCTGGGGACATTCTAAATGTTAAAAATCATTGCCAATCGAGCCTCTTTATAAATGGATATTACTGCTAATGACTGCTGGTGTCTACAAAGGGCCAACAGCAAGTACTGATTGGCCACAGGTGGCCCTTGGCATGCAGGCTGGACACCAGGGAGTTAAGGCTTATAAGAGACTTTAGTGATTGGGTTTACATTTATTTTAAAACCTTAATTTCATGGCTGAACACCATAAACATGGCTGTAAACTATGTTTTTTTTTTTTTTTTTTATGAATTGAACTCTTTTTAAATCAAAATGGCAAAAGTTAAAAATGAAACACATGAAAAATGTCATAAAATTAAAAAAATGATAAAAGAAAAATACAATTAAAATAACTTTAGTCACATAATAGATGATCACATGTTTTACCACTTTTCTAATTTACAACACATGTACAGTATTGTGTGCTTCAATCGTATATGTGAAAAAAAAAAAAGAAAAAAAAAAAACATTAATTGAAATTAAAACATAAAAATGAATCAAATGAAATAAAAAAATGGAAAATTACAGTTAAAATGCCTTTAATAACATGATAAATGATCGCAAAAAAAATATTTCATGCAGCTTTGCCAGTTTACAAATTAAGAGCAGTTATGTATGTGTTTCAATAGTATATGTAAAAAGAAACATTTTCAAAATAGAATAAAAATAAAAAAAATGAAACAAATGAAAAAGAATGAAATAAAAATGAAAATTTAAAACTTAAAAATAAAATAACTTTATTAACACAATAAACCACACAAAAAATGCAGCTTTGCCAGTTTACAAATTAGGGGCAGCTACATATGAATGTTTTTAACGATATAAGTAGTTGTTTAGAAAAAAAATTAAGGAAATAAATAAATAAATGGTGAAATAGTCCCATAATAGAGGCCAATGGAGGTAACATTATTCAGTTTTATGAAGACTTAAAGGATGTTGCACAAAAGTGCAATGTAATCCTAAGGATGTAAACCTTTTCCAATGTTTTACACAACTGTTGTCTTACAAAATTTCTCGTAAGACCTTTACATCCTGCGAGACAGCACAGCTTGTAATGACCAATAAATTCCTTTATTACCTAACAGTATAGAGAGTTGCAACATGTAGAACTTGAGAAGTAACCCTAAAAGCTAAAGTTTAATTTTCTTAAATTTTGCCTTAATTAGTTCCCCCTTCACCAACAAGCTAATTGCAGTTTTAAATAAAATCTTTCCATTTTTCAGATTTTTGCAAATCTTATTTTAGTCCCAGTGACGTCATCAATGGTTCTCTGGGCTTCTCTTTGTAATGCAGGTAAATCATGGCTGGTGGGAGTGGCTGGCAGGGTGTTGTACATAGCCTCAATACGCCCTCAATCCTATTGCAGCAGTGGTAGGGTGGACCAGGAACAGTCAGACTGGGTTGGAAAGGGCTGGATGATGCTGCACGTCCTCAAGCCAGGACGTAAGGCTGGCTCTATCTTACTTGCTGCAACTTCTAATGCACATTTGAGAAGCTCTTAGCGTGCAGCGAAATCAGAGTAAGCCATTTCAGTACAGTAGAGGTGTCTGTACAACTGTGCAAGACTAAAGCGAAGGCTGGGGGTCAGATTTAGGAATGTAATGAACTTTATATGGCTCAAAACCAACTTTGCTGCAATACCTTTTTCTGCCACTAGATGAAGAATCCTTATTCTTCATCTAGTGGCAGAAAAAGGTATTGCAGCAAAGTTGGTTTTGAGCCATATAAAGTGAATTACACTATTAAATATGACCCCCCAGCCTTCGCTTTAGTCTTGCACAGTTGTACAGACACCTCTACTGTACTGAAATGGTCTACTCTGAGTTCGGTGCAAGCTAAGAGCTTCTCACAATGTGCATTAGAAGTTGCAGCAAGGAAAACCCCCCTAGGCATACGCGGATTAATCTCACAAAAAATGTACAATCTTGGGTAATATAAATATAGACAAAATTTATTGTTATAAAATGACATAAAAACCATCACACAGATGAATATGCACAGCCGTGCAACAATATGCTCCTAGACCGAAAGAACCCATGAATAGTCCAATATATCGGGGTCTGTGTTTAAAGACCATAAATATGGTCGACCTCCTGTGCCTGGATCAACAGGGTTCAAAATGTGCAAGTGTACCCAAGGAATCGCTACGCATTTTGCTATGCAGATTTTTCAGGGGATTCTGTTGGATTTAGAATGCAGGAGCAGAGGGCACCAAATACTCTCCTAAGAGGGGGGCCACAGAATTGCAGTCTCTGAAAGTACAGATCCGGTCAAAAGTCAAGCCAGCCTCCCTGGGAGGCATTAGAGATGTCCCCTTAATGTCACCTATTTCTGCCACTAGTTCACATTCACATTGTTACTACAAAATGATGGTGTGAATGAGCTCTAAGAGAACCCAATACTGACCGCATGCCTAGGGTATAAAAAGGAAACTTGTGCTGAAAAAAATAGATGAGGTCATTACTGAAGTCTCCTTTGGAAAATACAAGTTTCTTGACTGGTATGCTGATTAAAAGGCTTCAATACTTTCAGAGTCACTGCCTGGGAACAGTCATAGCCTTGTCACCCCCCTATTTCTGGCTTTTACAACTTTATTTTTAGTGTGTAGGTGGTCAGCCCATTGGGGATCAGTGTACATGGTCAGTCCCATGGTGGTCAGTGTAGGTGGTCAGCCCCTTGGTGATCAGTGTAGGTAGTCATCCCTTGGTGATCAGTGTAGGTGGTCAGCCCCTTGGTGATCGGTGTAGGTGGTCAGCCCCTTGGTGATCAGTGTAGGTGGTCAGCCCCTTGGTGATCAGTGTAGGTGGTCAGCCCCTTGGTGATCGGTGTAGGTGGTCAGCCCCTTGGTGATCAGTGTAGGTGGTCAGCCCCTTGGTGATTAGTGTAGGTGGTCAGCCCCTTGGTGATCAGTGTAGGTAGTCATCCCTTGGTGATCAGTGTACGTGGTCAGTCCCTTGGTGGTCAGTGTAGGTGGTCAGCCCCTTGGTGGTCAGTGTAGGTGGTCAGCCCCTTGGTGGTCACTGTAGGTGGTCAGCCCCTTGGTGGTCAGTGTAGGTGGTCAGCCCCTTGGTGATCAGTGTAGGTGGTCAGCCCCTTGGTGGTCAGTGTAGGTGGTCAGCCCCTTGGTGATCAGTGTAGGTAGTCATCCCTTGGTGATCAGTGTACATGGTCAGTCCTTTGGTGGTCAGTGTAGGTGGTCAGCCCCTTGGTGGTAAGTGTAGGTGGTCAGCCCCTTGGTGGTCAGTGTAGGTGGTCAGCCCCTTGGTGGTCACTGTAGGTGGTCAGCCCCTTGGTGGTCAGTGTAGGTGGTCAGCCCCTTGGTGATCAGTGTAGGTGGTCAGCCCCTTGGTGGTCAGTGTAGGTGGTCAGCCCCTTGGTGATCAGTGTAGGTAGTCATCCCTTGGTGAGCAGTGTACATGGTCAGTCCCTTGGTGGTCAGTGTAGGTGGTCAGCCCCTTGGTGGTAGGTGTAGGTGGTCAGCCCCTTGGTGGTCAGTGTAGGTGGTCAGCCCCTTGGTGGTCAGTGTAGGTGGTCAGCCCCATTTAGTGGTCAGTGTACATGGTCAGCCCCTTGGTGATCAGTGTAGGTAGTCATCCCTTGGTGATCAGTGTAGGTGGTCAGCCCCTTGGTGATCAGTGTAGGTGATAAGCCCTTTGATGATCAGTTTAAGTGGTCAACCCATTGGTGACCCCTTACATTAATGATTAGTGGACAAAAGCCCCTTGGTGATCAGTGTAGGGGGTCAGCCCCTTGGTGATCAGTGTAGGTAGTCATCCCTTGGTGATCAGTGTAGGTGGTCAGCCCCTTGGTGATCAGTGTAGGTGGTCAGCCCCTTGGTGATCAGTGTAGGTGGTCAGCCCCTTGGTGATCAGTGTAGGTGGTCAGCCCCTTGGTGATCAGTGTAGGTGGTCAGCCCCTTGGTGATCAGTGTAGGTGGTCAGCCCCTTGGTGATCAGTGTAGGTGGTCAGCCCCTTGGTGATCAGTGTAGGTGGTCAGCCCCTTGGTGGTCAGTGTAGGTGGTCAGCCCCTTGGTGATCAGTGTAGGTGGTCAGCCCCTTGGTGATCAGTGTAGGTAGTCATCCCTTGGTGATCAGTGTACATGGTCAGTCCCTTGGTGGTCAGTGTAGGTGGCCAGCCCCTTGGTGGTCAGTGTAGGTGGTCAGCCCCTTGGTGGTCAGTGTAGGTGGTCAGCCCCTTGGTGATCAGTGTAGGTGGTCAGCCCCTTGGTGATCAGTGTAGGTGGTCAGCCCCTTGGTGATCACTGTAGGTAGTCATCCCTTGGTGTTCAGTGTACATGGTCAGTCCCTTGGTGGTCAGTGTAGTTGGTCAGCCCCTTGGTGGTAAGTGTAGGTGGTCAGCCCCTTGGTGGTCAGTGTAGGTGGTCAGCCCCTTGGTGGTCATTGTAGGTGGTCAGCCCCTTGGTGATCAGTGTAGGTGGTCAGCCCCTTGGTGATCAGTGTAGGTGGTCAGCTCCTTGGTGGTCAGTGTAGGTAGTCAGCCCCTTGGTGATCAGTGTAGGTGGTCAGCCCCTTGGTGATCAGTGTAGGTGGTCAGCCCCTTGGTGATCAGTGTAGGTGGTCAGCCCCTTGGTGATCGGTGTAGGTGGTCAGCCCCTTGGTGATCAGTGTAGGTGGTCAGCCCCTTGGTGATCGGTGTAGGTGGTCAGCCCCTTGGTGGTTAGTGTAGGTGTTCAGCCTCTTGGTGATCAGTGTAGGTGGTCAGCCCCTTGGTGATCAGTGTAGGCGGTCAGCCCCTTGGTGGTCAGTGTACATGGTCAGCCCCTTGGTGATCAGTGTACATGGTCAGTCCCTTGGTGATCAGTGTAGGTGGTCAACCCCTTGGCTGTGTTTTATAGCAGAAAGTAAAAACATTTTTTTTTTTTTCAAAATTGTCGCTTTTTTTGTTCATAGCGCAAAAAATATAAACCGCAGAGATGATCAAACACCACCAAAAGAAAGCTCTATTTGTGGGGAAAAAAAGAGCGTTAATCTTATTTGGGTACAGTGTCGCCCGACCGCGCAATTGTCAGTTAAATTAATGCTGTCCCGAATCACAAAAAATGGCCTGGTCATTAAGAGGGTAAAACTTTCCTGTCCAGAAGTGGTTCTAAACTCCCCTCTAAAATTTGTACCTATAGGTCAACCTATAATAAGGCTTACCTATAGGTACTGTAAATCTCTCCTAAACTTGCACTGTTTAGGAAATGCATACTAGCACATTATGCCTTTATTTTGCAAGTAAGAAAACAGGAAAAAAAAAAAAAAAGCTGACTATACTTCCTCTTTAAAACAATTCTGAGAAAGGATTCTGAGAAAGGATACAATCTCATCACACAATCATAACATTTTCTGTAAAAGACTGGTAGTGCAAAAAACAGTTCTTCTTTCATTTCATCAAACATGCTGGTTTCTATGATGAGATTAAGACCCGGTTCACACTTCAGCGATGTCAGACATCGCATGTGATTCGCAGCGCACTGCTCTGAAATCCCATGCGTTGTCTGTGCGTTGTAAAGTCAGCCATACAGATTGTATGGCTGAATTTGCATCACATTCAGACCAAAGTCGCACAGGACCCTTTTTTTGGTCCGCACCAGAATTGGATCGCATGGGTGTTCACACATATGCGATCCGATTCATGTCCGAACTGACAGTTCGCACTGCGATATGTGAACTGATCTGGGGGTGTCGCTAACTATGTATTGACACCCCCAGTGATTCGCAAATGGCAGTGTGAACTGCCTGCGAGTTGAGTGCGATGCGGAAACCCACAGCGGATTCGCAGGGTTCCCGCATCGCATATGTGTGAACCGGCACTTAGGGAAGTTATTAAAGTGATACTAAAGGTTCAATTTTGTTTTTCATAAAAATAATAAACTTGGTATACTTTCCTGCTTTGTGCAATGGTATAGCACAGAGCAGCCCCCTTCCTTCGCTTCTGGGGTCCCCCACTGACACTCTTGGCTCCTCCTCTTCAGCGAGTGGCCCCATAGAAAGCTGCTTTCTATGGGGCACTCGTGCTGGCTCGCTCTCGAGCCGCCCTGTCCGCATCTATAGACACACACACAGCTTGGCAACGCCCCTTGATCCCTCGTTACAGAATTTGATTGACAGCATATAGTAATATACAGTTAAGTTTGAAAAATATGTTTTTCTTCTTTTTTTTTTTTTTTTACTATTTTGGGCCAGTTTTCCTTTGATGATAAAAAAAGGGGGGTATCCATTAACATTTACCACCCAATTTGTCCTGGAAAAAAAACACGGTATAAAGCGGTAAAATATACAAAATATTTGTGATGATATGCCCAGTTTTACTAACACCTTTTAAACACTTGCCGACCGCCTAACTGTAAATATACATCGGTACTTTGATGTAAAATAACGGGATTTTGGCTTTATTTACAGCAGGAGGCCGGCTTTCTGCTAAAACTGGTCCCAGCGGCCCATTCCCTGCAGGATCATATTTATAGGCAGCTGGAGAGGTAACCCCCCCCCCCCACTCCCATTGCTTCCCAGTTTACCGTAGCCATCAGTAAACCCGGAAGCGATCCAGTCTGATCTGTGGCTGGGCAGGAAGTCAAGTGAGGACAATATGGCCCCCACTTGACTCTATGGCCTTGGAGGACCAGAGCGATGTCTGACGTCACTTCCGCCTCTCGGTCTTAAAGTGATGATTTTTTTTTTCTGCTTAAAGCCAAAATTACTTTTTTTAATTTTTTTATTTTATTTTATTGCTTTTAAAAGTAAATGAGAGATCTAAAATGTTTACATTTCTTGTAATAGGAAAAAAAGTGAAAAAAAAAAAAAATTAAAGCAGAGTTCCGACCTCGAGGAGTGAAATTTAAATAAAAATACCCCCGGGACAGTCAGGGCTAGTGCATTCCACAATGGATAGCCTCTGAACTGTCCTGGGTCGCACTTACCTTTTAGAAGAAATACTCACCTTGAAAATTTCTTCTCCAGCGCTGCCATCTCAGGTGTGGGCAGCTGAAGCCGCAGCGTCCCTCTTCGTGTCCTCTTCCGTGACGTCGGAGTCCCACAATGCACTGCACCGGCCCCGCTTGTCACTTCAGGTGCAGGCGCGGCATCCCTGCACAGCTTCTGGGCATGCCTAGAAGCTGCTTAGCAGGGAATGACGCGCCTGCACCGGAAGTGACGAGCGGGGCCGGTGCAGGCGAATTGATTCCTGGGAGCGATGACGTTCAGCTCCCAGGAGTCATCGCAAGCCGGAAGTGACGGGAGTATACTGTATACATTTATATATATATATATATATAAATTTATATATATATAAATAAAACATGTATATATATATATATATATATATATATATATATATATATACACATACACATTTATATATATATATATATATATATATATATACAGTGGGTACGGAAAGTATTCAGACCCCCCTTAAATTTTTCACTCTTTGTTATATTGCAGCCATTTGCTAAAATCATTTAAGTTCATTCTTCTTCCTCATGAATGTACACATAGCACCCCATACTGACAGAAAAACACAGAATTGTTGACATTGTTGCAGATTTATTAAAAAAGAAAAACTGAAATATCACATGGTCCTAAGTATTCAGACCCTTTGCTGTGACACTCATATATTTAACTCAGGTGCTTTCCATTTCTTCTGATCATCCTTGAGATGGTTCTACACCTTCATTTGAGTCCAGCTGTGTTTGATTATACTGATTGGACTTGATTAGGAAATCCACACACCTGTCTATATAAGACCTTCCAGATCACAGTGCATGTCAGAGCAAATGAGAATCATGAGGTCAAAGGAACTGCCTGAAGAGCTCAGAGACAGAATTGTGGCAAGGCACAGATCTGGCCAAGGTTACAAAAAGATTTCTGCTGCACTTAAGGTTCCTAAGAGCACAGTGGCCTCCATAATCCTCAAATGGAAGACATTTGGGACGACCAGAACCCTTCCTAGAGCTGGCCGTCCGGCCAAACTGAGCTATCGGGGGAGAAGAGCCTTGGTGAAAGAGGTAAAGAAGAACCCAAAGATCACTGTGGCTGAGCTCCAGAGATGCAGTCAGGAGATGGGAGAAAGTTGTAGAAAGTCAACCATCACTGCAGCCCTCCACCAGTCGGGGCTTTATGGCAGAGTGGCCCGACGGAAGCCTCTCCTCAGTGTAAGACACATGAAAGCCCGCATGGAGTTTGCTAAAAAACACCTGAAGGACTCCGAGATGGTGAGAAATAAGATTCTCTGGTCTGATGAGACCAAAATAGAACTTTTTGGCCTTAATTCTAAGCGGTATGTGTGGAGAAAACCAGGCACTGCTCATCACCTGTCCAATACAGTCCCAACAGTGAAGCATGGTGGTGGCAGCATCATGCTGTGGGGGTGTTTTTCAGCTGCAGGGACAGGACGACTGGTTGCAATCGAGGGAAAGATGAATGCGGCCAAGTACAGGGATATCCTGGACAAAAACCTTCTCCAGAGTGCTCTGGACCTCAGACTGGGCCGAAGGTTTACCTTCCAACAAGACAATGACCCTAAGCACACAGCTAAAATAACGAAGGAGTGGCTTCACAACAACTCCGTGACTGTTCTTGAATGGCCCAGCCAGAGCCCTGACTTAAACCCAATTGAGCATCTCTGGAGAGACCTAAAAATGTCTGTCCACCAACGTTTACCATCCAACCTGACAGAACTGGAGAGGATCTGCAAGGAGGAATGGCAGAGGATCCCCAAATCCAGGTGTGAAAGACTTGTTGCATCTTTCCCAAAAAGACTCCTGGCTGTATTAGATCAAAAGGGGGCTTCTACTAAATACTGAGCAAAGGGTCTGAATACTTAGGACCATGTGATATTTCAGTTTTTCTTTTTTAATAAATCTGCAACAATGTCAACAATTCTGTGTTTTTCTGTCAGTATGGGGTGCTATGTGTACATTCATGAGGAAGAAGAATGAACTTAAATGATTTTAGCAAATGCCTGCAATATAACAAAGAGTGAAAAATTTAAGGGGGTCTGAATACTTTCCGTACCCACTGTATATATAATGTTTGGGGGTTCTAAGTCATTTTCTGGCAAAAAATACAGATTTTTACTTGTAAACAACAAATGACAGAAAAAGGCCTGGACTTAAAGTGGCTTAGAAGTTGCAAAATTGTGCTTAGGCATTAACATTTGTTTTACTCTTAGGTGCGAAGGGGCTAAGCAGTTGCACATTTCTATTTTTTTATTTTTTTGAAAATGCCAACTGTCTGACTGTTCAACTCGAAGCTTCAATACTTCTACATTTTCTGACTGACCCCTCCAAATTAGAGG
Source organism: Pelophylax lessonae (assembly GCF_965119305.1). Classification (NCBI taxonomy): domain Eukaryota; kingdom Metazoa; phylum Chordata; class Amphibia; order Anura; family Ranidae; genus Pelophylax; species Pelophylax lessonae. The sequence goes on along the minus strand of NC_138779.1, from coordinate 205,492,672 downwards.
CCTAGAATGAACCCCAAAATCCACCCCATGCTGCATTAAAAGTGTCTCTGAACCCAGCAATCATTACATGAAGGCAGCTGTCAATAAACATCTTGCACCTTTTTTTTTTTTTTCTAGGGTTTTAGCATTATGTGGAACATCCTTTACAAGAGAAAAAAAAAACTTCCAGGCATTTGGCCCAAAATGTTTGGCATTTGGTGCATTGCTGTAGATATAAGCTTCATTCTCATTTTTATTTTTTTATCTCCCTTTGCTTATTTTAAACCTCGTAGGTACCATACCCTACTGGAAGAACTAAAATAACTCATGTTTTATCCCCAAGGTTATAGAACACACCAAAATGAACACAGCAAAAAGTGTTTTAGAAGTACACATAATAAAATGTTTTAACAGTTATTAAAAATATTAGTTCTTGATTTTTTTTAATTGGTTTTATTGTTTGATGCTTAAATAAAGAAGACCAAAGCAAATTTTTTATATCTTTTATTCCATGAATTATTATTATTATACAGGATTTATATAGCGCCAACAGTTTGCGCAGCGCTTAACAAAATGAAGGCAGACATTACAGTCACAAAAAAATTTGGTACAAAAGGAGACATAGCGCCCTGCTCGTTAGAGCTTACAATCTAAAAGGGAGTGTCAGTTGATACAAAAGGTAATAGCTGTGGGGGATGAGCTGATGAAGAGAGTAAAACAGTGTATTAGTTAGAAGCCGGATAGGCTTCTTTCAAGAGAAGGGTTTTAAGGGATTGTCTAAAGATATATAGATTAGGGGACAGTCGGTCAGATTGGGGTAGAGAGTTTCAAAGGATGGGAGAAGCTCTGGAGAAATCCTGGAGGCCTGCATGGGAGGAGGTGACAAGGGAGCTAGAGAGCACGAGGTGTTGGGAGGACAGACGAAAGCGGAGAAGGAAATTAGTATTTAGTGTCCACTGCCAACAAGCGGCTTGGTTGATATTTTGAGATCAGGTTAGTGATGTAGCTGGGGGCAGAGTTGTGGATGGCTTTGTAAACTATTGTTAGTACTTTGAATTTTATTCGTTGAGTGAGTATAAGCCAGTGAAGGGATTGGCAGAGAGGGGTGGAGGACACTGAACGGTTGGTAAGGTGGATGAGTCTTGCAGCAGCATTCATTATGGACTGAAGGGGGGGATAGTCTATGTAAAGGTAATCCAATGAGGATGGAGTCGCAGTAGTCCAGATATAACCAGGGAGTGAATTAGAAGCTTGGTGGTGTCATTGGTTAAAAAGGGGCGTATTCTAGAGATGTTGTAGAGCTTAAGGCGGCATGATTTGGACAGGGATTGGATGTGGGCCTGAAAGGACAGTGTAGAGTCCAGGGTTACCCCTATCACCCTGGCGTGTATGGAAGGACTGATAGATGTGCCATTGATCTTGACAGAGAATTCAGGGGAAGGGGCACGTGGAGGAGGAAATATTATGAGCTTGGTTTTAGATACATTCCGGCATCCAGGCTGATCAGTGCCATCTTAAGAGCCTTATAGGCCCCTGGGCAATGCAGTGCACTGGGCCCCCTGCCTACACAGTCACCCACGAGAATACACATTACAGGGAACACTATCTACTACAAGAGAGTACAACTACTACCTGGAGGATATACCTTACTATATACATATTACAGGGACCAATATATACTACAAGAGAGTACAACTACCTGGAGTATATACCTTTCTATATACATATTACAGGGAACACTATATACTACAAGAGTCTATTGTAGTATATAGTGTTCCCTGTAATATTTATATAGTAAGGTATATACTCCTGGTAGTCGTCTCTTGTAGTATATATTTGTCCCTGTAATATGTATATAGTAGGGTATATACTCCAGCCTGAGCCTAGTTGTACTCTCTTGTAGTATATATTGGTCCCTGTAATATGTATATAGTAAGGTATATACTCCAGGTAGTAGTTGTACTCTCTTGTAGTATATAGTGTTCCCTGTAATATGTATATAGACTATATACACATTACAGGGAACACAATACTACAAGAGAGTACAACTACTACCTGGAGGATATATACCTTACTATATACATATTACAGGGACCAATATATAGTAAGGTATATCCTCCAGGACAGGTAGTTGTCTCTTGTGTCGATCATCATCATGCCATGGAGAGAGAGAGTTAAAAAAAGAATATCAAGCAGCCTGGCAGCTGGGCTGGCTGCCTTACCTTTTTCACAACGGCTGCACATGGGAGGAGGTGGGTGGAGGCGGAGGCGGAGCCAGTCTTCTAGGCACGGAGACCGACGGAGAGGAGAGGAGGATGAGCCGACGAGGAGGAGAATCCTCCTTCGAGTCCTCCGCTGCGGCGCTGTACATCATGGGTCTGCTCTGCTAACATCACTGGTTGCTAGATGCCAATCGGGCTGGCCTTAGCAACCAGTGTCTGTGCAGTGCAGACTCGAGCCACCACGGCCACCGCCGGCGGACAACAAGGGGGGGGGCCCGGGCCGACGGAAAACGGGGGGGCCCTAGACCACCAGGGACAGTAATTGCCAGTTTGCCACCATCCATGTGGGGCCCCTTGGCAAGTGGGGCCCCCGGGCAACCGCCGGGCATGCCCATTGGAAAAGACGGCCCTGAGGCTGATATGTCTGTTAGTAAATCAGTGATGAGGGTGGAGACTGATGGGGTGAGCCGAGGGGTAGAGAGATAGATTTGGGTGTCATCAGCATAGAAATAGTAGTGGAAACCATGGGAGGCAATCAGCTGACCCAGGGATGAGGTGTAGATCGAGAGTAGTAGAGGTCCAAGGACAGAACCTTTGGGGCCCCAATGGTAAGAGGAGTTGCAGAGGAGTAAGTGGAGTTGTAAGTGACACTAAAGGTGCGGTGAGATAGGTAAGATTCGAACTAACGGAGAACGCAGTCACGAAGACCAAGCAAATTGAGTTTTTTGAGGAGGAGGGGGTGGTCAACTGTATCAAAGGCAGCAGAGAGGTCCAAGAGTAAGGCTGGCCATACATTATACAATTTTCTTATTCAATTTTCCATCAGATTTACCAAAACCATATAATATGAGGTCAAACCTAAACACTTTCAATGTGTATTCAACCAGGCAGGCCCTTGCACTACATAGTTGAAGGTAAATCTAAAGAAAATTGAATAAGAAAATTGAATAGTGTATGGCCAGCCTAAGAGTACGGAGTAGTGACTGTTGGAATTATTTCTAAGTTTTTGTTTTTTTATAGAAATTTCAAACTGGTGTAGCTACACTTAAACTCTTTATTGTGATTCATTAGAGAAGCATTAGGAACAATTTAATTCAATGTGAACCCTCACCTTATAAAATAGCCCATTCTATTTAAAACAGAAATAAAAGCCAAAACATTTGAGTATCGATATTAAAAAAAATGTTATAAACACCTCAACCCCCCCACCTATTTTTTTTTTTTTTTAAGCGATCACATACCCTCTATTCTCAGCTGCATAAAGGGAGAAACAGTGCTGTCTTCAAAGTGAATAGCTGTGAAGGGGGGGGGGGGCATAGGTTTAAAGATCATCTCTCCCCTATGCAGAGTAGATATGTGCTGGGTAAACTCATAATAGGACTCCCGTTTTGCTTGTTACGGACTACCCTACATTGCCGGAAGACCTAACTTGCAAAAGGTTATTCCAATTCATCCTAAAGGTGTTTAGTAGGGTTCAGGTCGGCGCTCTGTGAAGGCCACTTGAGTTCCTCCACCCAAAACTTATCAAACTTTGTCTTTATGGAGTTACCTTTGTACATGGTGCACAGTCAAAGTGGAAGAGAAAAGAGCCTTCACCAAACTGTTACCATGTGGTTGGAATAGCACAGTTGTCTTTTTTCTGCCCTCATAGGATATCACTGTGTATTTAAGGCCATGCTGCAGTACCAGATATTACCACCCGGCAATGCACTGTAATTGTGTTTCCTGGCGCACCTCATATCAACATACAGCATGTCAGCTCTGTCCCCATGACCTCAGAGGACCACCTTTTACCCCAGAGATAAAAAAAGCCTGACCCCCCCCCCCCCCCCCAAGGTGTAAGAGTTCGGAGACCACTTTTATACGCCACTACAAGTTGGATGTGACATTGGTTATTTCAGCTTTATTTGATTCTGTAATTCTTTCCACAGCCCTAAGAGGCAATCAAAATTTGGGCAACATGGAGTTGGGTCGTCTGTGGCTAGTTAGATTCTGCTGTGTGCTGCCTTGAGGCCAGGAATATGGAAAACTGTGACCTCATACTTACCATAATTTTTGCTTTCCTGGCTTATCCTCATTTCAACATAACTTTCCATTCCCAGGGTCCTGTCGCAATCTAGTAAGGGAATACATTGGTGGGAGTATCTATGGAGTAGAAGGTGGTCCTCAGGACTGAGCTAAGCACGTCTACATGGATGATAAGGATGTCCACTTTTAGCAGCTTTAAAACAGTATAGCTCTTCTCCCCTTCTACTCTATTTTTATATGACTGTTCATTTGTTGAACACTTTCCGGGCTTGAGTAAAGCCCCGTACACACAATAAGAAATTCGGCCGGGAAATCTTGTCCGACGACCGATCTGCCGATTTTTGGCTTGTTAGTATGGTGCTTCCGACAGCCAACTCCAACTTTTCGGCCGAAAAAATTCTGGTGTGCAGGCTATATAAATTTTTGTTGTCCGTCAACACACGTCCGATTTTCGTCTCTAGTACAGATTTCGACAGGGAAAAATCTTATGAGCAAGACTAGGCATGCTCAGAGACGAAAGAACACATAGAAAGCAAACCAACACATGACATCACTTCTGAAGTAGAATTCTGTCGTGCAGGAAAATTTGTTTGCAGTCTAGAGCACATTCCAACCAACGGACACCACTCTGGACAAAAGACGGACGACCGGTCGGCGGAAATTCGTTGCGTTAAAGAGCCCTTGCTTGTTTCAAATGGGTTTTACAATCCTATACAAGTCTATAGGAATGCAGAACCTGCTTGAAACAGGTCAAATGCAGGTCGAATGTAACTGTCAGTAAATTCTGAATGATCTGAGAAGGGTTTCAAACTGATCAATACACACCCAAAGCCCATCTACACTGATCCTAATGGGGAACTTCTGTAAATGAAAATATTGGTTTGAGTACTACAGGCTGCTGGATATGGCCAATTCAGATATTAGAAGAAACTCATGGCTGTACATTTTTTTTTTTTCAAATCACAATAGTGAACTTATTCCATATGAAAAGTATCATTGACATATTCCACCTAAGGAACGAGAATGACACGATATGGTGGAAGTGCATCACTTGCTAATATTAGCTGTCTCATTTGATCCCGTGTTCTTGCTATGTCGGGTTCTATTCTACTGTGATACCAGCTTAAAGATCCTACAATAAAGAAGAGGATTCTGTTAATGCACATTTAATACAAAAACTAAAAGCTCAATAGTTTTTCAAACCATATTGAAGATAACATACTTCTGTTCTGTATACAGCAAAGGAAAATATAACAGATTTTAGTCAATTTTTTTACATTTTTTTTTTTTTAAGCTACAAACTGATGTTTAATATTTTTATCATTTGTGCTCCAGATTGTAACCAACACCTGGAACCTTCTTTGGTTGGACCCTGCTACCTACCTGCAATGACATGACCGCCCTTCACTGCCTGATCTTACGTCTGCTTTCCGAACGAAGGGTTTGTAAGTATCTGTGGCCCAGCTGCATACCCTGAGCTAGATTGTCTTCCGCCTCACAGTGCAACATGTCTGATTGGAGACACACAGGAGAAATTTCTGCTGTATGGGGTGCCTCCAGCTTACACCCCATTTGTGGTTCCAATGCTGCCAGCAGTGTGCTCTCTGAGGTATAGGACACTGATGTCTTGGAATTATTACCTTTGTTAGCTATACCTTCCTTTTATTCAGGAGTGGCAACATCCTTTTCTCTATCCTGTGAGGGATTTACTGTAGTCAGGCAGGATTTCATGAGCCAAGTAGAACATTTGGTGACTCTGACCACAGAGGCTATAGGCGCACTTCCATACCTTCCTCTGCAGAATCCCTATCCAATCTAACTTGGGGCTTCTGTGCTTTTGGCCCGCTGACAATCTGTTCAATATTAGGTCTCTTAGGTTCTTAGCAAATTAACCTAAACCGGAGAAGTCGCAGTCTTCTGCCATTACTCCCAAACTAAAAGAGGATGTTTCAGCTATTACCAATGTGGTACAGCTTGAAGCGTCTACTACTGCGGTCTCCAGTCTTGGCTCTTTTATGGCTCCTAAGACCAAGACCTTTATGATGCACCTGGAAGAGCTCTAACTAGCTCTTTGTGCCTCCCAAGCAGCCGGTGGCCTTGTAGCCCATTTCAGAAGGATTATATTAAAAGTTGGCTGTGCCTCCGTGAATTAGTCTGTTTCCCATCCTAACAAAGCCTTGACCATCCCAGTGGACGACCCCACTGAGAAGCAGTTGGAGGCCCTTCATCCTGTAACTGTTCTTGGCTTTGACCCTAATCTTCTAAACTCTGTCTGACAGGGCTGAGGCAAATAGAAAAAAATGTAATCACTATGACAGTTGATACCTTGGTCATAGAGTGCTTGAAACTCATGCCTAGAGCATTGTCCTACAGTGTGGATGCATTTTTAGATATCTCCTGTATCATCTTCTGTATGAGTCTTCCATCAGTAAAAATGAGGAGGACACTACAGCTAAAGTGTTGGTCTTCAGAGCCTGCATGCAAAAACCATTTGCCCTTCGACGGACAACATCTCTTTGGAGCTATTTGTGCCTCCCAAGCAGCCGGTGGCCTTGTAGCCCATTTCAGAAGGATTATATTAAAAGTTGGCTGTGCCTCAGTGAATGTGTCAGTTTCCCATCCTAACAAAGCCTTGACCCTCCCAGTGGAAGACCCCACTGAGAAGCAGTTGGAGGCCCTTTCCAGAACACTGTTCTCACTAACAGACCCTGTCCATTAACTGTTCTGGGTTTTGATCCTATTCTTCTAAACTCTGTCTGACAGGGCTGAGGCAAATAGATAAAAATGTAATCACTATGACAGTTGATCCCTTGGTCATAGAGTGCTTGAAACTCATGCCTAGAGCATTGTCCTACAGTGTGGATGCATTGTTTGAGGTCTCCTGTCTCATCTTCTGTATGAGTCTCCCATCAGTAAAAATGAGGAGGACACTATGGCTAAAGTGTTGGTTTTCAGAGCCTGCATGCAAAAACTATTTGCTCTTCGACGGACAACATCTCTTTGGAGCTGTCCTGGTTGCCACGAAGGATGCCAGTGGTAGCAGAAGTACCCTTCCGCCTCAACAAAAGAAGCCTAGAGCTCAGTCTGGGACAACTCCCTCTTCCCAGGCTTCAACTTCCAAAGCCAAACACAAGTTTGACACCTAGTCGTTAAATAACAGTATTGCTGCGCTAAAAACATGAGATAAAATTAACATTAAGAGCGGAAAGCAGCCACACAAATCCGGAATAATACACAGATCCAAAGAAGATAATATAAATAATGTGGTGCTAGTCCTATATGAAAAGTCCCAAATTAACTGAACAAAGCAGTCCTTCCAAACGGAAGAAAATGTGGGAAACCGCAGGCCCGGAGAACCGCCACCAAGCACACTAATCACACTGCCTCTTACCAAATTAAAGTGACCTTCATTACAGAGATCCGATATGGACAAATGTGTATGGGGCAAAGAGCGATCCTCCTTCCAATGATACAGGGCTCACAGGTTCAACCGTATAAAGGATATAAAATAGAAAGCGAGACACTCTCATAGTGTAGACTGCATAAAGCTTTTAATAGCACGCATGGTTAAAAACACTTACAATATAATGGAATAAAACGAGACAACGTCTTTTGATGACGAAACGCGTCGTGTGGCGCTCACGGTGACGCACGCCGATACGGGGAGGAGACGTGGCGGCCATCTTCTTGGAACACACATCATCAGCTAAGATGCTCGTTTTATTCCATTATATTGTAAGTGTTTTTAACCATGCGTGCTATTAAAATAGGACTAGCGCCGCATTATTTATATTACCCAGTCATTAAATCCTGAACTTCCAAGTTCCTTCAAACCCTCAGATAAATCTTTAGCATTTGGGGTCACCCTCACTTGAAAAAGTGTGGTGGGGGTGGGGGCATCCTATAGCAATTACAAACACATGAGCAATCTGCATCTCAGATGCTTTGGTGAGGGAGGTGATTTTCAGAGGCTAAAATCTAGAGTTTCTCTTCCACCGCTCCCTGGTTCATTCCCTCCAACCTGCCGATATCACTGCATAGATTAACAGATCTCCATACAACCCTGGTGGTGCTTCTGTAGCAGGGTGTCACTGCCCCAGTCCTTGTGGCAGGAACAGTTCCAGGGATTCTACTCCAGCCTGTTCACAATGTCTAAGCCAAAGGGGAATCTGCCCCATCCTGAGTCTCAAGGCCCAAGGAGAAAGGAGACAGATCTAAAGCAAAACTTTGATTTTGGGTTGTCTTTGAATTCAGTCCTCTGTAGGTTGATCATTTTCATTTCCATCAAACAATGTGGCATCCTTTCCTTCCTAACACATTACCCAGTCCATATCAGTGTAGATATCCAGCAAGATATTTTTCTCCATTGAGATCTGATGTATTTTCAAAGTGTTCCTTTTAATTTTTTTGAGCAGTGTATATAAAGTGCCAGTGTAAATTAAAGCGGAGTTCCACCCTGAGAAAGTTTTTTTTAATAAAAATACCCCCGGACAGTCAGGGCTAGTACATTCCACAATGGCTAGCCTCTGATCTGTCCCGGGTTGCACTTACCTTTTAGAAGATATTCTTACCTTGAAAATGTATTGTCCAGCGCTGCCATCTCAGGTGTGGGCAGCTTGAAGCCAGCGCGTCCTCTTCTGTGTCCTCTTCCGTCTTCTTCGGTCCCACAATGCACTGCACCGGCCCCACCGTCACTTCCAGTGCCGCAGCGTCATCCCTGCACAGCTTCTGGGCATGCCCAGAAGCTGTTTAGCAAGGTATGACGGCGCCTGCACCGGAACTGACGTCGGGGCCGGGGCAGGCGCATTGATTCCTGGGAGCGATGACGTTCAGCTCCCAGGAATCATTGCAAGCCAGGAAGTGACGATTCGCCGTGGCCACCGAGGGGGAGGAAGAGGAAGTAAGGTAAGTATATTTTCTTCTATACGAGGTAAGTAAAAAAAATAAAAAATTGCGATTATCCATTTGTTTTTCAGGTGACCCGGAGCAAGAAGATGGAGGTAAGTATAATTTTAGGGTGGAACTCCACTTTAAATCCATAAACCAACATATAATGCAAAAAATGCCAATGCAATAAATAATAAAGCTTCTTATAGCTTGTGCAATAAAAAAAGTCTCTATTTGATAAGGTGCTTCTTAGGGATGACACCACACTGTAACGACACTGCCTTATGCGAACCTCTGCAGGTGTCAATACAAAATTAATGACACCCCCCAGATCGGTTCGCAGATCGCAGTGCGAACTGTGAAATGGTGCAGGAATCGGATCGCCTAGGTGTGAACACACATACAATCCGATTCCAGTGCGGACCAAAAAAAAAGGGTCCTGCACCATTTTGGTCTGAATGCGATGCGATTTCAGCCAGACAATCTGAATGGCTGAATTTGCATCGCACAGACATCGCATGTGAAGCCAGCCTAAAATATGGGAAATGAAACCTGGAAAAGAAAGAAATATAAATATATAAATAAAAATGATTTACCAGCCACACAGTACAGTACCACGCTAAGCCAGCCAAGGATAAAACCGTATTCAATGTGCTCAAAGATGGGGAGATGTACAAGGATGACTGCTGCATAGATCATTGCACTCAATGCTGAAACACCTAAATGGAATGAAAAAATTACACAAGATTAATTAATAAAGAATCTATGTAAGGTGCCGGCATCTTCACTAAGGGAAACAGGCTGTGAAGCCTTGCGACTTCACAGCCTGTTTCCTACTGGGCATACTCGAGTCATGCTGCTTTTTTTTAATTTTCCCACTGTCTTCTGGGACCTTTGTGTCTCCCAGAAGGCAGCAGGGCGAAGGAGGAGGGGCCGGAAATTGCGTAGATCACCACACAAAAATTTTAGCAATTTTACCCGGAAGTGGGAGTGGGTACCTGGTTTAGACAGGTATCCACCCCCCCCCCCCCCCCCTCCCAAAATGTGGCAGCAGAGGGGCAGAGGAAGCAAAGAAGCAGAGCTTCCCCTTCTGGGTGGAGCTCCACTTTTGGTTGTTCTGCCTGCAATATCAGATTTGACCACAAGATGAGGCTAGTGGTAAATTTACTGTTTTTGGAGAATTTAGAACCTATATATTGTAAACCCATATATACAGTATATATATATATATATATATATTTTTTTTTTTTTATAACCTGAAAGAGAAACACATAATGAGCTAGTATGCACCACATACTAGCTCATTCTGAAATATTTACCTTAGAACGAGCCCCCGCTGTGCCGCTCGCTTACCTGTATGACGGGCGACATGTCACGGCACGGGACGGGACTCTGAAGGAATGGCACCAGCGGCCGTTCCTTCAGAACGCGTGCGCCAGTGACATCACTGGCTGCATGCAAGGTAAATATCTCCTAAACGGTACATGTTTAGGAGATATTTGCAGTACCTATAGGTAATCCTTATCATAGGCTTACCTATAGGTAAAAGTGTCAGAGGAGGGTTTACTTCCTCTTTAATAAAAGTTCCTTTTATCCCTCAGTCTAAGAAAGAAACAGGTGCATCCTGGGAGCTCAGACTCCATCTTAGAGACTAGAGAGAAAGAACCAGCTATCAGAACACATGTTGGATTGGAACCTGCATCTCCTCACATCCACTAATGACAGAATCGCTGATATAAATCAATTCTATTGCACTGTGTACTGTCTACTGTATTTTCTGTATATTTCATTTACTGATTCTATGTACTTTTCTCTGTTTTTCTTAATAGATTCACCCCCACCCTGTTTTGTTAATAAAGATTCAAGATTACACTCAGTCTGGCTTATTGCAGAATAAGGGCCTGGCTTGCAGTCTCCACTCTAATTTATCCCAAAGGTGTGCTATCGGGTTGAGGTCAGGACCATGGGCGTCGGCATGGGGGGGCAAGTGCCCCCCCTGGAGTCTCAACTTCCCCTTTAAAGTGATTGTTAAGCCACTTTATGCTATTCTGTCTGATCTGTTTAATAATCCTGTGTGCCTGTGCCCCTGTGTCTGTGTATGTGTTTTTGTGTTTTAAAAAAATAAGCCGTTCTTTACCAGTTCTCTGAGCACCGATCACGTGATCCACCAGCTCTCTCCTCTCCCTGTCTGACAGCTGCCTGCAGCGGGTGGGGCCGAGGATTCCCCGCTGATGTCAGTCGGGAGGGGAGGAGGAGAGGCCGAGAGGAGGAGAGAGGCGGCGTGTCACGTGAGCGGCGATCAGCGCTTTGAAAACTGGTAAAGAGCGGCTTATTTTTCCCCTTTATAAATAAATATTTGTGAGTCGCGGCCTGAGGCCCCCCGGTGCTATCATTCCAGGAGAGGCGGAGCCCGGGGCAAAAAAATTGAGGAGATTTGTGGCCCCGTGCACAGAGGCACGGCACGCAATGTCACGGAATGTACTGATGTCATGTGCACAAACCCAAAACAGAGAGGGTCAGCTTTGATTTTGCATCAGGTTTCTCAAACCTTTGAATGGCTGTGCTTTATGTGATAATGACTAAGCCCCTCTCCTTTATTACATTATTGAAAAGGGGCGGAGCATGGCTGACCTTAAAATGATGCCCCCTCTGGAAAAATTTCTGCCGACGCCCATGGTCAGGACTCTGTGCAGGCTAGTCAAGTTCCTCCACCCCAAACTCGCTCATTCATGTCTTTATGAACCTTGTTTTGTGCACTGGTCCAAATCATTTGGTGGAGGGGGGGTTATGGGGTGTGGGGTTGTCTTTCAGGGGTTGGGCTTGGCCCCTTAGTTCCAGTGAAGGGAATTCTTATGGCGTCAGCATACCAAGACATTTTGGACAATTTCATGCTCCCAACTTTGTGGGAACAGTTTGGGGATGGCCCCTTCCTGTTCCAACATGACTACACACCAGTGCACAAAGCAAGGTCCATAAAGACATGGATGAATGAGTTTGGGGTGGAGGAACTTGACTGGTCTGCACAGAGTCCTGACCTCAACCCGACAGAACACCTTTGGTATGAATTAGAGCAGAGACTGCGAGCCAGGCATTCTCATCCACATCAGTGCCTGACCTCACAAATGCACTTCTGGAAGAATGGTCAAACATTCCCATAGACACACTCCTAAACCTTGTGGACAGCCTTCCCAGAAGAGTTGAAGCTGTTATAGCTGCAAAGGGTGGGCCAACCCAATATTGAACCCTACGGACTAAGACTGGGATTCCATTAAAAGTTAATGTGCGTGTAAAAGCAGGCGTCCCAATACTTTTGGTAATATAGTGTATGTGCTAATAATTAAGCTTTTTTCTAAGATTTTAACATTTGTGTGGTCTCAATTGCACTGATAAAGTCTGACTGTATTTCTTTGGTTGTTTCACATGGAGAGGATCAGTAAAGGATTATGCTTCAAAGAATGTGGAATGACCCATTAAATGCCTTTTATTGAGAAGATATATGAAAAGGGATTACGGTTTGAGGCTGGAACATACCTTTCAAGAACATCACTCTTGCTATCACAAGTTTCAGGTACTTCACGCCTTTCACCAGTGCCAGAATGGCCAGAATATTGCAACATATTCCAAAGAAAAAGGCAATCGCAAGAAGGAATTTGGTATACACTGGGAAGGAGATGGAGAAATAGAATAGTCAGGACAACATGAAAAAAAAACTGTCCATGCATACCTCTACAGAACCAGCCTGTTCAGACAATATGGTCACCTGCTGACTCTGCACCATCCAGAGGCAGCTTAACTCTCTAACCGCTTGCCGACCGCCGCAAGTACATATACTGCGGCGGTCAGCCCCGGCCAGGCAAAGTGACGTACCGGTACGTCACTAGCCTGTGAGCCAATAGGGGGCGAGCGCGCGCGGGTCCGCGTGAGTAACCGGCGGACCCGATGTCCGCCGGTCACTCGCGATCGTCCGCTGTGAAGTGAGAAAGGCAGGCGGCTAATGTAAACAAAGCCGCCTGTCATTCTCCCCTGTGTAACAGCAGAGATCTAACGGTCCTGCTACGTAGGACCGTAGATCTCTGCTGTTACATGTAAAGCCACATCGCTGCACAGTTAGAAACACACCCTTAGGGACACACTTAACCCCTCCTACCCCAATAAAGTTAACCCCTTCCCTGCCAGTGTCATTTTTACAGTAACAGTGCATATGTATAGCACTGATTACTGTAGTAATGTCACTGGTACCTCCAAAAGTGTCAAAAATGTCAGTCAGGGGTCCGATCTGTCCGCCGCAATGTCGCAGTCCCGCAAAAAAAAAAAATCGCAGATCGCCGCCATTACTAGTTAAAAAAAAAAACCCAACAAAAATGACAAAAAGCTTTCCCTTTGTTAGTAAACGCAATAACTTTTGCGCAAACCAATCAAAATACGCTTATTGTGATTTTTTTTTACCAAACATATGTAGCAGAAAACAAATTGGCCAAAAATGTTAAAAATTTTGATTTTTACATTTTTTTGGGGGGGGAATTTCATATAAAAATATGTGAAAAATATTGTTATTTTTGCAAAATTGACGCTCTTTTTTTGTTTATAGCGCATGATCAAAAAATTGCACAGGTGATCAAATACCACCAAAAGAAAGCTCTGTTTGCGGGAAAAAAAGGACGTCAAATTTGTTTAGGTACAGCGTCGCACGACCGCGCAATTGTCCGTTAAAGTCACGAGGTGCCGAATCGCAAAATAGGGCCTGTTCAGGAAGGGGGTAAAATCTTCCGGGGCTTAAGTGGTTAATGACCAGACCATTTTTTGTGATTTGGCACTGCATTAATTTAACGGAAAATTGGTGTCCTTTCTTTACCCACAAATAGAGCTTTCTTTTGGTAGTATTTGATCAACTCTGCGATTTTTATTTTTTGCGCTATAAAAAATATATATATAAAAAAGTGCGACAATTTTGAAAAAAAAAAAAAACAAAAAAAAAAAACAATATTTTTCACATTTTGCTATATAACACTCCCAAAAAAAAATGTAAAAACAAACTTTTCCATCATTTTAGGCCAATTAGTTTTCTGCTACATATTTTTGGTAAAAAAAAAATCCCAATAAGTGTATTTTGATTGGTTTGTGCAAAAGTTATAGCATCTACAAACTAGGGGAAAGATTTATGTCATTTTTTTTTATTTATTTATTTTTTTACTAGTAATGGCGGCGATCTGCGATTTTTAGCGGGACTGCGACATTGCGGCGAACAGATTGGACCCCTAACTGACATTTTTGGGGGAACCAGTGACATACAGTACAGTAATAAAAATATGCACCGTTACTAAAATAATGACACTGGCAGGGAAGGGGGTTAACTCAGGGGCGATCAAAGGGTTAAGTGTATGCCTGGGGGGTGTTTTCTAACTGTGAGGGGGAGGGACTTGTGGAATCAATACAGAGAACTGTGATCCTAAATAGGAGGATCAAAGGCGCTCTGTGCTGATTCCTGAGAGAACAACGGTCTGCTGTGTTTACAACAGCAGGCCGCTGTTCTCTCTCCACGGAGATTAATCGCGGGTGCCTGGCGGCAATCGCGGCCGCCAGCCCTGTGGATCAGCTAATGGGGGCGTGTGCGTGCCCTCAAGATCACTCTCGCGAATCGCCGTACAGGTACTGAGATTCACGCAGCCGAGCCAGTCTGCCGCAGCATATATGCGGTGGGCGGTTGGCAAGCGGTTAATCTGTGCCCTGGTTTAAAGGGATGAGGTGGCAACCCTACTAAGGTAACTTGGAAGAAATGGGGAGGGTTTGGCTGTCACTAAACTAGTTAGCATTAGACAGGAGGGGAGGACAGAGGGAGAAACCAAATCACATAGTAAACAAGTTGTAGTGTCCCCAGAAAGGAATAGGTTCTTATTTTAAAATTTGTACTGCAATTCGGGGCTCTGTAAAGCTGACCATACACCAGTAAAATTTCATTTGACTGTTATATGGATATTCATTCGTCAGAATGTTTAAAGTACAGGTGTCAAACACAAGGCCAAATTCGGCCCGCCAGGCCATTTCATGTGGCCCTCACACCCAGTGCTTTTTTCAGCTGGAACGTGGTAGAATTCTGTGCCGCCACCTCCAGCTCTTGCAGATCCCTGACTACCCTGCATGCACTTGCAGCAGGGCACACCAGTGCCAAACAATGATCTCCCTTCAAGTGAGACAGAGAGACGTGGAGCCACCTACACTGCCGGGAGGTACTAGAGCCAGGCCGATGAGATGTAAGGAAGCTTTTTGGGCTGTGGGGGCACTCTGTACTCTGCACACTCCTGAACTCTGCATGCCCCGTACTTTTTATCTCTGCACTCTGTACATAGCGCACCCATAAACCCTGCACTCTGTATATCATACACTCCTCATCCCAGCAGTCTGTACACAGCACACCCCTGAACTCTGCATGCCCCGTATTTCTTATCTCTGCACTCTGTACATAGCGCACCCATAAACCCTGCACTCTGTATGTCATATACTCCTCATCCCAGCAGTCTGTACACAGCACACCCCTGAACTCTGCATGCCCGGTACTTCTTATCTCTGCACTCTGTACATAGCGCACCCATAAACCCTGCACTCTGTATATCATACACTCCTCATCCCAGCAGTCTGTACACAGCACACCCCTGAACTCTGCATGCCCCGTACTTCTTATCTCTGCACTCTGTACATAGCGCACCCATAAACCCTGCACTCTGTATATCATACACTCCTCATCCCAGCAGTCTGTACACAGCACACCCCTGAACTCTGCATGCCCCGTACTTCTTATCTCTGCACTCTGTACATAGCGCACCCATAAACCCTGCACTCTGTATATCATACACTCCTCATCCCAGCAGTCTGTACACAGCACACCCCTGAACTCTGCATGCCCCGTACTTCTTATCTCTGCACACTGTACATAGTGCACCCATAAACCCTGCACTCTGTATATCATACACTCCTCATCCCAGCAGTCTGTACACAGCACACTCCTGAACTCTGCATGCCCCGTACTTTTTATCTCTGCACTCTGTACATAGCGCACCCATAAACCCTGCACTCTGTATATCATACACTCCTCATCCCAGCAGTCTGTACACAGCACACCCCTGAACTCTGCATGCCCCGTATTTCTTATCTCTGCACTCTGTACATAGTGCACCCATAAACCCTGCACTCTGTATATCATACACTCCTCATCCCAGCAGTTTGTACACAGCACACCCCTGAACTCTGCATGCCCCGTACTTCTTATCTCTGCACTCTGTACATAGCGCACCCATAAACCCTGCACTCTGTATGTCATACACTCCTCATCTTAGCAGTCTGTACACAGCACACCCCTGAACGCTGCATGCCCCGTACTTCTTATCTCTGCACTCTGTACATAGCGCACCCATAAACCCTGCATTCTGTATGTTATATACTCCTCATCCCAGCAGTCTGTACACAGCACACCCCTGAACTCTGCAATCTGTATGTAGCACACTCGTGAACTCTACACTCTGTATACTGCATACTTCCAAGAATCTAAGTAGATGCATACAAGCCCTAATGCTGATGCGGCCCACAATGTAATTGAGTTTGACACCCCTGTTTTAAAGTATCATTATAGAATCAACAAATTTCATATCAAAGTCTTGAAAATTTTTGTTTGATTTCCGTGCCAAAGTTTTGAATCCTGCATTGGATTTCAGGATGCACATTATAATAAGTACAATTTTTCCTGGATATAAAAAACACATTTACAGCAGGTGCTTCCAAAGGGTTAAAGTTTTTCTGCTGTGTTGACTCATGCGGGTTCATCAGGTCAGCTGTATTACTTGTACAACTAAACTGTTACATTGTAGATGTGTGAGCTCTGTCCTTAGGTTGACCTGCTAGGTTGGTGGATCTGAGAGGAAAGGGTTAATGCTGATGGCATATATATATATATATATATATATATACATACACATATATATATACAGTATATATACAATACTTCAGCGCAAAATGGATATACTTCCAGTGTAATGAATGACTATCACATGTGTCAATTATTGCTGCTTGCACAAAACACTGTTCACAGTGTTCAACCTGTGCAATAAAATAAATAAATAATAATTAACAAAAAAAAAAATTATATATATATATATATATTAAAAATAATAAAGATTAAAAAAATAAAAATTTAAAAAAAAATGAAAAAATAATCAGTAATAAAACATTCATAAAAACTGTGCCTGCGCAACATAATTTACCGATCTATATCTGTGCAATCCTGAAAATTGTGCAACCCTGAAGTAATGTGCAATACATGCAAATCAAAACCAGTTGTATGTAATCCTAGCATGTGCAAATCTTATATATGCAATAAAGTGAACTACGTGCAAATCAAAACAGATGTGTGCTGATTCATCCAAATATATAAATACTTTCAGTATTTGTTTTGGTCAAACAATGAAAAAATTGTGTATGTTTCAAAAAGTGAACATATATACTTTTAGCCCCCGTTCACACTAAGGAGACCTGTGAGGCGACCTGGTCGCCTCACAGGTCGCCGTAGGTCGCCTCCCATAGGGAAGCTGCGGACCCGTTCTAATAGGAGTGACACAAGTCAGCTCATCAACGTGTACGCCTCCCCAGATAAGAATGAGCGACTGGAGCTTTTCCAGACCCTGCGGACCCAACTCGTCACCACCAGGGCAGTAGTAATCGGCGGTGATTTTAACTGTCCGATCGAGGAGGATGGGCGCAGCTCCAGCATGTACGCAAAGCTCGACACCACGTCTAGGCTGCTCAAGGAGATGATTGCGGAGGCCTCCTTGAAGGACGCCGTGGGATCCATAGGGAAAGGTTCCGTGAACTATTCGTGGTGCCGTCCTGATGGATCTGTGCGTTCTAGGATAGACTTCGTGCTCACCTCCAAGACAGTCAGACATCGCGGGTTCTCCATGGTCCCCTGCTTTTTCTCTGACCACAGGGCCATTCACTTTCGGGGTGACCTGGGCGAGGGCTTTGCCCCCGGCCCGGGCTCCTGGAAGCTGAATGGTACCCTGCTGGAAAATGAGGAACTGCTGGAGGAACTCAGGGAAGCCTACATTACCTGGAAGGAGGACAAGAGGTTCTTCAGAAAGGTAAGCGACTACTGGGAGTTTGTGAAAGTCAAGCTACGCAGCTTCTTTCAGGCAAGGGGACGCCAGCAAGTGTGTGCCAGGAAGAGGGAACTCAGGAGACTGCAACGTCAGTTGCAGTCCCTGCAGGACCTTCACCACTGTGGCTGGGACGTTAGGCAGGACCTGGAGGACACCAAGAAGAGCCTGAAAGGACACTTTGAGGAAGAATCCAGGCACCTCGTCTTCCGTTCCAAGGTGGAGAATCTTGAGAAAGGTGAGAAATGTAACTCTTTCTTTTTCAGGAAACTCCACTCAGGACACACTCCCTTGTCTGAGCTGCGGGACGAGACCGGAACACTCCAGAAGGGGAAGGAGGCTGTGATGCAAGTGGTCAGCGACTACTACACCAACCTCTACTCCCCGAAAGAAACAGATACGGCTGAGGCCGACAGGTTCTTGTCAGGTATCACTAACCAAATTGATCCTGCAGGTATGTCGGCAATCAACGCCCCCTTGGCGCTGGAGGAACTGCACTCTGCCGTCAGATCCTTTAGGCAAGGCAGGACCCCGGGCTGCGACGGTCTCCCAGCGGAGCTCTATGTAGCGCTGTGGGATCTCGTTGGCCCGGACCTGCTCGAGCTGTACGAGGAGATGGTGGTGGAGGGCACAATGCCTCTGTCGCTGAGGGAGGGGATGATCACGATTTTGTATAAGCGTAAGGGGGAGAGAGGGGATCTGAAAAATTGGCGTCCCATCTCTCTCTTGAACGTGGACTACAAAATCCTCGCCAAGGTTCTGGCCAACAGGCTGAAATCTGTCATCGGACAGATCATCCACCCGGATCAGACTTGCGGCATTCCTGGTCGCAGGATTGCGGACAGCCTCGCGCTTGTCCGGGACACGGTCCAGTACATTCGAGGCCGCCGTATGCACGCGGCCCTGGTCAGTCTTGACCAGGAAAAGGCCTTTGACCGTGTCTCCCATGAGTTTATGTGCAGAGCTCTGCGCAGGTTTGGTCTTGGGGACATGTTTTGTTCGTATGTGAATGTGATGTATAATGACATTTGTAGTACGGTGTTGGTGAATGGCTGGAAAACTGACCCTTTCCCTGTTCTCTCTGGGGTCAGACAAGGCTGCCCTCTCTCACCTCTGCTTTTTGTTTGCTGTATAGAGCTCTTTGCCGAATGCATTCGACAGAACCCAGAGATCAGAGGGATCACCGCACCGGGACCGGACAGAAGGGTTGTCAAGTGCTCACTCTACATGGACGACGTAACGGTGTTCTGTGCTGATCAGCACTCCATCGACTCGCTCGTCCAGACCTGTGAGGACTTCGGCAAAGCTTCAGGGGCAAAAGTCAACTGCGGGAAGTCAGAGATCATGCTCTTCGGAAAGTGGTTCCTGCCTTCTTCTGCATCAATCCCTTTCAGCATCAAGGCGGACTTCATCAAAATTCTTGGAGTTTGGTTTGGAGCTGAGGGCGCAGCCCTGAAGTCTTGGGAGGAGAGACTGTCCAAGATGAGACAAAAGTTTGGACTATGGAGCCTCAGAGAACTCACCATCGAAGGGAAAACACTGGTACTCCGCAGCGAGATCCTCCCTGTGTTGCAGTACCTCGCCCAGGCCTGGCCCCCCCGGGTCAACACCTGCAAGGCCATCACCAGGGCGGTGTTCCACTTCATCTGGGGCTCCAAGATGGACAGAGTGAAGCGTGCAGTCATGTTCAAGGAACCCCTCAAGGGCGGTAAGGGCGTGCCCGACATCGCAACGTTACTGGGGGTGTTCTTTGCCTGCAACTGCATCCGCAGAACTTTGATTGACAGAACTTCGGACTCTGGAGGCAACTCCATGTCCCGTTTTTTCCTCCTGCCTCTCTGGAGGTCCCTTGGATGGGACAAATGGGACAGCTCCATCCCCTACAACTGGGACACTCCTTGGTACTACTTGGACACTTTCAAGTTCATCAAGGAGCTGGGGCTACATGGAGTTAAGCCCGACTTGTGGAAGCCAAAACTATCTACAAGTTGATCAGAGCATCGGACATTGCTGAGACTGTTCCAGGCCTCCCTTCAGCCACTTGCAAAGTGGTCTGGAGGAATGTTTCTTCAAAGAGACTCACCAACAGGCATAAAGATCTGGCGTGGATGGCTGTCCAGGGGGGTTTGCCACTCAGGACATTTATGCATGCCAGAAACTTGTGCAGATACAGGCACTGCCCCTTTTGTATCATCCATGAGGAAACGTCTTTCCACGTTTTCTGGGAGTGCTCATTTGCACAGAACCTGTTGAGGGCCTTGGAACCTGAACTTAGAGACTTTGTTCCACAGACTGCCATCACACATTTTGCTGTGCT
Source organism: Pelophylax lessonae (assembly GCF_965119305.1). Taxonomy (NCBI): domain Eukaryota; kingdom Metazoa; phylum Chordata; class Amphibia; order Anura; family Ranidae; genus Pelophylax; species Pelophylax lessonae. The sequence continues at coordinate 205,472,099 of NC_138779.1, read as the reverse complement.
GAATGGACTTTTTCACGGAACATTTTCCCAGGAGGACATTGACAACGCCTGGCGGGTGTTGTGCTGCTTTAAGGACGCTTTATGGTGCGCCAGAAAGCGCCTTATCCACCAGCGGGAGAGGATGTCCATCAAGGACTGTCGCAGACTGGTTCACAGTCTGCTCAGAGACTATAACTTGATGGATCTCATGGAGGAAGAGGAGGTCTGAAGATTTCCCCTTCCCCCACTCTCCCTTGTGTGTCTTTGTCCATTCAATAAAGCTTCGGGCCTGTGATTTCATTCCCCTTACCCCCCTCTCCCACCCCCCATCACACCTGTTGCTTTTTTTTTGAAATGTTTTAGTACTGATACAGTTTGAGTAACGTAACGTATAGACACTGTTATTTAGTTTCATGCTTCAGGGGTATTGCGGCGTCATGCATGATGTGATGGCACGGGGTATCCTTACTCCGCACACCACATCAGGCATCATACCGCAGAATGAATGTATGTGATTGAATGTATTTATTAGTATGACCGGAAATGTATTGTAATGTAGTGTATTTATGCGCTGCGTCGCAGTACAGGGGAGAATGTACCCCGACAAAAGTATTGTTTTTTGTATATCTTTTATGCAAATAAAGATTACATTTTCAACCAAAAAAACAAGTCGCTCCGACTTAGAAAAAGGGTCCGGAGCTTCTTTGGGGCGACCAGGAGGCGACCGCCATAGACTTCAATGTTATGAAGTCCGTGGCGGCCGCTCCGAGGTCGCAGCGCGCTGCTTGCACTGCGACCTCGGAGGTCGCGGTGCGAAGTAGCGTCGCCCCTATGTGAACGGGGGCTTATCTGCTGGGAAAATATATGTATATTAAAAATAAATAAATAAATAAACATATAAGAAAAGAAAAAAATATTATTCAGTATCCTGTGTCTGTCTCAGTTCACACATATGCAATGCAGGAACCCTGCTAATCCACTGCGGTTTCCCGCATCGCATTCAACTAGCAGGCAGTTCACACTGCCATATGCGAATCGCTGGGGGGGGGCTGTCAATACAAAGTTAATGACACCCCCAGATTAGTTTGCATATCGCAGTGTGAACTGTCAGTTCGGACATGAATCAGGAGCACTATAAATACCAGAAATCCCAGAATAATCACTGGTGGAAAAGACTGTCCACTATAGAGGAAAATATTGATCAAAGATGGAAACAGGACACTGAATAATAATTTTTTCTTATCTTTTATTATATATTTTTTTATATTTCTATACATATATTTTCCCAGCGGATAAAAGCATTTATCACTTGATAAATGTTCACTTTTTGAAATATACACAATTTCTTCTATTGTTTAACCATAAAAAAATAAGTTTTTCCAATATTTGGATGAATTAACACACATCTATTTTGATTTGCACACAGTGCACTTTATTGAGTATATGAGATTTACACATGCTAGGATTACGTACAATTGGTTTTGATTTGCAGGTATTGCACATTACTTCAGAGTTGCACAATGTTAAGGATTGCACAGATATAGATTAGTAATTTTTGTTGCGCAGGCATGGTTTTTATTAATGTTTTAAAACACTGCTGGCTAGGTTTTCTCGCTTTTTCTCAGAAGGTTACCGCTCCCTATAGGTAAAACCATATAAATAGGGGCTCGTTAGTGCCCCAGGAGGTGAGTTGGGAATGACTGTCAAGATGTAGCTTTTACTCTGTCGGTCTGTGCCCCCAAATAGGGGCCCAGTCTGGGTTCTCTATGGGGTGGGGAACCTGAGGACTTACACACACTCACCTGTCCCACGATCCAGCGATGTGGCCACCGAAGCCTCGATCCTCTCCCTCTCCTCTCGGTGGCACCGGCATCACAAGTAAGGGACCTGGCTGTGACAGCGTGCACGAGTCACTCTGAGTATTGTGAATGGCTGGGCAATCTTCTGGGACCCGTGACGTGTCCCAGAAGATTGCAGGGAAGGAGGGGGAGAGGGGAACTTCCGCTCGAGCCAACTAGGAGGCCCGAGTGGAAGTGGGAGCGGGTACCTGTCAAATCTAGGTACCCGCTCCCCCCCCAAAAAAAAATGACATGCCAAATGTGGCATGTCAGGGGGTCAGCAGTATTTAAAGCTGAAGTTCAACTTTTGGGTAGAACTCCGCTTTAAATACTTCAGTAAATATCCTTTGTTGTTCCTTTATACTGCCTGGTCTAAAGTCTCCCAAGGGATGCATGCCTGACGTATCAAGACCCAGGGCTTGCGTCAGAATACTGAGTCCAGCATGTAGTATACTGTCAACAGACTGTATTGCTATTGCATAGCTCCCAACTGTCTCTAATTTTGAGGGACTGTCCCTGATTTCTAGGGACTGTGCCTGATTAGGAACAAAGTCCCTCTGTTCCTCTTTCCTCCTCATTCGTCCCTCACTATGGCCTGATCTAAATAGTTATATATAAAATGTACTATTTATTTTTCAAAAAGTGTTTCACAGTGCTAAACTTTTCATCCAATTTCTAAATTGCTGCATTTGTAAATTTCAAAAGCCAGAATAAAAGAAATGGTAGTTGTAAAAAAAGCAATTGTGGGTTTATTTGACCTTTTTTTGGTATAATTCTCCTTTAATGGGGCGTGGCAGGATGTGTGTCCTATTCCTACATACTTGTTCTAATAGGTGTCCCTCGTTTTAATCTCAAAAAGTTGGAAGGTATGCTATTGCTAGGGATAACTGTATATGTATCGCTTGCTAAAGCAGCCAACCAGCCAGGAAATGGGTGACAAGCAAGGATGACGGACACTGATTCAGGAATTAGCAAGTGCAGTTCCACAGTGCCCCACTAGGGCGCCTCAAGCCCTGCCCACATGCAAACATTTTTATATCCTCCTCCGTTTTTCTTTGTTACTACAGTCAAACATGGATTTGTCAATTTGACCTCATTACCAGGAAATCTAACAAAAATTCCAAAACTCTACTCTAAATCTACTAAAAAAAATGTGTGCCTGTGCTGCTTTTGGACATTTTCCCTCAATTCTTGTCTGTTAAAACTGTTGTCACTGTAAGCTAAAGTGAGGTAAAATCTCTCTAAGAGGTTAAAACAACAACCCAAAGAAAAAAGTTTTGGCCTGCAAATAATTTAATAGTGGCTTTACCTTTGATATCCATTTTAAATGGATATAGGGCTGATCTACTGGTGGTCTGGATGTTCTATGGAAAGATGAAGTGTGAAAAATTAAATCCACTTACTGATATAACTGTGCAACACGCACATCTCCGTACTGCAGGCCTTCCATAAGCCCATATGGTCTATATGGTTCTCTCCATTTGTTTTAATCCAATGGTTGGAACACATAGTGATTAACATGCAGACGTTGCCGATACCGATTATTATAGTCACTGCCAGCCTCAGCCCGAAGGATGAAGCGGGGCTGCAAAGACACAAAAACAATTTCTATTAGCTTAATAAGACCTTGACATCAACCTAAAGGCTAAGTTCCCTGTTTTACCTAAAATGGCCTATGCAGACAAGGGGCCTAAGTAGTTTAAAATGCACTGTGCTCTTTGTAAAAAATAATATTTAATGTAAATGCAATAGTTTATAAGACTTTTTTTGTCATCCATGAAGCCTGGCTAAAATACTTTCAATGTTTCTATTTCTATGTCCTGGCTGGTTTCCAGGACATGGGCTACAACAAAATGGCCGTTAAGCTCTTTTTTGAGGACAACTAAAGAGAATATCACAAAGAAGGGGGGCTCCGCCATCATTTAGTGGTAGCCCATGTCTTGGAAATAAGTCAGGACTAGGGTGAAACAAGTGGATGGCTGCACACTCTTGCAAGGGCAGTGTTCATTTCATTGACGAAAATATTTTTGTCATAATTTTCATCAACGGCATGTTTCCAGTGATGAAAACAAAACAAAAATTACCCCAAATTTTCTTTAACTGAAAATCAATTCCAATTTTCGTCAACAAACAAAAACAGAACAAAAATGTGAGAGAGGGATGTTTACCCACATGAACTTCGGGTTTCCTAAGAGCTCCTGTAAAGCCTGTGAGTGTTTCCCCTCCCAGCAAGCATGTTTGCGACCGTAGCATGCTTAGTGGTGTGGTATGTTTAGCAATGTCCAACATTACAGGCCTCCTAAGACTACTGTCCAGAGCACTGTGCAGCATTTACACTGTCCAGAGCACTGTGTGCGTTACAGGTCTCCTCAGACCACCATCCAGAGCGGTGTGCATTACAGGCCTTTTCAGACTGTCCAGAGCACTGTGGGCATTACAGGCCTCCTCCGACCATCATCCAGAGCACTGTGCAGAATTTATAGGCCCCCGACTGTCCAGAGCACTGTGTGCATTACAGGCCTCCTCAGACCATCATCAAGAGCACTGTGCAGAATTTATAGGCCCCCGACTGTCCAGAGCACTGTGGGCATTACAGGCCTCCTCCGACCATCATCCAGAGCACTGTGCAGAATTTATAGGCCTGCCAACCGCCCAGAGCACTATGTGCATTTTAGGCCTCCTCAGACCACCGTCCAGAGCACTGTTCAGAATTTACAGGCCTCCTAACTGTCCAGAGCACTGCGTGCATTACATGCCTTCCCTCCCCAGACAGTCCAGAGCACTGTGCAGCATTTACAGGCCTCCTCAGACCGTCTAGAGCACTGTGTGCATTACAGGCCTCCTCAAACCGTCTAGAGCACTGTGTGCATTACAGGCCTCCTCAAACCGTCTAGAGCACTGTGTGCATTACAGGCCTCCTCAAACCGTCTAGAGCACTGTGTGCATTACAGGCCTCCTCAGACCATCCAGGACACTGTGCAGCATTTACAGGCCTTCTCAGACCACCGTCCAGAGCACTGTGTATTACAGGCCTCCTTAGACAACCATCCAGAGCGTTGTGCATTGCAGGCAGTGGCGTATCATCTCTTGGTGGGATGATTGGTGCGGTGGTGGGGGCTGTTACAAGCACAGATCTATCTGGGACAGGGGGGGGCACAGGAGAACAGGGGGAGCAGAGGAGCACAGGGGGGGCAGGGGGGCACAGAACGGGACCAGAGGAGCACACAGGAGGGCCCAGAGAGGAAGGGAAATCAGATGGACAGTGGGGGGTGATTGGTGTGGCAGTGGGGGCAGTTACAAGCAGCGATCTCCCTGTATGCCTTTCAGTTAAGCAACTGAAAGCCGACTCCCCTTCCCTCCCTCCCACTGCTTTCAGCTGCTTCATTGAAAGCCATACAGTGAGATTGGGGGTTGTAACTGCCCCCACTGTCCATCTGATTTCCCTTCCTCACTGGGCCCCCCTGTGTGTTCTCCTGGTCCCCCTCTGTGCTCCTCCAACCCCCCCCCCCCCCCTTGTTCTGGATCTGTCAGGATGGAGAGCGGAGGAAGGGGCCAGTAAATGTGCAATTTACCAGACCCTTCCTTTTATGTCCATTCATAACTGGAAAATCATAAACAGTGTTAACAATGTTTCAGTTTATGAATGAAAAGGAGCCTCTGTCTCCTGTTCATTCATCTTCAGTGCAGGGGATCTCTGTCCTCAGTCCATTTCTCTGTCTCAAAGGGGAGAGGTTTAGACCCCTGATATCTCACCAAAGGCCCCCTAAAAGGGCTGTTAAAAAAAAACTATTGTAGAATATTAAAAAATTAATTAAATAATTAAAAAATTAAATTGTAAAAAATGTAATAAAAATAAAAAATATATATGTATAGTGGTCAGCTTCAGCTAGTGGATATAATGAGTTTGGAAATTCTAGAGAAATGTTTATATTATGCATTACTATTTCACTAAAATCTTAATCTACTAAAATTATTTTTGTAGACTAAATGTCAAGTCCTTGACAAAGCACATGCGCCCGAAACATCTAGTCACGGCAACCATAAGCTTGAGTTCCACGCCGGCCCGCCCTCCGCTCCACCCATGGCTCACCATGTCCTGTGACGAGCGCTGCACGAGGATCCCGGAAGTGACGCGGGGTCCGGCGTCTGTGCATAACGGCCGACACACGCCGGACGGACCTCCTTCCCTGTCTATGTATCCATCTGGATTCCACTCCCTATCCCTCCCAGGATTTGGCCAAGTGTTATCCCCCCAGACCCTGCAGGACCCCCACAGCACCCTCATGCATGGGCTTCCGCAGAACTTTTTTCAGGGTAGGGCATCGTTTTAAGGTCACCCATGCTCCGCCCCTTTGCAACAATGTCATGAAGGGGAGGGGCTTAGTCATTATACTTATTTTGAGTATTTATTTTTAAAGAGCAAACAGCAGCATTTATTTTTAAAGGCATTTCTTAACCTAAAAAAAAAAAATTGATCCTGTTCCCTTAAAGCATGTCATACAGCACAGTGCTTGTGCTGTGTAATTTGGCCCCTTCTATCACCTAAAATACCTGGCTGATCCTGCCTGGCTATGTCCTCCCCTCTGTAAACTGACCACCATATACCATGGCTGCTGAGCCCCGACACCGTGGTCAGTTTACGTGCCTCCATCATCCGCCGCCCTCCTGTCCTCCTCCTCCCCCCTCCCTCCCTGTCTGCTCCTATAGTTTCATTTAAAGTTTCATATCCTTTCTACAGTCTGTTTAATAATCCTGTGTGCCCCGTGTCTGTGTTTTATAAAAATAAGCCGTTCTTTACCAGTTTTCAGAGCGCCGCTCAGGTGACCCGCCTCCTTTCCCCCCCCTCCCCTTCTACTCCCCTCCCGACTGACATCAGTGAGGAATCCTTAGACCCGCCCGCTTCAGGCAGCTGTCAGACAGGGAGAGGAGAGAGCCGACGGGTCACGTGAGCAGCGCTTGGCCCTTTGAAAACTGGTAAAGAACGGCTTATTTTTTTAAAACAGACACACAGGATTATTAAACAGACTAGACAGGATGGCATAAAGTGGCTTAACAACCACTTGAAAGGGGAAGTTGAGATTCCAGGGGGGGGGGGGCATCTGCCCCCCCTTGCCTCTACCTGCGGACTCCCATGCCCTCATGTGATGCAGAGGACCAGCGGATCGATGCCTGGTTTGTGGATTTTATTGTTTTTTTTTCAATAAACTTTTTAATCATCATTATGTACTGATTGTGCTCCATCCAGAAGCATTAGTCCCACATCACTGCTATGCGCCATCCAGTTCCTTTACCTTATGAAATCAATACAGAGACCTGTGTTCCTAAATAGGATGAACACAGGAGGCCTGTGATGATTACTGAGAGAACAACGGTCTGCTGTATTTACAACAGCAGACCTCCGTTCTCTCTCCACGGGGAGCGATTGTGGGTGCCCAGCGGCACTTGCAGCGGCCGGCCCCATGGATCGACTTCCCTGCTGGCTAATAGGCATGCGCGCCCCCCCGGAATCACAACCGTGAACCGTTGTACAGGTACGGCGATTCTCGGGAACCTGACGACCTGGCGGCTGGTCGACAAGTGGTTAAAGAACAAACGACCAAGCCCTACTATAGGCTGATGACACAATTCTAAACTCTTTGGCTGCAGTTGTAACAGCGATCGCTGAACACAAAGTAAGGAAGATGGGGAGGGAGATTTGAAGGGGGTAAGTAGGGAGGGGGGGGGGGAGAGTCCGGTTCACAGTGCTCACACTTGGATGGTCGTCGGAGGCTCATCGCTCAGAGGCATCATGTTCACGATCCAGCTTCCGGCTGTTGTGTTTGCAATTTTCCCGCCCGCACAACTCCTTCACTAACATCAGACAGACTTTATCGAGACAGCACAGGGGTGGGAAGAGGCAGAGCAGACCCAGCCTCTCCCCTATTTGTGCAGCTGTGCAGGAGGGGGTACAGTGTAGTGTGAGAATGGAATAACCACACCGAGCAAACACACGTGCAGCCAGCCACTCCTACATTTACATCCAGCTTCTCCTGTCCCACCGACATTTTCGAATAGGAGAAATCTGTTTTTTTTTTTTTACTCCATTATTCCTGCATAGCCAGGCAACACACATTTTCTACTTGCATCCAGACACAAGAAATCAGTCCATAGGCTTGTTTTTGTTGTTTTATTGGGGGGGGGGGGACTGTGAAAGGGTACAGGCAGGGCTTTTTTTCTCAGAGAATAGGTGCAGGTACTCCCCTCTTCTGAGTCACCCCTTGTTTCCACCCTCTACCCACCTCTGAGTGCTGTCCCTTGGTTCCACCCTCTACCCACCTCTGAGTGCTGTCCCTTGGTTCCACCCTCTACCCACCTCTGTGTGCTGTCCCTTGGTTCCACCCTCTGCCCACCTCTGAGTGCTGTCCCTTGGTTCCACCCTCTGCCGACCTCTGAGTGCTGTCCCTTGTTTCCACCCTCTACCCACCTCTGAGTGCTGTCTCTTGTTTCCACCCTCTGCCCACCTCTGAGTGCTGTCCCTTGTTTCCACCCTCTACCTACCTCTGAGTGCTGTCCCTTGTTTCCACCCTCTACCCACCTCTGAGTGCTGTCCCTTGTTTCCACCCTCTACCCACCTCTGAGTGCTGTCCCTTGTTTCCACCCTCTACCCACCTCTGAGTGCTGTCCCTTGTTTTCACCCTCTAACCACCTCTGAGTGCACTCCCTTGGTTCCACCCTCTGCCCACCTCTGAGTGCTGTCCCTTGTTTTGACCGTCTACCCACCTCTGAGTGATGTCCCTTGGTTCAACCCTCTGCCCACCTCTGAGTGCTGTCCCTTGTTTCCACCCTCTACCTACCTCTGAGTGCTGTCCCTTGTTTCCACCCTCTACCCACCTCTGAGTGCTGTCCCTTGGTTCCACCCTCTTCCCACCTCTGAGTGCTGTCCCTTGTTTCCACCCTCTACCTACCTCTGTGTGCTGTCCCTTGTTTCCACCCTCTACCCACCTCTGAGTGCTGTCCCTTGTTTCCACCCTCTACCCACCTCTGAGTGCTGTCCCTTGTTTCCACCCTCTACCCACCTCTGAGTGCTGTCCCTTGTTTCCACCCTCTACCCACCTCTGAGTGTTGTCCCTTTTTTCCACCCTCTACCCACCTCTGAGTGCACTCCCTTGGTTCAACCCTCTGCCCACCTCTGAGTGCTGTCCTTTGGTTCCACCCTCTTCCCACCTCTAATTGATGTCCCTTGTTTCCACCCTCTACCCACCTCTGAGTGCTGTCCCTTGGTTCCACCATCTGCCCACCTCTGAGCGCTGTTCCTTGGTTCCACCCTCTGCCCACCTCTCAGTACCCCCCCCCCCCCCTTTTAGAGAATACAGAACCAAGTATCATGTTGTGGTTCTAGGTAATTTGTATGGAATTTGTTAATGATGAAGTTAATGCAGTAACATAGATCCCCTGGAATCGGCAACAATAGTCCCCCCCCCCCCATCAATAGATCCCCCCAGCAGCAATAAATCTTCCCCTGCAACAATAGAAAAAACAGTAAATTGATCCCCTGCAATCAGCAACAATAGACCCCTAACAACAATAAATCCTCCCCTGCAACAATCGCCTCCCCAATAAATCCTCCCCTGCAACAATAGACCCCCCCAACAACAATAGATCCCCCAGCAGCCAGTATCAATAGGCCCTTCAGTTCACCCCACTGACCCCAGCACCCCTTTGCCATTGCATACATTCAGACTGGAGGTTCCAGAACTGCTTTCCCGCTGAAAAAAAGCCCTGGGTATAGGGATTATTGGATGCCCAACTTGAAGGACAACAGATGAGGACAACTTCCTTCCTATGTACCGAGAAAAGATCTTTGCTAGAAACATCCAATCTCTATGGATCAGTGGCTCAAGTCCCTTACCGACCAGGAGATCTTAACCCTACTTTGGAAAATAGCATAAAATGTTGCAAAACTGCATGCAGGAGTACCTTTTCTCATCTTGTTGAACTGCTCCCAGCTCCACCGCCTGCAGGTGCTACCAGCCCTCCTGGCTGCATGACTACCAGCCCACTTGGTTGCTCCAAAGATCTCCCAGCACAAGGGATAAGGGGGAGTTCCACCCAAAAGGGGAAGATCCACTTGTCTGCCTCCCCCCCCCCCCCTCCGCTGCCACATTTGACAGGTTTAGGGGGGGGAGGGGGGAGCGGGTACCTGGTTTTGACAGGTACCCGCTTCCACTTGTGACTCAGTTCACCCAGCAAACAAAGTTCAGCCCCCCTCCTCACCCCCCCCCCCCCCCCAGCCAGCCCATTCTAGTGCTAGACATGTGCGATTTGTTTAATTTCAAGTAAATATTCTGAAAATGTTTAGTTATTCGGAGATTCGGATATATCCGAATACCCGAATTACAGTATATATGAAGTTTACCGAATGCTCCCACTAACGAAATTCGCCCGAATTTCGGAAATTTGAGTTGAAATTTGAAATTTTACACCAAATTACGGTCGAATACGAACTGTAAACATATTTCTAAAATCAAAGACAATCAAAATCAATGCTGTTATTGTTAAGCCAAAAGTGATTTATAGAGTCATTGTAATCATTTGAAGATTTTTCTTTTGTTTGTTCACTTTGCCACATTCGAAATCGAAAAAAAAAAAAAATCAAAAGTTTTTGGTTCAACAGATTCAAAATGTATCGATTCAAATTCTTCAAATGGAAAAAAAAATCAGTAAATTCAAAGAAAATTTGAAAAAGACATAAAACGAATTCTGAATACGAATCCCGAATACGAATTGAACGAATCAACCGAATTGAACAAAACAAAATAACTAGATTAACGAATCTAAACGAAACAAGTTTTTCCGTCATGCACATGTCTACAAAGCGCAGAGCAATTCACGCATGCGCAATAGGAAACCGGCTGTGAAGCCACAAGGCTTCACTGCTGGTTTCCCTTAGCCAAGATGGCGGCACCACCACTCGAGAGCCAATTCAAGAATTCTCCCACTGCTCTCAGGCAAGAATCCTGTTCAAACCGTGGTACTAAATGGATCTTCCTAAGCCAGCCTGAACCCAGCCTGGAGGCCAAGGCCCCCCCTAGGGGACTCCTCCTGGGCCACCGAAAGCCCCATCAGCCATCCATCTTACACCTGACTCCCCTTCTGGCAAGGCTCTCCCATATTTAAGGGATGAACCAGCCACCCTGCCAGGCCTACTGCCTGGGGATTGGCCAGATTCCCTCAAGTATGCAGATCAGCCCTCCTGGACTACGCCCACTAACTTCTGGGGCTTAGACTCCCTTTAGAACCCCAAGTTGCCGATCTACAAGGACTCACTGGCAAAGATGCTTGACATACACATAGTTAGGCACACATTTAATTGGCCAAATTTCCCCCAGGTATGCAGCTCAGCCCTCCAGGCCTCCGTCCACTAACTTCTAGAAGTTGTGGGTGGATTTTCTGTTGTCTCCTGCTGAGTGGTCTCTGCATCCTCAGCTGGGCGTAACTGGAGGCCATGACCTGGTTCCATCTTGCTGCAAGTCCATCCCCAGCATCAGGGGCTCTAGTAAAGAAACAGGCTGGGGCTTAGACTCCCCGGAGAACCCTGAGGTGGTGATCTAGAAGGGCTCACTACCAAAGACGCTTGACATACACATGCAGTAGTTAGGTACACTTTTATTTTGCCAGTTTACCTCAAATATGCAGATCAGCCCCCCTGGCCCCTGTTTTTCCAAACTTCTAGACCCACGGAGAAGTACCAGAGACCTGCCTCTGTGAGTCATCCAGCCTGACCTGCAGTAAACAGTGACCCAGATTCAGACTCACAAGCTAACCACGAGTCTAACATAAATTTGCCTGCACAAATATATTAGCACACTAGAGGGTGCTACACATACTATAAATATACAGACAGTTGGCATAAATTGAGAGTAGGGGAGCTGCCTTTTTACGGGGCTTCAGAGCAGCCTGGGGGGGGGGGGTCTGCCCCTTAACCCAGTCTGCCCCAGGCACTTACTCAGTAAGCCTACTTGAGAGTGAAATGCGTTAACATATCTCCTCTGTTGTAGTGCCGTGATGATTTTATTACAGACTTTGTAAATATTGTTATAATAAAGACTATTGGAACGTCCTTGCAAGAGTGTGTGGCCATCCACTTGTTTCATTGAAGCTTCCTCGGTTGGGAGCCGAACTGGCACCATGAAGCGAGGATTGAGCATGGGTGGCATGTGAACCAACCTGAAGTGGTGCCCCTCTCTTTGTTGAACATTTTGAAAGTCAGGACTAGGGGTTAAGCATGGATGTGTGGGGATCCTAGTCCAAAACCACATGAGGGAGTCCGCCAGTGGGCTGTCACCCATATTTGGGCAATCATCTGTAGCCAGGGTAATCCCTGCCCCAAAGCTGCACACATGCAAGGAGCATGCATACAAGCATCTCTGAGATGGGGAATGCCTTGGCTGCAGATGATTGGCTCAGTACAGTAGCCGTAGGATTTCCCTGGAATTAGTGAATGAGATCAAGCTCTGCTGACTTCCATCATCCAATCATGTAAAACTTTACAGAGTTGCGCTAATTGTGATAAGATTTGCATGTGATGAGATAATATATATTCCTGGTTAATATCACCACTGTCCAGCACCTTGAGATATGTGGTTCTATACAGCAGCACCCCCACCACCAAAAGCAAAAAAGGCTAGCGTAGCTCACCAGCTCACCATGGACCTCTTATTACAGGAGGTCAATGGCGCTTGTGGCTCTATACTAGTGATCGACCGATATCTGTTTTTAGTTGCAGATACCGATATTTTGGCCAATGCATATCGGTATCGGCCGATATGCGCCGATATTTTCGTACATATACAAAAAAAATTTTTTTTTCTTCTTGACAGGTACTCTTGTGGAGAAATATAGGGGGATCTAAAAGACCCCAAACCCCTCCTCTGCACTTAAAAGCATTTAAAAACGCCAAGTTTGGCTGTTTTGAATGCTGTCCTTTTTTTTAATCTGACGCCGAGTACCCGGAAGTGATGTCATGACATCACTTCTGGGTTTTTGAATGGAGACCCGATCAGAGCCGAATGAGGCTTTAATCGGGTCTTCGGCGGCCGTGCAGGCTAGTTGCCCGGGTCTCGGTGGCAGGAGGGGGGGGGACGTCCTCTCCTGCTCCTTGTAATGACAGCTGAGCAGCTTCTCAGCCGCATCGGTTTTCATTAGAAGGCAGCTGACCGTCGGCTATGGACGCCGGTACCGGGGTGATGCCTCTAGCTGCAGGGTTCACTCCGGTACAAGCACTTTCCCGAAATATCGGCAATATCGGTTATATTGGGGAAAGTGCATATCGGCCCTCGATATATCGGCTTTGCCGATAATCGGTCGATCCCTACTCTATACCCAGGCAGGGTATGTTATCTGTGGATCTTCCTTGGGCTAATAAACCGATCATCCTTGCAGCTCTCCCAGACACGATTTGTCTGTTTCCCAGGCTGAGAGCCAATCATGTGCAAGTACAAATGCTGTCTTTTTCTATTTTCCTTGCATTGCATTAAGTAAAGTGAAAATTCACTTCATTCTCTGAGCCCTGGGAAAATTTCCCTAGTAAAGTGAACAGCCTATTTGCCTTTAGTAAACCAACCACAATTAACTTATGGTTGAATGGTTGTGGCGCTACTCATGTGGGGGCCGCCCACAGAATCTGCACCCCACTGGTTGCCCCGACCTTGCAAGTCCCCTGACACCTCTGGCACTCTGGGTTCAGACATACTTATTGTGACCATCAGGGCTTTTTTTTCAGCGGGAACGTGGGGGAACGCAGGTCCAGTACCTCCAGCACTGAATGTATATAATGCAAAGCGGTGCTGGGGTGTGCTGGAGGGTCTATTGATGCTGGCTACTGGGGGATCTAGTGTCATTTGGGGTATCTATTGTTGCTGGGGAGGTCTATTGCTACTGATGGGGGTATCTATTATTGCTAGGGGATCAAATATTGATGGGAGAGATCTACTGTTGAGGGAGGGTCTGGCTGCTGGAGAGTCTATTGATGTTGGCTACTGGGACATCAGAACATTGCTGGTGGGGGGGGGGTCTATTGTTGCCAGGGGGTATTTTGTTGTCAAGGGTCCATTGTTTCTGAGAAGATCTATTGTTGGAGGGGGGGTCTATAGTTGCTGGGAGGGATATATTGTTTCTAGGGAGATTTGTTTTTGCTGAGGTGTTCTATTGTTGCTGGGAGGGATATATTTTTTCTGGAGGTCTATGTTGCTGCTGGTCCAACCCCCCTACCGCTGCTGCCTCTCCCACGATGGCGGTGCCCGGGAGCGATGCGGCCAGCGGCGATGGCTGCCTAGTACAGAGAGAGAGGAACTGACTGATTTGAAGCAGTTCAGACAGCAATGATATTTTTGAAATGCACCCAGCAGCCAATCAAATCTACTGTAAGAACACTAAAAGAGGATTTCTGATTGGCTCATGTAGGTTGTTGAACTTTATTAACACCAGGATGTCCAGGATTGGCCAAAATTGTGAAAAATTACCCTTTTCTATTTATCTAGTACTTTTCTCATGCTTGCCTACAAACTTGAAACATTGTATTCATTTTATGTTTACAGTTTTTCATCCCTTTTTACAGTTGGCTTACACTTGATGCCTTTTGCAGGTTTTTTGGGGGGGACTAACATACACCAGTTTAGTATGAAAGTCAAATAAGCGCAGTGGGAGAAGGAGTGGGGTGTTAGCACCACCCAGTGCCAGGTCAAGGTCACCTAGAGCCTAGGGCAAACATGCCAAACTGCGCCGCCCCCCCCCCCCCCAAGATGTATGAGCATTATGTGTCAGCAAAAATCCCCCCCCCCCAAAAAAAAATGGGGCACTTATCTGCATGATTACCACCTAAGCATAAATTCTCCATCCACCCAGTAGAAATCCTTCCCCTGCTGAAACCTCCCCCCCCCCCCCCCCCCCTCCAAGCACAAATCTCTGTCCCCTCCAACCCCCAATCCCCCCAGTACAAATGCATCTGCCAAAAAAATCACCCCTCCTAGCACAAATCTTCCACCCCTCAAATTTACCTTCTGAATATATATCCCCCCCCCCCAATTCCAGACCCCCCTCTTAGCACAAATATTTCCCCCATTTCCCTTCCTAGCACAAAGACCTCCCAATCATCCCTAGTAGCACAAATCCCCCCCCCCCCCAAAAAAAATATCTCCTTCTAGCACAAATCTCTTCCCCCCTCTACCATATGACCCCTTCTAGCACAAACCCCCCAAATTGACCCTCCTAGCACAAATCCCCTTCCCCCTCTACCATATCACCTCTTCTAGCACATACCCCCCAAATTGACCCTCCTAGCACAAATCTCCTTCCCCCTCTACCATATCACCTCTTCTAGCACAAACCCCCCAAATTGACCCTCCTAGCACAAATCCCCTTCCCCCTCTACCATATCACCTCTTCTAGCACATACCCCCCAAATTGACCCTCCTAGCACAAATCCCCTTCCCCCTCTACCATATCACCTCTTCTAGCACAAACCCCCCAAATTGACCCTCCTAGCACAAATCCCCTTCCCCCTCTACCATATCACCTCTTCTAGCACAAACCCCCCAAAATCGACCCTCCTAGCACAAATCCCCTCCCCCCTCTACCATTTTACCTCTTCTAGCACAAACCCCCCAAATCGACCCTCCTAGCACAAATCCTCTTCTCCCATCCCCCTCCCAACACAAATCACCACTCCTAGCGCACACCCCCAATTTTCCCCTCCTAGAGCAATTATTACCTCCTGTTGCCCCCCCCCCCCAATTTCCTTGTAGTGGCCTCCACACCTCACATGATACAACAGTGCCCAGGGCAGCAATCCCTTCTGCCCACCCCATGTCCCAGCCCTGGTACCACCAGTCACCAGCTACTCTGTTTGGAGCTTGCACGCTGTACGTGGCGGGACTAACATGGGGGGAACAGGCGGCAGGCGGAAGGTGGACTGGATTAAAAATTAAGCAAAATAAGAGAAGAAAGAAGAAGAGGGCACCCCTGAGTCCCCCCCCCCCCCCCCCCAGCTACCCTGCCCTTAAAGTAAAACAATTAATTAAAATCCCGGCATGCAACAAAAGCAGATTTCTTACACCAAGTTAGTTTCGAGAAATTGATAAAAGACCTTATAATAAAAGAATCTAGAAGATTTTTTTTAATTTAAATAAATATTAAAGTATAAGTAATTAATTGAATGAAAAAAGCGAAACCGCTGTAATAATCTGCTCACTTTATAAGATCAAGTGAAAACAAACAAAAAAATAACAAAATAAAAAATTCCCTTTTTTTTAAAAAGGCGCCTTTTAAGTAACGAACTTTATACCTTGTGGTGTCGGAAATCATGTCTGCCCTCCTCAGCCGTCAGTGCTTACTGGAACATTGGAGCGACAAGCCAGTTTATATTTTTTGCATTCTTTCTCCTCCCACGCAACTGACATGGGAAATTACCTTTTTGTCTCAGCATGTACATATTACATCTGGTTTTATAGAGGAGAGGAGTGATTTGATCTCGTTGATTTAAATACAAACAGATTTTGTTAGAAAAAATGTGCAGAACCACAAACTCTTGATTTCACTCTCTGAGCTTAGGTAAAATGTGCTTGCAAAAATAAATAAATAAATAAATAAATAAAAAATAAAAGATTCTATGTTTTCCCTCTTTTATAGAGGGTGTATTTCTTTTTATTTTTTATTTTTTTGTGTGTTTTTTGGTGTGTTTAAGGAAGTTTGTTTTAGTTTCCAAAGCCTATTTATAAAGTTATTACACAAGAATTACACAACTTTCACCCAAGGTTCCCGCATTTTTCTTTGTATTTGTGGTTTCATTTTTTTGTGTATTCCTGTACATTGTGCTTGCTAAGAAATTATTTTTTTTTTATTTTATTTATCTACACTCCCTGACACCACCAATTGTGAGAGATTTTTTTTTTTTTACCACTTTAACAATAAAAAACCTCCTATGCAGTTTAAAATTGAACAGCTTCTCGTCCAACTTCACTGCATGGCCGCATGTCTTCTATGGAGATCTTAATGCCCCTTTCATACTTATGCGACTTGTCCTGCGATTTGGGACTGCAAAGTGTCATGACAAGGTCGTACTCCATGATTTCCAATGAGTACCGCTCATATCTGTACGACTTCAAAGTAGTCCCTGCAATACTTTGGGCCGATTTTAATGCGTTTTGAGGTCCAAAGACATAGGTGTTGCTTCAAGTCCAGTCAAAATCGCGGAAAAATTGTGGTAAAATCGCGGCAAAAAAATCGTGGCAAAATTGCAGTAAAATCGTGTGACTTTTAGGCCGCTAAATGTGAAAGGAGCCTAAAGTGGTTGTTAAGGCAGAAGGTTTTTTATCTTAACCACTTCTGGACCAGAAGGATTTTCCCTCTTAACCACTTAAGCCCCGGAAGATTTTACCCCCTTCCTAACCAGGGCCTATTTTGCAATTCGGCACTGCGTGACTTTAACGGACAATTGCGCGGTCGTGCGATACTGTACCTAAACGAATTTGGCGTCTTTTTTTTTCCCCACAAACAGAGCTTTATTTTGGTGGTATTTGATCACCTGTGCGATTTTTTGATCATGCGCTATAAACAAAAAAAGAGCGTCAATTTTGCAAAAATAACAATATTTTTCACATTTTTTTATATGAAATTCCCCCAAAAAAATGTAAAAATCTAAATTTTTTAACATTTTCGGCCAATTTGTTTTATGCTACATATGTTTGGTAAAAACAATCGCAAAAAGCGTATTTTGATTGGTTTGCGCAAAAGTTATCGCGTTTACTAACAAAGGGAAAGATTTTTGTCATTTTTGTTGTTTTTTTTTAACGCGTAATGTCTGCGATCTGCGATTTTTTTGCGGTACTGCGACATTGCGGCGGACAGATCGGACCCTTGACTGACATTTTTGACACTTTTTGGGTTACCAGTGACATTTCTACAGTAATCAGTGCTCTAAATTTGCACTGTTACTGTAAAATTACACTGGCAGTGAAGGGGTTAACTTTTTTTGAGAGGGAGGGGTTATGTGTGTCCCTAGGGGTGTGATTCTAACTGTGATTGGCTGTGGCTTGAGGTGTAGGAACAGTGATCAACGGTTCTACATATGACAGGCGGCTTGTTTACATTAGTCGCCTGCCTTTCTCCCTCTCCACCGATCGTCCGCCGGTCACACACGCGGGGGGGGATCCGTGACCACGCGGGAGCGGGAGCGCGCCTCCGGCGTTGCTCTGCCGTCGCTCTGCCTGTGAGGGGCTGACTGCCGCAGTAAATATACTATGAGCAGTCGGCAAGTGGTTAAAGACCAGGCCATTTTTTGTGATTTGGCACTGCGTTACTTTAACGGACAATTGCGTGGGTGTGCGATGCTGTACCCAAATAAAATTGATGTCCTTTGTGTATGCCGTATAGCCACGTCCAGTCGAGGTCGGAAGTGACGAAACGCGTCAGTACGTGGCTATATGGCATACCGGTATTGCTTAGGGAAGGAGTGGAGGATGGTGTCTGGGGTCCAGAAGCCAGCGTGGAGGTGGTAAGGACCATAGGAACGCTCCACATCCTTGTATATATATATATACACCAATGTGCGACTTTACTGTTAATATTGTGAGTGTAACAAGAGAGGGTTTACTATTTACAATAAAATTTTAGTTTAAAACGATATCACACAAGTGGAGGTTTCTCTCTCTTTACAAATGACCATTGTGGAATCGTGTGCAAGAGGACACTCTGAAACCATCCATCCCTCTTTGTGGTCTGTGTTGATATTGTCACCCCAAAAACCCATGTGCCCATAACATGAGAAGGGGGGGGGGGGGCATGAACTCTGGTAAGAGTTTAACCGTTGGGAGTGGGTTTTGCACATTGGTGGTGGAATTTCTTAAGGTGTTTGAAAATCGAAACCACGAGAGCCACACCTGGATAGCATGTATTTGAACACTGAACACCGTCACGCTTTGTATGCATGAAGGTAACAAAACCTTCAGTGTGCAACTCCACCCTCATAGCCCCCCCTCCCCCCCTTATACTCACCTGAGCCCAATCCCGATCCAGCGATGTGCACGAGAGCAGAAGCTCTCCCAGGTCTCTGCCTCCTCAATAGCTGAGACACAGTAGCAGGAGCTATTGGTTCACGCAACTGTCAATCACATCAGGTGAGGAGAAAGCGGGGTGCAGGTCCAAGCCGTGCTCTGTGGGGCTAATTTACTAAAGGCCAATAGATTGTGCACTTTGCAAAGTGCAGTTGCTCCAGTGCTTAGTAAATGAGGTAAAGCTTCACTGTGCAAAATTGAACCAATCACATACAGAGAAAATAAAACAGCAGCATTTTTGCTTGCACATTTTTGCTTGCTTGCATTGCATGATGGAAGTCAGCAGAGCGCCTGCTCATTTACTAAGCTCTGGAGCAACTGCACTTGCAGAGTACAACTGCACTTTGCAAAGTGCACAGTCTTTTTGCCTTTAGTAAATTAACCCCTGTGCGTCTCATAGGGGTAAATTTACTAAAGGCAAATAGACTGTGGAGGCAAATAGACTGTGGACTTTGCCAGTACAGTTGCACTCTGCAAAGTGCAGTTGCTCCAGAGCTTAGTAAATGAAAGCTTCACTTTGCAAAGAACACCCAATTATATGCAAGACAAATAAAAATAAACAACATTTTTGCTTGCACACAATTGGATGATGAAAGTCAGCAGAGCTCCCCCTCATTTACTAAGCTCTGGAGCACCTGCACTTGCAAAGTGCACAGTCTATTTGTCTTTAGTAAATCAACCCCCATAGAAACAATGGGGTTGATTTACTAAAGCTGATCAGACTGATCACTCTGCAACTGCAGTTGCTCCAGAGCTTAGTAAATGTGGTACAGCTGTGTTTATTTCCATCATCCAATCATGTGCAGACAAAAATGTTGTTTTTTTATTTTCCTTGCACCTGATTGGGTATCTTTTGTAACATTAAGCTTTACCTCATTTACTAAGCTATGGAGTAACTGCACTTGCAGAGTGCAACTGCACAGTCTATTTGCCTTTGGTGAATCAACCCTACAGAGTCAGCTCGGGAGCAAGCACGCATGAGTGCCCCCGGAGTAAGCAGCTTGCTCTGGGGGCACTGAGCAGGGGGATGGGGCATGGAGGGACGAATGGGGGCCAGAGAAAAGGAGCAGGTAGGTATGACATGTTTGTTATTTAAAAAATAAAAATCTGAACCTTTACAAAAATCCTTTATTATGATTCAGCAGAGAAGAATTACAAACACTTAAATGTACTTATGCATTTCACACAACATACAGCAACTAATTATGGGAAAGATGGGTAAGGATCACCTCTCCCCCATACAGAGAAGGTATGTGTTGGATAAACTTTCAACAGGGCCCCCAGTAAGTTAAAAAGTAGACACCCTTTATGACCAGAAGACCTAACTCGCAATTTTCATTCCAACCCATCCCAAAGGTGTTCAGTAGAGTTGAGGTCAGGGCTGTGTGCAGGTCCACCCCAAACCCCTTTATGGAGCTGGTTTGTTCCATGCTGGAGCAGAAAAGGGTCTTCCTCAATCTGTTACCATGTAGTTGGAAGAGCACAAATGTCTTTGTGTGCTGTAGGGTTAACAGTACCCTTCACTGGAAACACTGAAACTCAATAAATTGTTGGGATCTCAACATAGTTTGGGTATTTAGAAGAAATGCATTAAGAAGGCGACTAAAAGGTTCTCCAGGCAAGCGGTTAAGAAGCATTTGATATGTATAGCTACCCCCGTAAGGGCCGCTGGTGAAGGTGGTCGTCTCC
The DNA here is from genome assembly GCF_965119305.1 of Pelophylax lessonae. Classification (NCBI taxonomy): domain Eukaryota; kingdom Metazoa; phylum Chordata; class Amphibia; order Anura; family Ranidae; genus Pelophylax; species Pelophylax lessonae. The sequence continues at coordinate 205,451,506 of NC_138779.1, read as the reverse complement.
CACCGTGCACAGCCAGATTTATGCACTCACTTCAAAGTCAAGAAACAGTCCTTACATCTTTGTTTGCCTCATTTTTTTATTTGGGGAATTGAACTTGGATGGGGAAGGGGTGATATGGAATGGCCAATTTGATTAGCAGAACTTGTGAGGGACTAGAACTATATACACCTCAGTATATACACACACTTTCCTCTTCTACCTCCAGCACAATCTTGATTGCAGACAGGGGAGGGCTGGCAGCCTTTGGCCTGGGGGTCAAGTCCAGTCAAGTGGCCCATTGAACCATGGAATCAGCTCACCATCCATGCCCACCTGGTTTTGGACTGACAGCTGTATACAGTGTCTGGCCCCTACATTAATCCAGCCCTGAGTGCGGCCTTTTTACCAGTTTTTACCACTTTTCAGAGTGGCCTAGGGGGCAATTTCCACCTTGCCCCCCTTGCCAGTCCTCCCCTGATTGCAGAACAGGACCAGCTACCACAATTTTCAGATCCAGCACAATCTCAGCTGAATCTTGACATAGTCCCCTTGTAGGCAGGAACCGCAGGCCCCTATGGTGTAGCAAAAAGATAGAAGTCTTTGATGCTAGCTGTCCTATCTGTGGCTACTTCTCCCAGCACCACCACTTCAGGCACTGCCAGCCCTCCTGGCTGCAGTTGTTCCTTTCTTCTGCCTGTGCCACCACAGTCCTCCTGACTGGCTCTACATCCATCCCAGACTGCTCCATCCCAGTCCTCTCAGGCATGCCTCACAGTTCTCCTGACCATGTGTGCCTATTTCAATGCCATGACAATGTGGGCTATGTAGGACTTTAAGTGAGACACCAGCACGTATGCCCAGTGTCTCCATCCCTGTATCGGAAAAAATGAATTGAAAAGGATTAAGAGAGGTGCATGGAAGCCAGCCAGCCCCCAGTCTGATGTATTCACCCTCTAGTCTGCCACCAACCAAGTAAACCTGTCTCATGATATAAATAAAGAACAGGGGTTTAGTTGACACGCATTTGCAAACGCATGTGTAAGCTGCAGAGCCACGACACGGCACCCTGTTTTATCTGCAGTCCTAACAGGGTGCCGTGTCGTGGCTCTGCAGCTTACACATGCGTTTGCAAATGCGTGTCAACTAAACCCCTGTTCTTTATTTATATCATGAGACAGCTCTACTTGGTTGGTGGCAGACTGAAGGGTGAGTACATCAGACTGGGGGCTGGCTGGCTTCCATGCACCTCTCTTAATCCTTTTCAATTCGTTTTTTATTTCTATGCCTTTTCCTCCTGGAGACTTGCCTGGCAGTGTTCTCCCGGTGTCCTCTCCTTGCTACCGTGCCTCTATGTGTCTTGAAGAGGGTCCTGTCTGCACCCAAGCTCAGGCCTAAGGTCACGCCCCCCCTAGACTGGGGAGCTCCCTCAGAGGCCACTGACAGCCTAACACTCCACTTCCAGCTTCCACCCGAACAACTCCTCCCCACCTGGGCTGACCAAGAGTTTTTGAGGGGGCCTGTCCCCTGCCAACCCTAGTTGGGGATTGGTCAGGGCCCTCAGAATACTCCAGGCAGCTCCACCTTACCTCCCCCTCCCCATTCTTCTGGAAGTTTCCAGCAAGTTCGAGAAGTAGGGGGTGGTCTCAGTGAGGCTGCCTGTGAGTCATCCAGCTCTCCCTGGATCTCTGCCCAACCCAGTAAAAATACAGTCAGGCTGCCAGCCAAGCCTGAACAAGTTTACCTACTCTAAACACTTCTAGCACAATAGAGGGTGTTTCAGATATATACTAATATGGGAACTGTTTTCTGCCTTTAGAGGATATCAGTGGGGGAGATTTACTAAAACTGGTGCACACAGAATCTGGTGCAGCTGTACATAGTAACCAATCATCTTCTAACTTCAGCTTGTTCATTTAAGCTTTGACAGTAAAACATAGAAGCTGATTGGTTACCATGCACAGCTGCACCAGATTCTGTGTGGACCAGCTTTGAAGTCCAAAATACAATGGTTTTTTGAGGCAGTGACCTCATTTTACACCAGGGAAACAAAAGATTGCATATATAACTTAAATATCTTTTATATTGGCCTAGGTGGCTCTTCTGCTGCCACGCTTAACCATACAGCTTGCAGCCAGGTTCAACAATCTTTTGTGATTGGGACATCATACTCTTGTTGGATGATTCTGTACTGTGCAACCTTTCTCTTTCTAAGAGTTTCATCCTGTGCTGCCCAGAATCAGGGGACGCTTGGCCCATGTTTTTCAGGCTCAGATTCATAGCCATTTAGTAAATTAGTTTTTATAGCTAGCAATGCAGCCAGCTACCTAAGATGATTGACAGGATACAAATTATAGAATTAGAGTTTGTTAGATAGGATGTGTCTCTTAGATGAATTGTTTTGAAAGCAACATGTTCAAGATTTTCAGGGATGTACTCTACCTCTACTCTGCATTTGGCATTACATTGGAAAGGATCTTTTCCAACCCCTTAGATATGCAACCCCCAAGCCACCAAACTCCTTTAGGGTTGAGTAATGGGCAAGCACATCTACATAGGTGCCACAGATGACCTCTTACAAAAAGTTGTAAAACGGTCTACTTCCCCCCCCCCTCTACTCAAGATTTTAATGTGACCGTCCATTTGCCAAACACTTTCAGGCCTTGCATTGATGAGCCTTTCTTTGCTTCAAATGGGTTTTACAATCCTATACAAGTCTATGGGAATGCAAAACCCACTTGAAGCAGATCAACTGGGTCAAATGCACTTGTCAATGAATTCTGAACAATCTGAGGCCCATTGACACTGATCCTAAAGGGAATTTCTCTACATAGGAATTATGATTTTAGTCCTGCAGGCTGCTGGCTATGGCCCATTAAAGTATGAGAAGCAACATAAAAGTTAATTTTCTCTAATCACAATGGTGAGCTCTAATATTATACATTAGATATTATAAGTATCATAGCCATATCCCATCTAAAATACAATACTGCTTGTTTAGGGGTTTCTAGTATATGATGGTGCATTGCTTGCCGATACTAGTTGTCTTATTTCATCCGATGTCATTATTATGTCGGGTTCTATTTTACTGTGAATCCAGCTCATAAATCCTACAATGAAGCAGAGAATTCTGTTAGCACACATTTAACATAAAAACTAAATTTAAAAGATTTTTTTTTCACAAAGCTTATTGAGGAATACTCATATCTATTCTGTATACAGTCAATGAAAACATAATACATTTTGGTCCATTTATTCTATTTTTAAATTTACAGACTGATATTTTTTATTTTTAAAATTTGCGGTAAACACCTCCTCAGTTCTTTCTTATCCATTGAGGATTATAGGATGCATTGATTGTCAGGGTATACTGCCGCCTACAAGAGGACTAGAAACTGACAAATAAAGAACTTGTGGACCAGCCCAGATAAATCTCTCCTAGTCCTAACTCACAGCCTGCCTCTGCTTTTTGCTAGTGTCCTAGAAAGATGGACGTCTATTCTCTGTGGAGATAAATACTTTTTTTTGCTGTGTAAGTTTTCTTTAACCACTTTACCACCGGAGGATTTTGCTGTCTTCCGTCCAGGCCACTTTTTGCGATTCGGCGCTGTGCGACTTCAACTGACAATTGCGCGGTCGTGCGACGCCGTACCCAAACAAAATTTACGTCCTTTTTTTCCCACAAACAGAGCTTTCTTTTGGTGGTGTTTGATCACCTGTGCGATTTTTACTTTTTGCGCTATAAACAAAAAAAGAGCGTTTATTTTGAAAAAATAACAATATTTTTAACATTTTTTTATATGAAATTCCCCCCAAAAAAGATGTAAAAACCAATTTTTTAAAAAATTTTTGGCCAATTTGTTTTCTGCTACCTATGTTTGGTAAAAAAAATTGCAATAAGCGTATTTTGATTGGTTTGCGCAAAAGTTATTGCGTTTACTAACAAAGGGAAAGATTTCTGTCATTTTTGGTGTTTTTTTTTTTAACGCGTAATGGCGGCGATCTGCGATTTTTTTTGCGGGACTGCGACATTGCGGCGGACAGATCGGACCCTTGACTGACATTTTTGACACTTTTGGGGGTACCAGTGACATTACTGCAGTAATCAGTGCTATAAATATGCACTGTTACTGTAAAAATGACACTGGCAGGGAAGGGGTTAATTTTATTGGAGAGGGAGGGGTTAATGTATGCCTGGTGCTTACTGACGTGTGTGGGGGGAGGTGACTGAGTGAGTCATGGACAGATCGGATGTCCAGCTATGCTGAACAGTCCGATCTGTCACTCCCTGTCACTATGGAGATCCGCCCGCTTGTGTTTACACAGGCGGGCGGATCTCCACATTAGATCCCCGGCGATCGGGGCAGAGCAGCGGCGATCGCCGCTGCTCCTCCCCTGGCCCGACTCTCGCTGTGAATGAAAACAGCGGGAGCGAGCCTCCGGCGGCGCGCAAGCGCCGCCCAGAAGGGGGAGTGTCTGACGACGTAGTACTACGTCGTCAGACGATAACGAGCCACTCTGCCGCAGTAATATTACTGTGGGCGGTGGTAAAGTGGTTAATCTAAATTCTGCTTCATTGCTGCTAGAGGGTGTCACAGTGTTAATGGAAAAAATGTTTGGATGGATCAGGCAAGGACTTTAACGGCACCAGAGTAGTTTTTATAAAATAAAATAAACAGTTTGTTGTAGAATTATTAAAAACCATCAAAATTGGTACATAAGCCCCATAAAGGAAGACAGAGGCGTCAAACTGGTACTGCAATATAACAGAATAAGCAAAAACTGTGGTTAATATATAAATATTATCATACTACATCACAGAGAGTAGATCTCATGAGGGGTGACAGGAGAAAAACTGCCGTCCGTCAGGATCCCATGATGTTATATTCAAATGGTAGAAAATGGATAATTATAATGCTCGACATGTTTCGCTATTTTAATAGCTTCATCGGGAGCTTATAACATAATTCTGTATAGTATTGCAGTTCAGTGGGACGGGTTAAATGCCAGCAGCATAAAACTAACGAGGAAGGTGTTGGGTCTATAAGCAGGATCGAGATAAGTAACAGGGGTATAGATGTTATCCTGATCGAGATAAGTAACAGGGGTATAGATGTTATCCATGATTATATTGTGGATATGCAAGCCTGCAAGTCCAGCCACATCTAAGAGCCGCTTTCAATTCCTGTGTGGCTTAGTATGTAAAAGGTAAGTAGCCATGGTAAAGCGAACCACAAAACCTTTTATTGAATCAAGGGTAGATAAACTAGAGGCTGCACAGCCAAAATGATTCTGCCTAGGACGCACACCTTCCCCGGATGGGGAACCACCGCCATGATTCACAGTGTTAATGGTAATGCTCCATTCATTGAGGAAACACCATCTGAATTGCAAGAGACACAGACTGGTCATTGCTACCTGTCTACAGTTACTTGGTAATCCTCAGCTGCTTGATCCTACTCCTGCTTCCCAAGCAATTTAGTTGATAAGTATCTGTGGCCCAACCACCTACCCAAGATACATTGTCTTCCAACTCACAATGCAACATGTTGAAGAAGCATAGGGAACGATCCCACTGTACACGATGCCTCCATCACACACTTCACTTGTGGTTCCACTGCTGCCTGTAGTGTGCCCTGAGAGGTACTAATATTAATGGCCTTGATTTTTTTTTTTTGTATAATCAATTTTTATTGAAAAAATAAAAGTGCAAGTACAATCAACATAGCACAAACAAAAGACAGGAACAGGCTGTACAAAATCATGGTAAGGGCGTAGAAGAGAAAAAAAAAAAAAGAAAACCACAGTATTAACTTGACAGCCCATAACCTCAATGCACATCAGAAGATTAACTGAGTGGAACAGAGAGCCCAAAGCCGGGTCAGAGCCAGCACCTACCAGAGCAACGGGGACGAGGCACTCCCAGGCCTGGGCATTCGGCCCCATTTGGCCCAACCCCGCCCCCCTGGGGGGGGGCAAAGGAAGAGAGAGCCCACGTCCACCGTGCAAATCTACACATCCTTACACTCCTGCCTTAGCGGGGGGACCCCCACTCAGATTGTCAGAAAAAAGAGGAGGAAACTCTGCCAGACAAAAATAAGAGGGAAGAAAAGAAAAAGAAAAGAAAAAGGGCAAAAACAAAAAAAAAAAAAGAAGGGAAGAGGGAGAGGAGGGTAGGGGGGGAGGAGGGCCTGCGCCCGGCTTCCAGAACACACACCATTGGGACAATGAGAAACAAGGCTAAGTAGTAGGAACATGCGAGGCCTGCTGGACCCGCTGGCGGAAATCAGGGTCAGCCAACGCCAGCAGAGCTACCTCCAGGCTGGAGGACACAGGAAATGAGTCAGGGGCGTAAGACGCCACTGAGACCAGGCAGCATCAAATTTTCCCCTAGTATCCCTACAAGTCGCCATCCACTCCTCAGCCTCCATAATCTCCTTCACTTTGCGAAGCCAGTCAGCCTCGCTAGGGACCCGGGAGGCCTTCCAGTGGATCGGGATGAGGCGTTTAGCCGCGTTGAGTAAATGCGGAAGGGCACTACGCTTATATTTCGGGATGGGCACTGGGGGGGGCATGCAAGAGGAAAAGCCCCGGAGAGTCCGGCAAAATCTATACCGGTTCCTGCCCGAATGTGCTGCCGCACCATATTCCAAAAGGGGCGGATCAGAGGGCACGGCCACCAAACATGGTGGAGCGACCCCCTCTGCCCGCAGCCCCGCCAGCACCCATCCGAAACGCCAGGGAAAAACCTGGCCAAAGTAGGTACGGACCCTATACCACCTAGTAAGGAGCTTGTAGTTATTCTCTTGCGTCTTAGAATCTACAGAACTAGAATGGGTCAGGCGGTACAGACTGTGCAGTTGGTCCGGAGTAAACTCCAGATCCAAGTCCCTTTCCCATGCTCGGATGAAGTAAGGTTTAGAGGGAGGCCTGGCCGACTCCAACAACTTATACAAAAAGGAGATCAGATGTGGCTGGGGGTCGCGCGCCGCCCACAGACGTTCAAAGCCAGTGAGCTCGGTCCTGATCTGCGCCCGCTGACAAAGCGAGGCCACGAAATGGGTCAGCTGTCAGTGCCTCCAGAAATCAAAGGGGAAGCTGCCATAGCGACTCCGTACCGTTTTCAATGGGACCAACTGCCCATCAGACCAGAAGCGAGCCAGACTGACCTCACCGTCCCTGGCCCACGAGCCCAGAGACGACATCTGCTCACCCGGGGAGAACCATGGAAAACTCCCCACCGGGGCCAGCGGAGAAGTGGATGGGCCAAAGCCAGAGCCCCCTTCAACTTATTCCACACACGAAGTGAGTGGGATGTCAAAGGGGACGCCCAGTGCGACAGTCCCCTGTTCTCCCGGGCATACGGCAGGTTTCTACCAGCCACCGTTTTCTCCAAGGAGACCCACATTTTGGAGGAGGTCTGAAACCGCCAGTCCAGCAGGCGTTGGAGAGCCACTGCTCTATAGTATTGCAAAACGTTAGGCAGGCCAAGACCCCCGTCCCTTTTGGTCCTCTGCAACAAAGCGACAGCTATCCGAGGTCTCTTGCCCCCCCACACAAAGGCAACAAAGAGGCTCTTCAGTTCAGTAAAGAAGCGCCGGGGGAGAGGCACAGGGAGCATCTGCAGGAGAAATAACACTCTGGGGAGCACGGCCATCTTAAGAATGTTAGTACGGCCGATCCACGTGAAGGAGGACCTATTCCAGGACTCAAGGTCCGCACGAATCCGCCGTAGGAGGGGGACATAATTACAAGCGTATAGGGAGTCCAGGGAGGGGGTGAGATGGACACCCAAATATTTCATAGAGGACATCGTCCATGAGAAAGGAAAAGAGGACGGCAGCGAAGACGCCATAGACGGGGGTATGGAGATGGGCAGGATCTCCTGACTTAGAATAGTTAATTTGGAAGTTGGACACCGTGCCATACTCCGAGAGTTCCGCCATCAGATTGGGCAGCGAGGTGACTGGCTCCGTTACGTGGAACAGGACGTCGTCCGCGTATGCGGAAAGCTTATGTTCCGTGGAACCCACAGTAACCCCCTTAATGTTCATGTTCGCCCGCACCCTGCGAAAATGAATTAGATGGAGGGCGCGGACAGAGTTGTCCCTAGCTTCCCGTCCCATGACGATAATGGCCTTGATTTTTTTTCCTCTGCTAGAGTCCATGCCTTTCTTTGAGTCAGGAGTGGCTTTTTGGTTCTATCCCAGGAAGGATTTATTGTTGTCAGTCAGGTTTTGATAGGCCAAATAGGACATTCAATGGCTGACTCTGAAAACAGAGGCCAGAAGCCAACTTCCATGCCTTCCCCTGCAGAATTCCCATCCGATCTGCCTAGGCCCTTAGGGCTTCTGTGTCTTTGGTTCACTGAGACTCTGTCTGATGTGGAGTCCCTTAAGTTCCTATTATATTAATCTAAATTAGAAGAGCCTACTCCCAAATTAAAATAAACTATTTCATTTATTTTTAATCTGCCACATACCTCCTAAAACTAGCCTTTACTAGTGCTGTCCCCATTGTAGGCTTTTGTAGGCTCTTTTGACTGCAAAGACTTTTCCGCTGTAACCCTGGTTCACAGTGTTCCTTTATGATCAGCCTTGTACCCATTTGATCCTACATTGGACACAATCTACTGGACGAACTTTCTCCACTCGCCCACACTATTACCCGTCCCATCCACAATTAATAACTGAGATAGTCAATCCAGCGTCGTCTCCAGCACAAACATTTTACCCATTTGAGGAATAGTCTATTTAAAGGTGGGATGCCTCTCTGTGGATCCAGTAGTATCCCATTTTAACAAAACACTGACTAATCGAGTAGAGGATGTTTTTAAAGACTCAGTGGGCAAGCACTTGGAAGTTCTTTCCAGATTTACCTGAGGGTTTGTGGTACTTGGAATTCCAGGATTTGGGGGTTGAATGAGTGACAAACTTGTGTTTGGCTTTGGAATTTGAGGCCTGGGAGGAGGAAGTCACACTGGATTAAGCTTCTGGCTTCCTTTGCTTAGGAAGATGAGAGACATCTTTAATGACATCTAGTGCAGCTCCGAAGAGACATTGTTCCTTGAAGACATACAGAGAAAATCCACGCTGAAATTAAAAGCTGGGGGAATGAGTTTCCAACACTCTATGACCAGTGGAACAACTGCCTAGTGATCAGATATCTTCTGTTGGCTTTTAGTAGGGATGCACCGAAATGAAAATTCTGGGCCGAAACCGAAAATGCAGGATACCCTTGGCCGAAAACCGAAAGCGAAACGGAAAACTACTTTTTCCCTCCAAATGATTTTAAAATAGATAGAACAGGGGCATACACCAGAAACGGGCAGCAACATACACCTGTAGCTGCCACCCTGTTGCAGTATATGTACTGTGACGGGTTGGCAAGTGGTTAATTTAATTACCAATGGTATTTGTATTATGCAGCATGAGGGGGTTAATGTATTGCCACTGCTCACTGATGCATTAGTGACCGACCAGTGGCAGTTAATTAAACCCTTTGTGCTGTATTAGTGCAACCAGTGTCAGTGTTAATGAACACTGGTTGCATTGACACTGATACTGGTTGCACTAATGCCATGATTCGCATACTGATAATTCAGATCAAGAAAAAATTCGTAATCACAACATGTGCAAAAAAGACAATAAGTGCTGAAAAATGGGTATAAGAAATTATTATAACCATTTGTCAGCACTTATTGTCATATTTGCACATCTATTATTACAAAGTTATTGTTGATCTGTTGCATTATTTGCACATTTTCTTGATACACGTTCTTGTGCAGTCTAGAGGTAAACAGGAGGCTACAAATAAAAGAGAAGCACTCTTATTAAATGTAAAGGTTGCAATGAATAAAGCATCACTATCCCCAGAAAGAATAATTAAAAAAACAATCTAAAAAACTTTCTCCCCTTTTTCCATGCAAGAAAAATGTCTTTCCTGACAGACTCCATGGCAGCTTACGCGTGGGTTAGTTCCGCCTCCTCCTACATCATAGGACCCTACTCCCAAAAATGTTTACTCCGTGCCAGAGGCCGTGTTCCTTTTTTGTCCTCCTCCTGAAAGGATTATGGTCAAATCTTACCTCATGAAGATTCCCGATTCAGGCCTGGCGGTCTGCACGTCGGATCCGGTGGTGTCCCCTTCATGTCCAGCACGCCCTAGCTATTAGCGGGGTAGGACATGGGCGTGGAGTCAGTTGTCAGAAGAGCTTACAAACCTGGCCAATGGCAGGCAAAGCAACATTTGGCCAATAATCCCAGCTATTAGCGGGAGGCCCATTAATACGCCCCATCATGTGTGCAGCTGCGATTTCCGTATGGTCCAAGGTCTGGTCGTGGAAGTGGTGATGTACCCTGCTTTACATTCTATGGCAGCAGTTTGTTTGTGTATATTCTCCTGTTGTTTGTTACTTATCTCTCCCTGGAGTCTAGTTTGGCAGTGGGATGCACGGCGTTCCATTCCACGTCCTTCCCCTCCGCTCCACTGCTTCCTGGTACCTTCCAGGCTCCATCTGAATCGAGGCTTGGTTCGCACAGGTGGGGGGGGGGGGGGGGGCGGTGCCTTCCAGGCTCGATCTGAATCAAGGCTTGGTTCTCACAGGTGGGGGGGGGGCGGTGCCTTCCAGGCTCGATCTGAATCGAGGCTTGGTTTGCACAGGTGGGGGAAGGGGGGCGGTGACATCATTCTAGCAGCAAATTCAACTAGCTGTCAGTTTCAGCTGTTTGTGGGTTTGTTCAGCAGTGTTTCCAGTGGCTTCCCCGTGCTCTGCAGGAATCTTTTAAAGGTGAGAGATGGCTGTGATTATGCTGAATAGGCTTCCTGCCTGCTTTCTGCATGTCACTCATTCATGATCTCTTGCAGTTGCCGCTCTCTCCCTGGTGGCCAGCCCTTACATTACAGGTAAGATTTATTCCTCTCCCTGTAATGTTTGGGGGTTTTTCTGCTGTTCTCTTGAGTCTTTATTTTCTTTCCTAAAGCCCTTCTAGGTCTGAAAGATGTCACTCTGCCCGTGAAGATCAAGATCCTCCCAGGTCGCAAACACGGCATTCATCATCAAGTTCCAGGCGCCATCGGTTGTCCTCTAGGCGACATGGTGAAGAGTCTGGAGCTACTTCAGGACACCACCACTCTGACGAAAGATCCTGCTGGGGATGTGGGGCACAGGTGCCTGATGGAAAGTCGCTCGGTGAGCCCTGTTTTGCACATGCTGCAAACGAAAGGGAAGACAGCAACCAGCAGATGGAGTCGCTGGTCAGGCGAGTAGTTAAGGAGTCCTTAAAAACCTTGGATCCTGCTCGTGCTGGAACTTCCTCCCCCAGGATGGCGAGTACTCCGGCTGGTGAAAATATTCATATCCCTGGGCCTTTCCAGCACAGTCACTCCTCATCTGACTACTCTGAGGGTGAGCTTGAAGCAGACGACCCTGGTGCGGGTTTAGACTTTGCCATGGTTCCCTCCTTGGTCAAAGCTTTGAAGGAAGCCCTGAAGTGGGATGAGCCAGTAGAGTCACCCTCTAAACAGAATAGGTATTTTAAGCACCTCAAGAAGGAACGCCCTTTCTTTCCCCTGTTAGGGGAGGTCGGCAAAATCATTACAGACGAATGGGGCTGCACAGAGAGAAAAAAACTCTCTACTCTCCAAAGTGAATAAAATGTACCGTTTAAAATGTAAGAGGTTAAACACGTGGAATCTGCACCTCTGGTGGATGCAGCACTGATGCGTCTGGTGCGTCATGTCACCCTTCCGCTTGAAGACACAGTCACCTTTAAGGATGGCCTTGAGAGACGCATTGATTCAGACCTAAAGTGCATCTATGTGTCAGCAGGAATGGCATGCAAGCCAGCATTGGCTCTCGCAGCCCTGTCTGAAGCAATAGAGGTGTGGACAGACAGTGTGGACACAACAAGAAGTCGCAAGAAATTCGCCAGTACATGAGCTGAGGCTGGCGGCGGCTTTTTTAGGGGAGGCCTCCCTAGACATGGTACGCCTTGCGGCACGGGTAATGCTTTCATCGGTCACTGCAAAACGGGCTCTTTGGTTACGTCCTTGGTTGGCCGATCCTGCGTCAAAACAGGCCTGGTGCCGAATTCCATTTGAGGGGTCCTCCCTATTCGGCAACAAGTTAGAAAGCGCTATTTCCCGTGCCACAGGTGGTAAGTCGGGGGTTCCTTCCCCAGGATAGGCGCTTGCTGGACCAGAAGAGGTCTCAGCCCAGGCAAGGGGCTGATCGATCAAGGGATGCTCGCCTATATAAGCCTGGCCGTCAATTCCGAAAGAACTGGAGAAGACCGCAGCCTTCAGGACAAAAAGCACCCAGAGGAGGGTCTTCTGGTGGTCGGGAGGCCACAACGTCTTTTTGACGTTGTGCCTGCCCAGGCGAAGCAAGTCGGGGCTCGGCTACTATGCTTCCAACACATCTGGGCAGCCTCAATAAACGACTTCTGGGTCGTCAAGACAGTATCAACAGGCCATTCCAGGAAATTCTGCAGTCCGCCCAGACTGAGGTTCATTCCAACCTCATTGCCACGGTCAGAAGAGAAAAGACAAGGCCTTCTGTCTTACGTAGATCTGTTGGTGGCTCAAGGCGCAGTGGTTACAGTTCCAACCAACGAGAAGTTCCAGGGTCTATATTCCCCCTCTCTTCTTGGTTCAGAAAAAGAGCGGTGCTTGGAGACCTCACGCACCTGAACTCTTTTATCAAGAAGGAGAAATTCAAGATGGAGACGCTATTCACCATCCGACAAGCAATACAACCGGCAGACTGGCTTGTGTCAATCGACTTCAAGGATGCCTATTTCCATGTGACAGTGGCAGCAGATTACCAGAAGTTCCTACGATTCGCAGTAGATTAGAATCATCTACAGTTTGTCTGTCTCCCGTTTGGGCTTACTACATCGCCGCGGGTATTCTCAAAGGTCTTACTAGCAGTGGTGGCTTTGATGAGGACCAAAGGCGTCCGTCTACACCATTATCTGGACGACCTGCTCCTGCTGTCACAAGACCGAAAACAACTTCTGGTACACAGGTCTCAGGTAAAAGCCACTCTTCGCAAGTTCGGCTGGTTACTGAACATGGAGAATTTATTTGCCCCTCGAGAAGATCCCGGTAGTCAGGGACAGGGTACGCCTAGCTATGATGGCCACTCACCTTCGAGCATCTCAGTGTCTAAGAGTGGTTGGGACCATGGTAGCCAGGACTCCAATGGTGAAGTGGGCACAGTGGAAAATGTGGCCTTTCCAAGTGGGGTTTCTCAATCAGTGGCGTCCAGGAGATCAAAATCACCTCATTCGCATAACATCATCAATGCGGGAGAGCCTTCCATGGTGGCTGCAGAGCAAAAATCTCCTCAATTGCCATTCCATCATGCCCATCTCTTGAATCACAGTTACCACGGATGCCAGCAACGCCGGATGGGGTTCCCTCTGTCAAACGGAGATAGCCCAGGGCAGCTGGGATTTCCAAGCTCACAGGGTAGTGTCAAATACTCTAGAATTGCGAGCCGCGTCCTGCGCTCTGAAAGCATTCCGTCACCTAATACAAGGGACTTCTGTGATCCTGAGGATGGACAATACGACCGCGGGTCCTATGCGAAGCGACAAGGAGGCACTCGCAGTCGCTCCCTGTTGAAGGAGGTAGATCCAATCTTATATTGGGCCCAGAAACACCTGGTCAACCTCACTGCAGTGTTTCTTCCGGGGGTACAGAATGTTCAAGCGGACTTCCTCTCAAGAGTCCGCTTGGACAACAACGAATGGAGCCTTCACAACGATGTCTTCCAGTGGCTCACTTCTCTGGAATTTCACCCGGAAGTGGATCTATTTGCATCTCCATGCAATCACAAGCTTCCGAAGTATTATGTGAGGTTCCGTTGTCCCCAAGCCTTTGGGACGGATGCTCTGACAGACCATTGGAGATTCCACAGGGCATATGCCTTTCCCCCAGTTCCGGTCATTCTCCGGTTCCTGGCGAGACTCAGGGTGCAAGATGTGGAAATGCTAACAATAGCCCCATACTGGCCGAACAGGCCATGGTTACCACTGCTGATGCTCCTCAGTTTTTCGGGATCCAGTTCCTCTACCCATCAGGCTGGACCTTCTGTCCCAGGGAGCAACTCTACACCCATGCCCGGCTCATCTGCACCTGAAGGCATGGTTTTTGAGAGGGAAAGACTGGAGGCGTTAGGTTGCCCGAGTGGGGCAATTTCTACTCTCTTAAGTGCCAGAAGAGCGGGCACTAACAAGGTCTACGGAAGGATCTGGTCCAAGTTCATGGATTTTGTTACCAAGAAAGGGGGGTCGTACAATGACCTGAATATCCAGCATATTCTTGGTTTCCTGCAGTCAGGACTGGACCTACCATTATCCGTTAGCTCACTACGTGTGCAAGTTTCTGCTATTTCGGCCTTCACAGGAACTTCTTGGGCGTCTCATCCCCTTGTTCATCAATTCTTTCGGGGAGCTTCCAGACTCAGGCCACAGAGGAAGCCAAGGTTCCCTAAATGGGATCTTCCACTCGTCTTGAACTTCCTTTCTGACGTCAGAAGAAGTCACACGGAGCAACTCTCCATTAAAGATCTGTCTCTGATATCGGCCTTCTTGGTAGCCGTCACCTCAGCTAAAAGAGTCTCCGAGATTAGTTCTCTGGGTTGCAAAGAACCATTCCTGACCTTCTTCCCAGATCGTGTGGTTCTTATCCCCATATTGGGATCACACCCCAAGGTGGTCTCTGTTTTCCACGAGAACCAGGAGATTGTCCTTCCAACATTCAAATCGTCAGATGATCCAGATACACATCCATTAGATGTGGGTGCAATTCTGAGACTGTACCTGGATGCAACAGCTTCCTTCAGGCATTCAGATTATCTATTTGTTCTCCTCCACGGAAAGAACAAGGGCTTTCGGGCCTCTTCAAGATGCATAGCGGCATGGATTGTTCAGACCATCCAATGGGCATATAAGGCTAAGGGCTTGGCTCCTCCAGAAGCGGTGACCGCGCATTCGACAAGAGGGGTGTCCACGTCCTGGGCAGCTTCTTGTCATGTGGCCCCTGAATTAATATACAAGGCGGCATCATGGTCTTCCATTAACACTTTCATGACTCATTATTGTATTAAGCCAGCTTCATTGTCTTCTGTTAACTTTGGTTTGCAAGTACTGTCTGTTGATGGTGCAAATTAGATTTCTTTTGGCCAGCAGTTTCCCACCCTTGTATGTTTGGCTAGTTATTTCCCACAAGTATGCTGCCATGGAGTCTGTCAGGAAAACGGAAAATTGTTATCAAATACTTACCGTAATTTTCCTTTCCTGATGGACTCCATGGCAGCTGGAGTCCCCTCCCATCTGCTGGAGGAAGCTATTTATGGAACACGGCCTCTGGCATGGAGTAAAAATTTATGGGAGTAGGGTCCTATGAGGTAGGAGGAGGCGGGACTAACCCACACGTAAGCTACCATGGAGTCCATCAGGAAAGGAAAATTACGGTAAGTATTTGATAACAATTTTCCATTCTCTCTCTTTCTCTCATAATCATGGTGTTATATTTTGAGAGAGAGACAGAGAATTTTTCTTGCATGGTAAAAGGGGAGAAAGTTTTTTAGATTGTTTTTTTTTATTATTCATACTGGGGATAGTGGTGCTTTATTCATTGCAGCCTTTACATTTAATAAGAGTGCTTCTCTTTTATTTGTAGCCTCCTATTTACCTCTAGACTGCACAAGAACGTGTATGGCAGAGAGATAATAAACACAGCAGACAGCCACATTACCTTCCTCCGCAGCGCTCAGCACAGGAAGGGAGGAGAGGCGTAACTAGATTTCTCAGGGCCCCGGTGCAAGAAATCATGAAGGGCCCCCCCCCCCCCCACCCCCCGAAAAAGCATATTTTTGACACTTTTTTTTTTCCAATGTATAACAAAGTAAAACATTTGTTTCTGGTTTCAACGGCGGCAATGGTGGTGAGGGTATTATCAGTGGCAGCAATGGTGGTGAGGGGGGCTGGTATCAGTGGCAGCAATGGTGGTGAAGGGGAGTGGGATCAGTGGCGGCAATGGTTGTGGGTGGGGGGTGGGATCCGTGGCGGCAATGGTGGTGAGGGGGGGTGGGATCAGTGGTGGCAATGGTGGTGAAGGGGAGTGGGATCAGTGGCGGCAATGGTTGTGGGTGGGGGGTGGGATCCGTGGCGGCAATGGTGGTGAGGGGGGGTGGGATCAGTGGTGGCAATGGTGGTGAGGGGGTGTGGGATCGGTGGCGGTGGGGCGGAGGGGGGAATGGGAACAGTAATAGTGCTGGTGGACTAAAGAAACACTTCCAAATTCACCCATAAAAGGAAAACAATTACAGAGTGACCCTATGCACTCAGGAGTATATGACACATATAACACAATGCTGCTACTTATATAGAAGTTATTATAGGTAATGAAATCATGTATAAATGTTGTAATATGAATTAGATCACACAATACAAAATATAAAAATTTCAGTAGCGCAGGAATGGTGGTACCTCCTAGCCACCTGAAGGGCCCTTTCACACGGGCGTTCCGTGTGTCCGCAAATCATCCTATTTTTTGGCGGATGATTTGCGGACATAATGTAAGTGAATGGCATTGCGGATGTCAGCGGAATACCATCCGCTGACATCCGATTTTCTTCCTTTCAGTTCTGTTCCGTTTTTTGGAACTGAACAGAACCCTATTTTTCCTCTGTGCAAAAAACGGAAAGGAAGGAAAATCGGATGTCAGCGGTGTCATCCGCTGACATCCGCAATGCCCATAGACTTACATTATGTCCGTATATCATCCGCAAACGGATGGGATGATATGCGGACATACGGACCGGATGACACAAGTGTCATCCGCTCCGTGGAAAAAAAAAAAAAAAAAGCACCGGAGCGGATCGCAATGCGGTCCGCTCCGTGTGAAAGAGCCCTTACGTGTTTAAAGTAAATTGAGAAAACCGACTATAATATAATATAATAACTGAATTACTGCACACTTCAGCTTAAAATCATTTCATTTAAAAGTCCTTAAAAGTCCATAAACTCAAATGGGCAATAACTTGAAGCAAACACGTACATATATCCACACACATATAAACACACACACACACATACATACATGCACGCACATACATACACATACAGTACACGCACATACATACATACATACATACACATACAGTACACACACATACATACATACATATACATATATAGATGCACACACACACAGTACACACACATACAGTACACACACACACACAGTACACACACATACACACACATACATACATAAATACATACATACATACACATAAATACATGCACACACATACATATATAGATGCACACACATACAGTACACACACATACAGTACACCAACATACAGTACACACATACAGTACATACATACATACACATAAATAGATGCACACACATAAATATATAGATGCACACACATACATACACACACAGTACATACATACACACACATACAGTACACACATACACACACACACACATACAGTACACACATACACATACATACACACACACATACAGTACACATACATACACACACACATACAGTACACATACAGTACACATACAGTACACATACAGTACACATACAGTACACATACATACACACACACATACAGTACACATACATACATACAGAAAGCCTTTTTAAAAAACGTTAGAGAGAGGTCTGTACCTTCCTGTGACTTCCTGCCAGCGGGTATTGCACTGTAGGGGGAGGCAGAGAGCACAGCACACTCTCTGCTTTCAGTTTCCTATATGAGACCAGCTCCTTCAGTGCCGATTTATCGGGGAGCTCCGGTCTCAGCTGCGCTGCCGCTCCTCATCTCTATACATACAGGGGGCCCTCTCAGGCCCCCTGCAGCATGGGGCCCGGTCGCCATGGCGACCCCTGCGACCCCTGTACGTCCGCCCCTGGGAGGAGGTGGGTGGAGCAATTCAGCAATAGCCTTGGAGGAGAACGAGATCCTCCTACGCTATGCATGCTGGGTCGTTCTACGTCACTGGTTGCTAGATGCCATTCGGCTGGCATTCATAGCAACCAGTGTAGCTATTAATGAAGCGTCCGGCGCCGAGGATCACATTGCAGCGGTCACCACAGACAGATACCCGGAGATGACAGGGAAGTGAAAAACTAATTATTTACAGCTATTACTGGCCATACATTTTTGGCAACTTTAACCTCTTTTTGGCCGAAATGGGATAGGCCCATTTTCGGCCGAATCTATCGGTTGCCGAAATTTCGGTGCATCTCTAGCTTTGAGCCTAGTCAGACAGATTTTGGCAGACTAACATCACAGCCAACAAAGGTTCCAGGGCAGGGCCTACAAGCAAGAACAGTTTTCTGGAAAGAGCTTCCAAGTGCTTGTCAGTTAAGTCTATAAAAACATCCTCTACTGGAATAGTCAGTGCTTTGTTAAAATAGGATACTGCTGGATCCACAAAGAGACATCCCACCTTTAAATAGAGTATTCCTCAAATAGGTAAAATGTTTGTGCTGGAGACCACGCTGGATTGACTAGCTCAGTTATTAATTTCGGATGGGTAATAGTGTGGGCGCATAGAGAGAGTTCGTCCAGTAGATTGTGTCCAATGTAGGATTAAATGGATACAAGGCTGATCATAAAGGAACACTGTGAACCTAATCTTCTGGTCACATGTTCTCCAAGTTTGCCAGGTGAATGTTTAGGCCTCATTGGATGCCAGCTTCGGGTGTAAGGTCCTTCAGGCAGCTTTTGGAGCTGCTGGTAGTCCCCAGTTCTTTTGGGGGGTTTTTTTGGCAGACCTGTTATCATTTTGTTTGGTGCTGCCCTCTCTGAACAGTGAAGACTTTGAGGCTTGTTTCCCTGAAAGGATTAGGAAGAAAATACAATTTTTGTAGTTAAAGTAAAATGATTTTCTTGAAGTCCAGTGAGAGACACAGGTTCTACCCCTCTGTGTTTATGATCATGTTCTTGGAACTGCTTTGCCACAAAACTGAGGCATGCTGGGAGTTAGTGGGGTTTATTCCAAGTTTTACATAAGTCAGTGTGTTTTAGGTGACAATAAACTCCCAACAGTCAGCGGTTCCAGCGTCCCTCAATAGTATCCAAGTAAAGGATTTTACAATGAGTACAAAAACTCTATTTTTACAAACGAAAATCAAATGCTATGCTCAAATGTTTCAGTGCTTATAGGGCATGCTGATATTACTATTAAGAAAGACCAGCACTAGCATATCTCTAGCCAAAACATATTTTCTTTTTAAGTTCTGAATACAGTAGGGAAAGGTTAAAAACCCTGTCAGTCTTGCCAATGAAGATGTAAGGGGAAGGTGGAGATAGATTCAATGTTAGTCACTCACTACGCATTTATAGTACACTTACTATTAAACACGGGTATTAAAACCCAAAAGAAGGGGGCTTGCCATATGTGTTAGAATTGTCTTACAATCAGTACAGTAGAGGTATAAAATATCCGACACTCACATTTTCTCATTGGGATCTATTGTTCTTTTTTTATGAGATTTATTGATGTCTGTGTTCAAGCCGACCATGGATGTATGGAATCTTGGCCAGCTCAGCAGTGACCAGCTGAGATTTGATCTGTCTATGGGCAGGCTAGTTTTACACAAGTCCATGGATCAACTTGGTTACAACCAGATTGCTGGATTTTTTACATGCGGTTACTGCCGGTGACTATAGCCACTAGCAGTCATCATTGTTTTCCATCGGCAGGCAAAGCTCCCCGCCGGAAGAACACAATAGCGCTGAGGAAGGGATTGTGCTGATGGGGGGACTGAGCAATTTTCTTTCCTTCCAACTGCGGTGGAAGGAAAGAAAATGCCATAATCTATGGGCTGCTTTAATCTCTCTATTTGTTCTAGTTACTATTGTCACCAAAACAAAAAGTGGTGGGAAATCCAAAAATTGTTGTCTATGGAACAGAAAAATTGCTAATCGTCCAAATCTCAAAGTGGACACCTGTTCAAGTGAAGACTGGAAAAAGGGGCTTTTATCTTAACAAAAGAAAACCAAGAGGGTGTCCACCATTCCCTACTCTATCCAAAACTAAACATAGGAAAAAGTTTTGGCTAGAGTTAAACTTTAAAGAAAAATGATAAATAGCATGCAGGAGGTCACTTTGTATGAGTTATTGATAGAATTTCCTTTGAAAATGTGAGAAATGAAACACAAAATGCAAGACATATCTATAAAGAAAATGAATTTACCAGCCACATAGTACAGAACTGCTCCAAGCCAACCAAAGACTAAACCATATTCGATGCACACAAAATAGGGGAGACTGGTAAGGATGACTGTTGCGGGGATCATTCCACAGCATGCAAAAAAGCCTGAAAGGAATCAAAACGATACACAAGATTAACTATCAAATAGTCATTCTATTTAAAACTAAATCACACCCTGTTTTCATGTACAACCGTGAAGTTCCATCAGTGATATCTGGATTCCCAGCTCCTCCTCCATTCTTGGGAGGTGCTGAGCCCCTTCGTCAAGCAGTATCAGGAACTCCTGGTTGGCTGCTAGTTGTAAATCTTTGAGGTTGTGGCAGTGATATCAATGCCTCTGAGTCCCTGGCTCAACCCCTGAGCCTTGTATCCTTGGTGGTGCAATGCCAGAATTGTGTGCACACATGATTGGCTGCCTTGTACCTCTCTGAGATTCCATCAGTGATATTCATGCCCCTGAGTTCCCAGTTCCACCTCCTTTCTTGGGTGGTCCTGCTTTTCCTGGTGGAGCAGTGTGAGGAATACCCACACAGAGGATCTCAGCAGTAATATCAACCCCACCCAAGTTCATGGGCCTTTATCTTTTCAGGAAGGTCCTGCTCTCCCTGGTGGAGTAATATTAGGAACTCCCCTAGAGAGGATTGGGTGCTAGAGTCACCAAGAGAACTAAGAAGCCCGTTAGCTGGAAAATGTTGCACCCAAAATTAACAACTCACGTGGAGAGGATCAGCAAAGGGTTATGCTTCAGTGAAAGTAGTCCTTTAAATGTCTTTTTTGAGAAGAAGTATGAGCAGAAAATGAACGACTGTAGACAGAACATACCTGTTGAAATCATTGCTCTTGCTATCAGATATTTCAGATACTTCACACCTTTCACGAGTGCCAGAATGCCTCCAATATTGGTAGCTGTTCCGAACAAAATGGCACTTACAAGAAGGATTTTGGAATATACTGGGAAGGAGACAAAGAAAGAGAACAGTCAGGACAAAGACGAAAAACTGTCCATGAAAATCACCCGTCCTATCATGAACTAAGTACCTAAACATCTAAGTACCTTTTTCCTAATCGATATACAGCTGTCACATGATCCAGATCTTTCCCAGCCTGTCTGCAGGGAAACATAAGCAAGAGGAGGTTCTAGTCCTCTGCTGCTGGTCACACATTCAAAAAAACAAAAAACAGCCTTTGGAATACAGAATAAAAATAAATAAAATCAAAAAACTGTTTTAAATTGTCATACAATTATATATATTTGAAATCGAATCTTTATTATTTTTTGGCAATGACATGGTGTGTGCGGATTTCTGCCAGTCACAGGTTGTGTCCCTCCCCTCCAGCCTGTGTCTCAGAACAACAAGGAGGTGAAGCCTCCATCAATCTACAAGTAATATCCCAACCCTATTGTGTTTGGTTAGTGGGCATGGAAGAGGAGGGAGGGGGTGGGCTGTCATTTACCACTTTGTCTACCCCCACATGTGTGACTCTATAGTCACATAGGTGCCTGGGTTCGGTACATCATGGATCTGGTGGACAGATTATTTGGTGGGACTGGGGAAGACCCAGCTATCATGGTACACAAGGGTACCAATGGCAAAGTTAGAGGAAAATGGAGAGTCCTAAAAAAACTATTTTAGCTCTTAGGAGCTAAATTGAGGAGTAGGACCTCCAAAGAAGTATTCTCAGAAATAATACTTGTACCTGGAGCCACTCCAGAGAGGCAGCAGGAGATTAGGGAAGTTAACAAGTGGCTGAGAAGCTGGTGTAGAAAGGAGGGGTTTGGGTTCCTGGAGAACTGGGCCGACTTCTTAGTCAGCTACCGGCTCTTTAGTAGGAATGGACTGTACTTAAATGGGAAGGGTCAGCCTCATAACATCTAACAAGAGTATAGTATGCAACTGGACAAAATTACGAGGTTTGTATGCCAATGCTAGAAATCTGGCCAACAAGATAGGAGAACTGGAGCTGTTAATGTATGAGGAGGATTTCGATTTTGTAGGAATTTCGGAGACTTGGTTTGACAGCTCTCCTGACAACAATTCAGGGGTAGTCCCTGCTCTGCCTGTCCTCTCTCCTTCCGACAGCTGCAGGGGGCGGGCCGGACCAAGGATTCCCTCTTGACATCAGTCAGGAGGGGCGGAGCTGCGGCCCGCAGAGGAGAGAGGAGCCTGGTGGAGGAGAGAGTCGGGATACACCAGTGAAAAGTGAGTCAGAAGAACTAATTGATCTATTGCTAAAGGCATGATAACAAGGTAAGTAATGAGGCGCTGCTACTAGTATTTAACATATAGATACATAACACTGCAAGGGCGTAACTATAGGGGTTGCAGGGGTTGCAATTGCAACCGGGCCCCAAACTCCAGGGGGCCTGTGCGGCTCCTTTGTACACCTGGATAGGAGGGACGGTGGGGGGCAGCATGTAGAGAAATCACTGTCCTCCTTTTTCCCCCTGTAGCTGCAGGAGGAAAATGGAGGAGATTGGTTCCTTTGTATGCTGCCCCCACCACTCCTCCTATCCAGTTCACTTGTGTTCTGCTGTCTCTGTCAGGATCGCAAAGGTCACACTTGCGACCGGGCCCTGGCATTCCACCACCGTGGGGAGTCCCCAAGATGGCAGGAAGGGGGCCCACTGCAGAACTTGTGAAAGGGTCCCGCTGCAGGACCGTTATAAAGGGCTCCAGGATCAGTGGGAAGAGCCCAAGGCTTGAAGGGAAAGGCTCTGGCCAGAGGTCCGAGGGGCCCTTTATGGTTTCTTGCACCGGGGCCCTGAAGGTTCTAGTTATGCCTCTGTAACACTGTAAAAAATAAACTTTATGCAATCTAAAATAGGTGACTCCAAATTCCCATGCTAGGGTGAATGAAACGTATTCACTCAAAAGTGATCAGAAATAAATGGCAATAAATATTAGAATGAGATATAAAGTGCTTGTGATAAACTGTGCTAATTTTCTCAAAACGTGCTAGATTCAAATATGTGCATAAATACATTTATTTGATGATTTGAAGACATTCAAGAGAAGGAAGGATGTTATTATTAGTGGGTTATGCACGCGTGCACCAGGCCAGAGGCAGCACTGGAGTACAGGGGCAGAGGCCAGTGGTGGGGCACACACATGACATGACGTGGATTTTGATATAATCCTAGGGATATTGGTGCTTATGCACCAGAGGCAGGAGAAGGGACTTTGCTTGTCCGCTCTCAACACTGCACCTGCACATTTGCTGCCCCAGCCTGGCCTCAGCCTACGTTCACATTGGTTTGATTTGACATGGGATGTGGCATGTCAAATCGCATGTTAATTTGGAGCCAATTGCCAGCAATGGAATCGGCCGAATTGCTGCCTGGATTCCCAAAAGTAGTTTCTGTGCTACTTTTGGCAATTTGTCATCAAACAGTAAGGGGAGATCAGCAAAAGGGCGTTCGCTGATCTCCCTTCCCTATACCTGTTGGCGACTGCCAGGTCTGCCAATGGGTGCATGGAGCCCAGGAAACCTGGCTGAGGTGTGTGTGTGTGTGCGTGTGGGGGGGGGGGGGGGGGAGGTGGCCAGTACTAACAGAGGGTGTGTGGAAATGATCTGGTAGCTACACTGCTAATGGATTGTTTCCATATGACAGACAACACTTGGCTTGTCAGGTTTATACACAGTAAGTGAGATGCTTTCCTTTAGGCCTTGTTTTCATTTACGTTTTCAGGACAGTAAAAATGCATGGCTGAGCCACGTTTGCCACCACCCAACCACTCCCCTTTATGCTGCAAAGGCACTGCCACTGTCCTACATAGTACAACAGTGGAGCCAGGGGATTTTACACACATCCCAATGGCTTAATCCACTGGGAGTGTATAAAATCCCCTGGCACCACTTTTGTGCTATGTAGGACAGTGGCAGTGCCTTTGCAGCAAAAAGGGGAGTGGTTGGGTGGTGGTAAACGTGGCTCAGCCATGCATTTTTACTGCCCTGAAAACGTAAATGAAAACAAGGCCTAAAGGAAAGCATCTCACTTACTGTGTATAAACCTGACAAGCCAAGTGTTGTCTGTCATATGGAAACAATCCATTAGCAGTGTAGCCACCAGATCACTTCCACACATCCCCCCCGTTAGTGCCGCCCACTCCCCCCCACCCCCCTACACACGCACACACCTCAGGGTCCTGGGTTCCTCCTGGTACACGACAATCAGGGGCGGATCCAGGGGGAGCAATAGGGAAATTGCCCCCCCCCCCCGAGAAAATTTTTCCGACTCCGAGGTTCCCTCCCTCTCCCACCTCACCAGATTTAAGTTTCGAGAGGCATTATCTAAATGCAGCTGCAGGGACTTTATTTCTGCTTCCCCCTGCTCCTCTGGCTCTCAGGTGGCCTAAATTATAATCCCTGAGCCCCATCAGTTCATTTACAGGGGCCCAGGATGCTGTATCATGGAGAGACTTTTTGTTTTTTAATCTGTGCTCACACCACCAGGAGCCGCATTTTGCACGATAAAATGAACATTCTGGCCCTGGCGGAGTATTATCAGTCAGCAGCCTCATCACTGCCTGACTCCTTCAGCCAATGTGTGCTGAGGAGAGGGTGGGCTCTGGCTGAGGGGGATGCAATTGCAACTGGGCCCCATGCTCCTGGGGGCCTGTGTGGCTCCCCTGTACACCTGGATAGGAGGGGCAGCGGGGGCAGCATGTAGAGAAATCACTGTCCTCCTTTTTCCTCCTGTAGCTGCAGGTGGAAAATGGAGGAGATTGGTTCCTCTGTATGCTGCCTCTGCCACTCCTCCTATCCATTTCCTATTCCTCCTATCCATTGTGTTCTGCTGTCTCTGGGCCCTTGTGTGCTCCCCTGGTCCCCCCCTACTTTGCTGCCCCCCCCCCCCCACCCACTGTGCTCCCTCCCCTCTCCTGCCGGCTGCTGCAGGGGATGTGTCACAATAGAGAACCAGGAAGGGGTCGGTAAATATGTAATTTACCAGCTCCTTCCTTTTCTGAATGGACAGAGTCATAGTCAGTGACATTGTAAAAAAAATTAAATAAAATGATACAAAATAATACAATTAAAATACCAAAAAATGAAAACTACTGACACCAGTGGGTGAACTTCCAGGATCGCAAAGGTCACACTTGCGACTGGGCCCTGGAATTCCACCACCGGAAGACCCCAAGATGGCAGGAAGGAGGCCCACTGCAGAACTTGTGAAAGGTTCCCGCTGCGGGACCGTAATAAAGGGCCCTGCAACAAGAGTAAAGGGCCCCAGGATCAGTGGGAAGAGCCCCAGGGTTGAAGGGAAGGGCCCCGGCCAGGGGTCCGGGGGGCCTTCATGGTTTCTTGCACCGGGACCCTAAAGGTTCTAGTTATGCCTCTGTCAGTGATAGTCTAATGGTTGGGGACCCATCTGTGGTATGGTGACCTTGGGTACTAGTTGGGGACCCATCTGTGGTATGGCGTCCTTGGGTACTAGTTTGGGGCCCATATGTGGTATAATGTCCTCGGGTACTGGTTGGGGACCCATCTGTGGTATGGTGTCCTCGGGTATTTGTTGGGGACCCATGTGTGGTATGGTGTCCTCGGGTACTGGTTGGGGACCCATCTGTGGTATAGTGTCCTCGGATACTGGTTGGGGACCCATCTGTGCTATGGTGTCCTCGGATACTGTTTGGGGACCCATCTGTGGTATGGTGTCCTTGGGTACTGGTTGGGGACCCATCTGTGGTATGGTGTCCTCAGTTACTGGTTGGGTACCCATCTGTGGTATGGTGTCCTCGGGTACTGATTGGGGACCCATCTGTGGTATTGTGTCCTTGGGTACTGGTTGGGGACCCATCTGTGGTATGGCGTCCTCAGGTACTAGTTGGGGACCCATCTGTGGTATGGTGTCCTCGGATACTGGTTGGGGACCCATCTGTGATATGGCGTCCTTGGGTACTAGTTGGGGTCCCATCTGTGGTATGGTGTCCTCGGATACTGGTTGGGGACCCATCTGTGGTATAGTGTCCTCGGTTACTGGTTGGGTACCCATCTGTGGTATGGTGTCCTCGGTTACTGGTTGGGTACCCATCTGTGGTATGGCGTCCTCAGGTACTGGTTGGGGACCCATCTGTGGTATGGTGTCCTCGGGTACTGGTTGGGGACCCATCTGTGGTATGGTGTCCTCAGATACTAGTTGGGGACCCATCTGTTGTATGGTGTCCTCAGATACTGGTTGGGGACATATTATAAGAATGTCTAATCTGTAATTTGATGCCTTTTGGAGATTTTTCCATCTTTCCTTGGCTTCTTTATGCACATTAATACAAATTTTTACCTGGGGTGCCCAAAGTTTCGATCACCACTGTATCAGGAATATGAAATGCTGGAGTAACAAACACTTTATTCCACTTACCGAATTCCGTAGTGCAGACTTTCCATAAACCCACATGGTCTACATAATCCTCTCCATTCCCTTTAATCCAGTGGTCGGTACACATAGCGATTAACATGCAGATGTTGCCGATACCGATTATTATAGTCACTGCCAACCTCAGCCCGAAGGACGAATCGGGGCTGCAAAGACATGAAGACAATCTCTGTTAGCTTAAACCCTTCGCCCCTAAGTGTAAAACAAATCTTAAGTCCTGGTTCACACATATGC
Source organism: Pelophylax lessonae (assembly GCF_965119305.1). Classification (NCBI taxonomy): domain Eukaryota; kingdom Metazoa; phylum Chordata; class Amphibia; order Anura; family Ranidae; genus Pelophylax; species Pelophylax lessonae. The sequence continues at coordinate 205,424,654 of NC_138779.1, read as the reverse complement.
AATGACAGACATAGCATGTGATTCGGAGCGCACTGATCTGCAAATCACATGCGATGTCTGTGCGATGCAAATTCAGCCATACAGATTGCATGGTTAAATTTGCATCGGATTCGGACACAACTCACACAGGACCCTTTTTTGGGTCCGTACCAGTGTGAACACTCATGCGATCTGATTCATGTCGAAACAGACAGTTCACACTGCGATATGCGAACGGCTCTGGGGGTGTTGTTAACTATGTATTGACACCCCCAGCGATTCGCATATGGCAGTGGGAACTGCCTGCGAGTTGAATGCAATGTGGGAACCCGCAGTGGATTCGCAGGGTTCCCGCATCGCATATGTGTGTGAACCGGGACTAAGTCCCGGTTCACACTACCGCGACTTGTCAGGCGACTGGTCAGTCTGACAAGTCGCGGTCCATGCAGTGCTATGGGAACCGATCTAATAGGAGCGACTCAAGTCGCTCCGACTTAGAAAATAGTTCCTGTACTACTTCAGGGCGACATCGGAGCGACTTGCATTGACTTCAATTATGTGAAGTCGCGCCGAAGTCGCGGTTCACGCAACTTCACAGGTCGCCCCGAAGTCGTGCCGCGGTAGTGTGAACCGGCACTAATGCCTAAGCCCAATTTTGCAACTTTGACTTGTGTTTGTAAACATGTACACATCATCACAGCTACTTTCTGCATCCAGGTGGATTATTTCTCGTTTTTATTCAGGACAATTTGGGCTTTTGTTTGGTAGTAAATGGTAATGGATGTCCCCTGATTTTTGTTTTTAATTATTATTATTAGGGATGATCGAACGGTTCGGGTTGACCATCGGTTCGACCCGAACATTGGCTGTTCGAGGTTCGGCTGAATTTAGAACTTTTTGCCCAAAAAGTTCGGAATTCGGCAACCAGAACGGACCAAAATGCAATGGGACAGGAAATGGGCTTTAAAAGCCCATGATTGGACCAGAACCATTAGCAAAAGCCAATTGAGGGGGCAGGAGAATGCTAAGAATGTGATTGGAGTGACTAGGGGGTCCCTAGACCAATCATTAGTGAATACTCCCCCCAGTACATAAGATAGCCCCCGCCAAATTCCTAGCATTGTTATACAGGGACATGGAAGAGAGTGGAAGCAGTTCGTGGACTTCTGCTACAAAGTGTCATTTAGCATTTATTATTGTGAGGAAAGGGATATCTAGTGTAGTTAGGGTGCTCTTTTACACTTTAGTTAGCTTTAATTTATTCAGTTTCTGTAGGGAAAGTGTTAAGTGCCAAGGTGACCGTAGTGTAGTGTAGGGTTAACTGACAGTGACTGCTATGGCAGGGTGACCAAACCCTTCCATATCAGGGTGACCGCTATAGAGAAAAGCTAGTTTCTCTGAAGTCACTTTCGCTGCAGTAATATGGCTTCGCCCCCGTCAGCATTCTTTTTGGCTGCAGGCGTCTATAGGGATCTTTTGAGCACATGTTTGGAGTCAGGCATGACATCTGAACATGTGTATAGGGGGTATATATACACACCCATGTATGTATATATACCCCTGCACATATATAGGTGTGAAAGGAGCAGAAAACACTACTTGCGCTAATGAAATAATTAGCACCAATATAGTTATGCTCCTATCACACCTATATATGTCTAAGTGTAAAATACATATAAGTATGTGTGTATATATACCACTATACACAAGTTCAGATGTTTTTCCTGCCTCCAAAGAACCCAAAAAAATGCCCAAAAAAAACGCCTGCTACTAAACTGGCAAGGTGTGAAAAGCGAGAAGCCACTAACCTGTTCTATAAGTGACCTAGTACAAACAATCTTTTTTTTTATGGTTCTGGACATGCTACAGAGCTGAAACTTCACAGGTACACTTTTTAGACCCCCCCAGATACTAAATCCAAATAATTTTTATTTTTTTTTTTAATTTTTTCAATAATTGGCTCTCTATCAAAAATTACAATTTTTAAGAACTTTTTTTTGTGTGATTAATAGTCCCTGGGGTATGACCCAGAAGCCTAGGCACTTTTTAGGGGCATTTATTGGGTTTTAGGGCTTCAAAATGGTGTGTTTTGATTACCGAAGTTCGGGTCCCATTGATTTCAATTATTTTTATAATTTATTTATATTGTTACTTTAGATACCCAGTATAAATGTTATTCTATAATTTGTCACATTTAAAATTGTTAAAAATTATGATTCTGGTAAGAAAAAAAAAATTGAAGTCATTTATAATGAAATAACATTGGATTTTGGAATGAATGGACTTTACTGAATTAAAACCACATACACAGTTAGAATTGCGCACGTTCAAGAAATATTTTCTTTGCTGCTCATTTGAATTTTTCTTGTCACTGTGGATGAAAATGAACGCTGATTTGAGCCCATTAATGATTGGAAAAACAAATGAACGTCCTCATAATGAAAAATGCTGAATGAAATTCCACTAGTGTATACCCAGCTTTACCTTGAGAGGACGGATATTGAAACGCAACCCACTGTGCTAGCGCTATAAAGAAGAGCCCACATGCAAATACCAATACACAGTATGAAACAAGGTGCTATTAACCCTAATTACATTAAGGTTATCCACTTTTATCTGATCAGTTGAACAAGATCTAAGGAAAATTAAAAAAAAAAAATTCAAAATTTAAAAAAAAAGTTTTCTTTTGCTAAATAAGCATTCATTTTTTAGGAAATAAACACAGGGGATTGTAAGAAAATATCTCTGTACCTTGATGTGTTGGAAATCATGTCTGCCCTCCTCAGCCGTCAGTCCTCACTGGAAAGTTAGTGTGACAAGTCAGATTATATTTTGGATTCTTCCCCTTCCCTCGAAACTGATCTGAGAAGTATTACAAGCTTCCACATTTGCTTTAATTGATTTCATAATAATAATTTAAAAACAAAGTTAAGGATTTTGCCATCAGAATAAATTTTGTAGAAGCACAAACTCTTTATTTTACTCATTGAGCAATTTAGATGAAACGTGCTTAAAAAAAAAAAAAAAAAAAGTCTACATTTTCCTTCTTTTATAGAGGGTGTGGTCCTTTCTTTGTTGTGTTTTGGGTGTATTTAGGGAAGTTTCTTTTATTTTATTTAGTGGTCTATTTAAAAATGTTATTACACATGTTGTGTATTATTTTTTTCATTTTTCAACTCTTTTTATAATTTCTATTTTTTTCTTTTTGTAGGGTAAACAAATACATACCCACACCTGCAAATAGTGTATATCCAAACAACTGACATCACATTTTCCTTTTTTTATGTTATTTCACAGAAGTTGATTTTTGAACTTTTTAGTGATCTATTTATAAATGTTTACCCATTTTTTTTTTTTTTTTGTACTTGTGGGTTTTTTTTTCATTTTTTTTGTGTATTTAATTTTTATTTCTGTACAGCTGTTTTTAATATTTTTATAAATTCCTTTTTTCTTTTATTTAGGAATGTTTATTTAGTGGTCTATGTATAAATGTTATTACACATGTTGTGTATTATTTTTTCATTTGTGTAACATATTCTCTTTTTATAATTTCTATGTTTTTTTTTTGTAGGGTAAACATATACATACCCACACCTGTAAATAATGTACAGTAAGCCCCCATTCACACTAGGGCGACTCACGAGGCGACTTGTGTCGCCCCAGGTCGCCCCAGGTCGCTTGACATGACCAAACCAATGTAATTGAATCAGTGCCGTCTTAATTGCCGCTATTAAGGTCCCTCCGACTTCAGAAAAGGGTCCGGTACTACTTTCAGGCGACCAGTGATCCGACCTGTCCCATATACTTCAATGGGAGTCGCCTCCTTATCTTAATTGAAGCGACCTGTAATCCGACTTGTCATCCGACTTTGCTAAAAAATGGTAGTGAACAAGAAAAGAGCATAATTTTCATTAAAAAATGAATATGTCTTCTGTCAACCTGGCCGTTTTTCTTGCAGGCATTTAGCGGTCATTTTTTTAGGCAGGCATGTCATTTTTTGGATTTCGTTTCTGGGGGGTCTAAAAAGTGTCCCTGTCAAGTTTTAGCTATGTAGCATGTCCAGAACCCCTAAAAAAAAATCATTTTTCTTTTAATTTTTTGTAGTGTCTTTACCAGCTGTCTTTTATTCTTGCAGGCATTTAGCGGGCATTTTTTTAGGCAGGCATGTCATTTTTTGGATTTCGTTTCTGGGGGGTCTAAAAAGTGTCCCTGTCAAGTTTTAGCTATGTAGCATGTCCAGAACCCCTAAAAAAAAATCATTTTTCTTTTAATTTTTTGTAGTGTCTTACCAGCTGTCTTTTATTCTTGCAGGCATTTAGCGGGCATTTTTTTAGGCAGGCATGTCATTTTCTGGATTTAGTGTCTGGGGGCTCTAAAAAGTGTCCCTGTCAAGTTTCAGCTCTGTAGCATGTCCAGAACCCCTAAAAAACATAATTTTTACTATATTTTCTGTAATACGGCTTCTCTGCGGCTGGCTTTATTTCTTGCAGGCATTTAGTGGGCATTTTTTTAGGCAGGCATGTCATTTTTTGGATTTCGTTTCTGGGGGGTCTAAAAAGTGGCCCTGTCAAGTTTCAGCTATGTAGCATGTCCAGAACCCCTAAAAAAAAAAAAAAATTTTCTTTTAATTTTTTGTAGTGTCTTACCAGCTGTCTTTTATTCTTGCAGGCATTTAGTGGGCATTTTTTTAGGCAGGCATGTCATGTTCTGGATTTAGTTTCTGGGGGGTCTAAAAAGTGTCCCTGTCAAGTTTCAGCTCTGTAGCATGTCCAGAACCCCTAAAAAACATAATTTTTACTATATTTTCTGTAATACGGCTTCTCTGCGGCTGGCTTTTTTTTCTTGCAGGCATTTAACGGGCATTTTTTTAGGCAGGCATGTCATTTTTTGGATTTCGTTTCTGGGGGGTCTAAAAAGTGTCCCTGTCAAGTTTCAGCTATGTAGCATGTCCAGAACCCCTAAAAAAATAATTTTTCTTTTAATTTTTTGTAGTGTCTTACCAGCTGTCTTTTATTCTTGCAGGCATTTAGCGGGCATTTTTTTAGGCAGGCATGTCATTTTCTGGATTTAGTGTCTGGGGGGTCTAAAAAGTGTCCCTGTCAAGCTATGTGAGACACACAACACTGCACACATGGGAAAAAGGAAATATGTAAAAAAAAAAACACAGGAAAAGGAAATTAGGTCACAAGACATCAGATTGTGATTGGCCAAATAAAAAGTCGCCGCGCGATTAGGTCGCGCCAAAGTCACGCCAAAGTCGCGCCAAAGTCGCGCTGGAAGCGACGCTACTTTAGTGGTAGCGGCAGTGTGAACCAGCACTAAAACCCCGCTCCATCGCGGTTTTGTTTTTGCGGTCCCAGTATATTGCATTTTTTTCTGTAATGTTATTTTACTATATAAATCATTGAAAAATAAATATTTTTGTGTTTTCCATAGCTCTTGCTCTGTCTCTCAGTATCTTTTATTTGTTTAAATGAGTTTCTATTGTTTTAAAAGTGTGTTTAAAGACCTCAAAATGCTTTTACACGTACAGTGACAGTAAAAAATACCATGCTTACATTGTATTTTAATAGGGTTTTTCTATTTAGCGGATTTTCACTTTTCGCGGGTGGGTCCGGAACGTAACCCCCGCGATGGAAGGGGGTTTACTGTATATCCAAACAACTGACAACTGACATCATAATTTTCTTTTTTTTTTAATGTTATTTCAGGGAAGTATATTTTTGAGCTTTTTAGTGATCTATTTATAAAATGTTTACCCATTTTGTTTTTCATATTTGTGGGGTTATTTTTCCTTTTTTCTTTTTTTTTTTGTGTGTATTTGATTTTTATTTCTGTACTGCTGTTTTTTCATTTTTTATTAAATTCCTTTTTTCTTTTATCTAGGAATGTTTATTGAGGGGGCTATTTAAAAAATGTATTAAACATGAATTATACAATTTTTTCCAAGGTTAACACAATTTCGTTCTTTATATTTGTGTTGTTTTTTAATTTTTAGTTTCTTTTTACTTTTTTTTATTATTTCTATTTTATTTTTATTTTTTTCACAATTTTAAACTTTATTCAATAATAAAAAGTTATACAAAATGCAAAACAATGGTAAAGTGTCTTATATAAACATCAAGAAAACAAATAGTTACAGTAACATTCAGCATTATTAGCAGTTATGCATAGAGAAATAAAAATTTCAAGATAATAGCTTTTCGGTTAGAAAGGACGATTGCAGTCTATAAAACGTAAAAAACAAAATACACATTTCTCACAATGCGGCTGATGCAATCGTGGGTTAATGTAGTTACTTTTCTTCAAGTATCCCAGGGGGATGAACCTAAAGCCTCGTACACACGTAGCGATCGTCGGCCGAACGATCGGCCGTCTTTTGTCCAGGGCTGTCGTGTCTGTTGCTTGTCTGTTGAAATGTGCTCTAGACTTGCCTGGACTTTTGTCGGCCGACAGAAAATGACGTCACTACGTTCAATGCACGTTCGGCGCACGTCCGCCGCTACAAAAGAGGAAGTGAGTGTTTGCCGTGACCCTTTTGGGCATCTTGCGCTGATTTCGGTAGCATTTGTTTGGTTGACATTTCGCTATTTTCCGAGACATCGTTTGAGAATTTATTATGGAGACCGAGAATTCGACCCTTGCTGTAGTTGGGCTTGGAGTTGTGGCTCTGAGGCGAGTTATGAGCAAGAGGAAGAAGAAGCGGACCTCCTGGACGTAAAATTGGTTGCTTAACCGTGATCAATTTTCCCACATGTCCTTGCTGAGGGAGCTCCAGGAAAATAATCCTGATGACTTCAGGAATTATTTGAGGATGACGGATCCCATCTTTCACCGTCTTCTTGCCCTGGTGTCCCCCTATATTATCAAGCAGGATACGTGTATGCGGGTTGCAATTACTCCTGAGCAAAGGTTAACTGCGACTTTGAGGTATCTTGCAACAGGGAGAAGCCTGCAGGATCTCAAGTTCACCACAGGCATCTCCCCCCAAGCTCTTGGTATCATCATCCCTGAGACCTGCTCTGCTATCATCAAGGACTTGCAGAAGGACTATATCAAGGTACGTTTAATTTTGTACATTACATTACATGTATTAGTCATCTCACCCGAATTATGATGTTTTCGGATGTACATCAATTTACAGAGGCCATTATTTGGTAACTACCCTCTGTCCGCATGCACATAGTAGTAAAGATGTATATTATCTTAACCATTTGTAAAATTACCCACTAACCACCCCAGCATTCTCTCCTATGTGTCCCTAAATGCATTGCCTGTTAACAGTATATTGAATCTGTGTCATTGTATGACTTTCCCTGAACCAAATATTCCTTGGCCAATGTTTTAGTACCTAGTTTATGATTTATCTTAAACACATCAGTCCATCCATTCCCACCTATGATTGTGTATGTTTATGTAATGATGTTAAAACCTTCACTGACCACAAGCCCTTATTGATGTATAAACGCCTAGATTTACTTACCCATCACCCCACCCACATGCTAAATCTAAAAGTCAGCATATACCAAAGCTCTAGCCTAGCTGCTGAGTTACAATATAATAACATTAGGAGGTGTAAAATAAATGTACGTAGATGTTACATCCCCAAATCCAAACGATTGGCTTCCTGTTGTTTATATCTTATTAAAGTTGCCTAAGCATTTAACAGACAACTGTGTGTGTAATTAATAATGTGATGTGCTCAAGCACTAAATCTTGTTTTTTGTTTCCCCCACAGTTTCCTACAAACGCAGAGCAATGGCTGGAGATTTCTGCTCAATTTCTGGAAAAGTGGAATTTTCCCAATTGTGGGGGTGCTATAGATGGGAAGCATGTCCGCATTGTCCCCCCTCCGAATTCCGGCGCATTTTTTTATAATTATAAAGGTTTTTTTAGTATTGTCATGCTAGCCATAGTTAATGCTAACTATGAGTTTATCTTTTTGGATATTGGCAAAAATGGCCGCAATTCGGATGGGGGAGTTATTGAGCAGACGGAGTTCGCTCGTCGTCTTCATAACGGCACTCTGAACTTGCCATACAGGGAGCAAACCATTGAGGGCATGAGCTTCGTTTTTATTGCAGATGATGCTTTTGCGCTTGGGGAGCATCTTATGAAGCCCTAACCTCAGAGGAACCTCACCCCCGGGCAAAGGATCTACAACTACCGGTTGTCCAGAGCTCGCAGAGTTGTGGAGAATGCCTTCGGGATATTGGCCAACCGGTTCCGGATATTCCTGACGTCCATACACCTGGCACTTTACAAAGTAGTTCACGTGGTCCTCTGTTGCTGCATTTTACACAACTTTCTACGCAGGAATGCTGACAACTATGTAATGCAGCAACTGGATACTGACCCTGCTATGCCAGGGACAAGTGGAGAGGCACAACCCCCGTGAGCAAGTGGAGTCCATGACCTCAATGGAAGTTGGACGTTCCGGATTGGCATCACAAACAGCCCGTTAGACCTGCCAGGAATATCTGGAATATTTTGTGGGGAGAGGAGCTGTGTCCTGGCAGGAATCACTGCCAGACACCCATTAATGTTATAATATCTGCCAGACACAAGATAAATGTCAGAGATATAATATTTTTCTACAAATTAAACCAAAATTGCAATGATTCTGTATTGTGTATTCTAATCATTTGGGCACATATCCCAAACATCATTTTTTGGGTTAATCATGTGTTATATATGTGTGACTTTAGAAGGGTTAATACATTCATCAGTGTGTTTCTTTACTGTAGTCTCTCCCCAGCTGATCCAAAGTGATGATGGCCATGTGTTATTTTTTACCCAGTGGTGTAAATACAAGGGCCTTCTGCGCCCCATTAAATTTCCACAAACCCTCTCACATTGAGAACTAGGTCACACCCAAGGTTCATCTAATGTCACCTTACATTGGTGGTCATTGTCCAGAAGGAGCCCATACTATATATTTATTATAATACATTAGGGTATTAACAACGTAACTACACCTGTTATGTTGTGTTCATTTATGACATCCTTCTCACTGCCCACCAATGTTAGGATATGTCAGTGTTATGTGAAACTTGCTCATTGTTGAGCTCAAAGTGTTATATATAGGTAATGTAAAGTGAACTAGACCAAAGAACCAGCAATACACTATAGATTACACTGATCTCCCTACACTGATTGCTACTGGCAATATCAATGCCATATTGAATCCTCGAAGTGCTAGTACCTTGAGTGTTGAGTCACACTTATGCGATGCGGGAAGGCTGCGACTTTGCAGCCTTCCTGCATCGCATAAGAGTGACCCGCCACTTACATTTTGCACCGGATTGTATTCCACAAGTGTGAAGCACTGTGCTATCCAATCCAGATACAGCAGAAATAAAGGGTCATGTGCGACTTGTGTGTGGGTTCAGTGCAAATGTAGCCATACAAAGTGTATGGCTCAATTCACACTGCACATCTGATGGCATGTAATATCGGAGCGCACTGCTCCTTTATTACATGCGATCAGATGTTCAGGTCAAAATCAGCCATACAGTTTGTATGGCTAAATTCGCACTGCACTCGCACAAAAGTCGCACATGATGCATTTATTTAGCCGCATCAGGATTGGATCGCACAGTCGTTCACACTTGTGTGATCCGATCCTGTGCGAAATGTCAGATCGCACTGTGATATGCGATAAAACTGGGGGGGTCTTTAACATTTCATTGACACTCCCAGCATCTCGCATATGGCAGTGTCAAAACTGCTTTCATTAACATGCAAATATGTGAATAGGACAGCCATCATACATTTTGTGCTTCTTTACACAAATAAAGAATCTAACACACATTGTTGAATGTAAAAATTTTTTAGTACAAAACATTTACAGGGTTAGGGTTAGGGTTAGGGTGTTGTAAAGTGCTTTTACAAACCTTGGGTACACCCTTAACAGCTGAGTGCAATAGATATGCCATAAAATCCAATACGAAATGGGTAAAAACAGGAACATCCCAATAAAAACACATAAAACGTTTTAATTTTTTTTTTTTTTTAATTTGCCAATCATGTCCACGAAGTCTCGCATTTTATTCTGTAATGCTGTTGCAGTCTCCTTCATTTTTTCAAGCTCTGAGCAGCATTGTAGAGCCTCAGTTGTCAATTTTGCAAGAGTGCAACTATGTAAAACATGATCTGTATAAAAAAAAAAAAAACATAGTAAATTTGGTGTCTAGTTTATCTTAAATTACTCTCGAGTTAATACCTACCCTGTTCTTATGCTCTTTTGCCCTAGGCTCTTCTTCTTCCTCCTGTCCTCCTCCGATGCTGTTGCCGATGATTCTGCCAGTCTCCGGAGCTTACTATATATTCATTAGGGGTGTGAACGCATGATGACGTCATTGAGAGGTCATGGCCGTAATGTATATATATTAAGCTGCAGAAACCAGAGATGGGCAGAATCAACGGCAACAGCATCGGAGGAGGACAGGAGGAAGAAGAAGGGCAAAAGAGCAGACAACATAAGAGCAGAAGATTGGACAGCAGAAGAGTGGAGAGGAGAAGATCCAAAGAGCAGAGTGGAGAAGACCGGATGAAGATATTTAAGAACATTTCAGAAACGTCTCCTGTCGTTATTCACATACACTTCCTTTTATGGGGTTAATGTGTAGGGGTACTATGTACCCCATACCCATTCACATAGGGAGTGGGGTCCGGGATCTGGGGGCCACCCCTTGTTAAAGGGTGCTTCCAAATTCCTATTAACCCCCTGGCCGCATAACCCCCCAGAACCACCAGACAGGGTTGTGGGGATGAGGCCCTTGTCCTCATCAACATGGGAGCAAGGTGCTTTTGGGTGTGAGGTGCAGAGCCCCCCCTGGCCCAAAGCAACAAGACCCCCCATGTTGAGGGCATGTGTCCTGGTGTGGTCCAGGGGGGGTTTGGTCCGCTTGTTCGTCCCCTCCCCTTTCCTGGCCTGCCAAGCTGCATGCTTGGATAAGGGTCTTGTATGGATTTTGGGGGTAACCCACGCCGTATTTTTGGTGTGGGCCTACCCTCAAACTCCATACCACACACAAAGGGCCTGTTTGGGAACTTGGGGGGGACTACCACAGCGGTTTATCCAATTTTTGAGTGTAGTTCCCCCTCAATAATCTCACAGCGCAAGTGGCCCCACAAGTCAGATCATCCTGATCCGACTTACGGTGCGACTTCCATTCAAATAAAGAGGCTCCCATAGGGAACTATTGTTTAGAAATGGAGGCTGAAAATAACGCTGATAAAAGCAACATGGCAAAACGTGTGATTATGCTAATTCTCACAAATACTGAAAGCACGTATTTACAGCTGCTTTTTCTGGCGTGCAAACAATCTTTGACACATGTTTTAGCTCATGCCCCGTGTGCAAGGGGCCAAGAAACTTGCAAACGTCAAAAACATATGTTTTAGGTAAAATGTGAATCAGGTGCACAAAACTATTTAATCATGTGTGTAATATATAATCATATAGTCACAAATTTACACAAATGAAGCTAAATTATGACGAATTTCCACTATATGATTATATAATGGACAAATATTTTCAAAGCTTGGCACACCTGATTCACATTATTGAACAAAGAGGTCGTTCCTTTGAAGCATTACATCAAATACAGCAAATGACAAATACACTTTAAAAATCATTATTAAAAAACATACGTGGGCACACAACTGGCTCCCCGACACTTGCTCCATGATCCTGAACAGTTGCAGATGTGCTGGCAAGGCTGCTTGTGAAGTTGCCATGAGATTTCTCTTCTGATGTTTGAACATCCGATCCGGCTGGAGATGACACATCCTCGCATGAGGGAACATCTGCAATGTACATTTTTAAGGAAATACAACAATATAAGGTTAAACAATCATTGCAAATACACATATTTCTATTATCCCACTACCCAAAAATCTGTGCCTACCAACCTTCATGTTGCTGTGGTGGCTGCACACTTGTTGGCTCCACCATTATGCACTCTGGAAGAATGTCTTGATCTACATAATGCAAAAAATGTGGCATTTAATAAAAGTCACAAGAGGTAAATTTGATAGGACATGGTGCCCTGCTTGATAGCTATTTATTAACAAATATTAAGACATGTACATGGTTATCTCTGAAAAATATGGTATATTAATGTTTGACTGTGCATAGGAACCAATTACCTTTTGGAGAATGTGTGCCAGCATCTGGGCCCATGTCCTCTGCTTCTTCCTCCACTGCAGATGGAGCTGCCAAACTCGCTGCACCTCTCCTCCTCCTTTCCCATTCTTTAGCTTTTCATTTTATTTTTTCTCCTATTTAAAGGTTAGAATGATAATATGGAAATAAAAGGAATGTTTGCAGAGAAAATTTGTGCCAAGAAAGAACATTCGTTGCAATACAATGCATATATTTTTAACTATGGCTTCCTGTCTTTTAATGTAATATACCAAAATATCATCAATAGATCGATCTAATCACGACATGACCAATACAATTAGTAAAAGTACTTTTTATATAGACATTATAATCTAGACATGTTAATACAACATACACCAAATTGACCCAAAACATATTGCATGTTAAAAAAAAAAACTTACTTTTTTTAAGAATACGATGTATGTGCCCAAGCTGTTATTGCTCACGATGCTTTAGATCGGACCACCTTTTCCGGATTTGGTCTTTGGATCGCTCCACACCGTACTTTCTTTTTAAACAGGCCACCACCTTGTCCAGAATCCGGTCTTTTCTGGCATTGGGCCTCTCATAATTGTCCAACCTGCCATCATAGTCCTGCCTTTCAAGTATTCCAACCATCTCCACCATTTCCCCCTTGGTCATGGGTGTAGCTTTGGTTTTTTTGGTGGCCCAACCACTTCGGCCCACACTTGTTGAACTCTCAGATCTTTAAAGACATGTTTCTTGGCAAAGATTGTTCCACCGCCTCAGGTGTGTGTGTGTCGCATGCAGCCTGATCTTCGGCACGTACACGCCCCTGCACAAGCCCGCCACTGGAGGGGGAGTTGACGCATGCGCTGTATTTAAAGGACGCCAGATCTTTCGGTCGACGATTCGCTATCGGACATATCGTTTGTTGGAGCACGAGCGATCGGCGAATCACGACTCTTCACCACAAACAAAGGTACGACTATGGATTCAAAAGTGTGTGTTTTTGGCCCTATACAGCTTTTATTGGGAATATGTTTATTATGTGCAGAAAGACATGCTTTTTTACTATGTTTTGTGTTGTGTTGTGTCTTGCAGGCATATACGGTACTTTATGATAGTGGACAATTACACCACCCCCGATTTTTTACAATTGTTCATAGAGGAGTTCTGAAAACTGCCATGTTTGTGGCAAATTAAAAGTACAGGCTACACAAATAGGCAAATGAGGCAAGAGGCCTATTTAAAATTAGTGGCTTTTTACAAGACGGTTAATCCGAAGGCTAACGTCACATACATAAAGAAAAAAATCAGCAGCATTCGTACTGCATACAGACGGGAGGTAAAGAAAATTGAGGAAACAACTAGGTCTGGAGCTGGTGCAGCGGAGGTCCATGTACCACGGCTGTGGTATTTTGACAGCCTGAGGTTTCTCTCAGACGTGGAGGAATCCAGGCCATCCCTCTCCACACTCCCTTCCACGTCTGCAGAGGCCTCATTTGAGCCCAGCCAGGAGGAAGATATCCTGGAGGGCAATTTGACTCAGGTATGGCATTTCACAATATATTGTCTGCTATAAATGTAATGATGGGATAAAATAATTAGCAAGACCATAATTGACCCTTTATGTAAACAGGGGCGTAGCAAGGGGTTGGCAAGACCGGCCCCCGCCAGGGGCGCAGGCCAAGGGGGGTGCCGCTAAAACATTGGCAGTGTTTTAGTGATTTTTTCAAACTCCACTCAGCCTGCACTCCCCAGAACCCCCAGGCAGCATGCGGCTTCATCCAGGTGTAAAACTTTGAGAGCAGCTGAGCCAACAGACCAGGAGCCTGAGACTGCCTCTCACGGCATCCCCAGCACACCTCCGGTCTTACACACACTGCTGTAGCCTCAGCATTCCTCAGGCTCGACCTTTGTTTTAAAACTCTAACAAACGAACAGCTCCTGCAAATGACACATCCATCCTTGCTTCCATGTCTCTGGTCTCTCACTCCAGGTTAGCAAGGCAGGTGGCTCCCTTATTCCTCTTTCCCTGCACCGATTCCCCCTCAGTGCCCTACATCAAAGCCCTCTGCAAGTTCAGGCCCCTCTCTCTCTGTCACCCCCTCTCTCTCTGCAACCCCCCTCCTCTCTCTCTCACACCCCCTCTTTCTCTCCCTCTCTCTATCTCTCTCTCTCACCCCTCTCTTTCTTGTTGTTCACACCTGAGACAATGATTGCCCACTAGAGAGCTCTACACTTGGCAAACAAGGGACAAATCAGAAACTTTTAATTCCCTTTTAGATTTTTTTTGGTGGTTACATTTTTAAATTGATCATGGGGGGGGGGGGGGTTGTTGCCAAATACAGCTCCTCACCAAGGGCACTGGAGACCCTAGATACGCCACTGTATGTAAAGTCTGCTATTTGTTGAAAATAATATAACAAACATGACTTTTTATATACACTATAACATTCTAATAAATTGTTCATTTCATCAACAGGAAAGTGTCACTGAGGATGAGGCTGGAGTCAGCCAGGAGGCAGGTGTTAATCAGGAGGCTGTGGAGCTATCAGGATTCGCCCTACCTCCGGCAAAACGCCGCCAGAAGGAAAAACACATAAAAAAACACATAGAAAAACACATAGACCAAGTGACAAGGGAGTTCCTCACTGAGGCCTCCATAGCCCTGAGGAAGAAGCCAGAAAATTGGAGGCACCACAGAGGCAAAGGGCTCAGCTCCTCATTATGCAGGTGCTGCTTAAAGCAGAATTGGGGGAACTAGAGGAACACACCCACCTCTCCAATTCCCACCCATCCACTCCACCTCCACCTCCACCACAGCAACCCCAGCCACCACCTCCTCCACAGCCACAACTGCCACATGGCAGCCAGTGGCAATATGGCCCTCATGATCCCCACATCCCCTCATGGCAGCATGATTATCGTTATACCCAATTATAATTGCCCCTAATTTTGACCCTGTTATTTTTGTTACCCCTTTTTATTTAATTATAATTTATATGAGGCGGAAATGTCTTTTTTTATTTTAATATTTTGAATACGGAGAGTATTTATATATTTATTTAGTATTTTCTTCTTTTCCAAAATAAATATGATGTTAAAACAATTACTTACCTATCTTTATTTTTTAAAATGTAGAATATTGTGCGTAAGCAGCAATATATGTTTTATACATTAAATCATAAAGGGATAAAGGGACACATCAATAGTTAGATCTTTGCAGTCAAAATGCAAAGATAATGGTGAAGAGTTTTAAATATTTAATTATAAGATTTGATGCACCATATAGAATAGACAAATCATAATCTTCATCATAACAGAACACATGCCTTTTTATTTGTAAAGTATAGAATTATGAGCAGCATCTTCCTTCTTCTCACATTTACCAAGATGAGCATGTGCTCCGCATTTCATAGATTTTTTGGACTGCCGCGAGACGAAAGTTCTTTCTGGATAAAATGGCTAGTTTACTTGAGAATATTCTTCCGGAACGTTATTTGGTTTCGATCATGCGTGTTCCGATTTGTAGCTGTCTGTTGGCCGAAATCTGTACTGACTGACGCACAATCGGCCGTTCTGTTGTCGGCCTACAAAAATTTTAATGCCTGCAGGACAGATTCTGTTCGGCCGAAAATGCGCTGTCGGCAGCATCATACTAACAAGCCTACAATCGGCCGATCGGTCGGCGGCCGAATATTTGCGGCCAACGATCGCTACGTGTGTACGGGGCTTAAGTCTGTTCATCCATGGTGTAAGAGTAAAGTTAAGAGTGAGAAAAGAGTTAGAAAAAGGAGAGGGTCTATTTAAAAATGTTATTAAACAAGATTCACACTTTCACCCAAGGTTCACGCATTTTTTTTTTTTTTTGTGTATTTGATTCTTATTTCTTTCCTGTTTTTAATTTTTTATAAATTCCTTTTATTTTTTAGGGAAGTTTATTGGAGGGGTCTATTTATAAATGTTTTTGTTATTACAAATGATTTATATACATTTCACGCAAGTTCATGCATTTTCATTCTTTCTATTTGTTGTTATTTCTATTTGCAGTTACTTTTTTTTTATTTTTATTTTTTTATTTCCTTTTTAGGGAGTGTATTTTATTTAAGAATCTATTAACTCCGAAGGTTTTACATTTTTTTTTTTCATTTTTTTCCATTCTTTTGTGTATCTGATTTGTATTTCTGTACTGTTGTTATTTTATTTTTTATAAATCCATTTTTTTTGTATTTTTTTTTTTTTAGGGAAGTTTTTTGAGAGGTCTATTTACAAACGTTATTAAACATAATTTACACATATTTTACCCAAGGTTCACGAATTTTAGTTCTTTATATTTATGGGGAATTTTTTTATTTTTTATATATAGTTAATGTGTTCTTTTTTTTATTTTATCATTTCCTTTTGTTTTTTAGGGAAATATATTCAATTTTATTTAAGGATTGGATTATTAATGTCATTACACAAGATTCACACTTTCACCCAAGGTTCACACATTGCTTTTCTTTTTTTTTTTTTTCCTTTTTTTGTGTATTTGATTCTTATTTCTATACTGTTTTTTAATTTTATATAAATTCCTTTTATTTTTTAGGGAATTTTAATGTTTTTACACATGATTTATATACATTTCACGCAAGGTTCATGCATTTTCATTCTTTCTATTTGTGTTATTTCTATTTTCAGTTCATTTTTTTTTTATCATTATTTCCTTTTTTAGGGAAATGTATTTTATTTAAGAGTCTATTAACACCCAAGGTTTTACAATTTCTTTTATTTTTTTAATTTATTCTCTTTTTTTTTTTGTATGTGTATCTTATTTGTATTTCTGTACTGTTGTTACTTCATTTTTTATAAATACATTTTTTTTATTTATTTATGTATTTTTTTTGTTGGGAAGTTTTTTGAAAAGTTCTATTTACAAAAGTCATTACATTTGATTTACACATATTTAACCCAGGGTGCATGCATTTTCATTCTTTATATTTGTGGGAGATTTTTTCTTTCATAGTTAATGTTTTCTTTTTATTTAATTTTTTTTTATCTTTTACTTTTGTTTTTTTGGGAAGTATATTCTGTTTTATTTAAGGATTGGTTTATAAATGGCATTACACAAGTTTCACGCTTTTACCCAAATTTCACAAATTTCTTTCTTTGTATTTTTGTTTGTTTATTTATTTATTATTTTTTTATGTATTTGATTTTTTTGTGTACTTTTTTTTTCATTTTTTTATTTCACTTTTTTTTATTGTTATTTTATTTTTGTTGAAAAAAACGAATAGCTCATCCACAGCAGTGGTTTTGTTATACCGTAGCCCCTGGCGTGTGCTGAGAACAGTGCTGATGCGTTGTAATGATACAGCTTACAGTTTACTTTCTTTTTTTTTTTCAACTTTTTTGAAATGTCACAAAATTTCCGCATTGACTCATTTCTTCAAAATGCCAAGATTTCAGAGAAATACATCTCTCAACTTCACTTACCCGCAGTGATTACATATATATATATATATATTTTAAATCAAATCACCCAAATGGCCCTGATTAAAATTTTCTATTGAAATATACCAAAGGGTTGATTTTATAAATCACCGACCGCGCCTAGGAAATAAGTGCTACTAAATATTATTAGTGATAATTATAAACAATGGGCTGCTAGTCCTAAAAACACCATGTGTTTGATAATAGTGAAAACAAGGGGAGGGGAGGACAGCGCTCACAAAAGAATAAATAAATGAATAAATATAATCTATTATTTGCAAATTAATAATTAACTAATCAAATCAAAAGTGACAGTGCACAGTGCAAATATCGCAATAAAGTGACAATGCATAAACCTTGAATGTATATAGTGTGACAACACTCATGTGCAACAAATGCAAATGCAATATTTTGCAACAAGAACAAAAATGCTAGGTAAAGGTGCTTATCAGGGGGTAAACAATTTCCCCTTAATCACAATTTGTGCCAAATGCAAGAAACAGTCCTTATGTGCAAAGATGCAAATGCAACAAATATATATACAGTATATCTCAAATTAGTACTTATGAGTAATAAAGTGCTCAGTGCTGTGAATGAAGGTGTCTTCTTATGGTGAGCTAGCACAAAGGAAAAAAAGAATCCACCACCAGATAGATCACACACTTACCAGATGACCCCTTGGGGTCTAGCCTTGGTAAGTGGTATACTGTAGAAGGTCTCAGAAAGGATGGACTTCCGCACAACTTCTCATGGTAGTCTTAAACACCCAAAAACAGACTGGTAGATTCTTCCTTCAATGCTCGGATCAGGTACATGGAAGGAAAACTTTTCAGCGTGACACGCCGGTTTGCGTTCCGGCTGCGCTCCAAAGCACCGGAAGTGACGTAGGGGTAATGCGCGGACCCAACCGGTTTCGTCAAATTGCGTGTGACGTCATCAGGGATCACCTGATTTTCTATTCCCTGGAATGTTTGGCTTTGGCACAGACACACAAGGTGACACGCACACGTTAAAATGGCAATTAAAGGTTAATTTCCCACATCTGTGACTTTTTAAATTGCACTTAGTGTTTATGTATAAATAGTCAATGAGTTTGTAAGCTTTCACATGGAGGCAGGGGCGGACTGACAACTCATGGGGCCCCCGGGCAATAGGAGATCATGAGGCCCCCTGTGTCCCCATCCACACTCAAGCCACACCCACACAAAGCCCCACCTACATATTGCACTACTCACAAATGCTTTCAAGCAGCAATATAAGAAAAGCAGCGTGTCACCGTCTAGCAGCAGATAAACTGTAAGGAGGGCTGAGTCCCGGGCCGGTGCTACCTATAGGCAAGGTAGGCGATGGCCTAGAGCAGTGATCCTCAACCCTGGCCCTCAGGGCCCACTAACAGGCCAGGTTTGCAAGATAACTGAAATACATCCCAGGTGATATCATTTGCTGCTCAATGATTGCAGTACT
Source organism: Pelophylax lessonae (assembly GCF_965119305.1). Lineage (NCBI taxonomy): Eukaryota > Metazoa > Chordata > Amphibia > Anura > Ranidae > Pelophylax > Pelophylax lessonae. Next base: position 205,405,600 of record NC_138779.1, on the reverse strand, counting down.
CTAGTCTGCATCTCCCCAAGGTAATACTTAAAATCTGGCCTGTTAGTGGGCCCTGAGGCCTGGAGTTGAGGACCACTGGCCTAGAGCGCACATCAGTCTGGGGCACCGCGCCCCCACGCAACCCCCCCCCCCCCCTGGGCAGGAGGACTGCTGGGTGCGTGCTGTCAGTGCTCTTTCCTGTGACACTCCTGTCTCCTGGCCCCACCGCTGCCTCTTCAAAACGCTGCCAGAGCTGTGTGTTGCTACAGTAGGTATTAGAGGCGGAGGTTGGTGGTGTGGCTCACCAGTTGGGGCGGGGCTGTGCACGTGATGGGGTGGAGAGCTGGCAGAGGTGATCCGAGTTTCGGGCTGCTGCTACCTTGTGTGCTGTCAGCTCCGAACAGAGTAAGGAAGCGGCCGGGATCCAGCATCCTTCATGGAACGTGAGTGGGACCTGTCTGGGGGGATTAGCCTGGAGGGGAGGTGATGAGGGGCAGAGGGGAGAAGTACCTCCTGGGCTCTGTACTGGGGGTCATAGGGCAGAGGAGACCTGATTGGCAGAAGCAGTCATCTGACTGTTTGTTGTGACAGTCCAACATGGAACTGTATTTGTGTGTTTATTATTATATGTAGAATACCATAGAAATCCCCTGAACACAGGAATATACTCTGATTATGGAACAACATAGGGGAAGCCTTCCATATACTACCCCAGCCTGTCCGTTTACTACCCCAGCCTGTCCGTATACTACCTCAGCCTGTCCGTATACATCCCCAGCTTGTCCGTATACTACCTCAGCCTGTCCGTATACATCCCCAGCTTGTCCGTATACTACCTCAGCCTGTCCGTTTACTACCCCAGCCTGTCCGTATACTACCCCAGCCTGTCCGTATACTACCCCAGCCTGTCCGTATACTACCTCAGCCTGTCCGTATACATCCCCAGCCTGTCCGTATACTACCCCAGCCTGTCTGTATACATCCCCAGCCTGTCCGTTTACTACCCCAGCCTGTCTGTATACTACCCCAGCCTGTCCGTATACTACCCCAGCCTGTCCGTTTACTACCCCAGCCTGTCTGTATACTACCCCAGCCTGTCCGTATACTACCCCAGCCTGTCCGTTTACTACCCCAGCCTGTCCGTATACTACCTCAGCCTGTCCGTATACATCCCCAGCTTGTCTGTATACTACCTCAGCCTGTCCGTTTACTACCCCAGCCTGTCCGTATACTACCCCAGCCTGTCCGTATACTACCCCAGCCTGTCCGTATACTACCTCAGCCTGTCCGTATACATCCCCAGCCTGTCCGTATACTACCCCAGCCTGTCCGTATACTACCCCAGCCTGTCCGTATACTACCCCAGCCTGTCCGTATACTACCTCAGCCTGTCCGTTTACTACCCCAGCCTGTCTGTATACTACCCCAGCCTGTCCGTATACTACCTCAGCCTGTCCGTTTACTACCCCAGCCTGTCCGTATACTACCCCAGCCTGTCCATATACTACCCCAGCCTGTCCATATACTACCCCAGCCTGTCCGTATACTACCTCAGCCTGTCCGTTTACTACCCCAGCCTGTCTGTATACTACCCCAGCCTGTCTGTATACTACCCCAGCCTGTCCATATACTACCTCAGCCTGTCCGTTTACTACCCCAGCCTGTCCGTATACTACCCCAGCCTGTCCGTTTACTACCCCAGCCTGTCCGTATACTACCTCAGCCTGTCCGTATACTACCCCAGCCTGTCCGTATACATCCCCAGCCTGTCCGTATACTACCTCAGCCTGTCAGTATACCACCCCAGCCTGTCCGCATACCACCCCAGCCTGTCCGTATACATTCCCAGCCAGTCCGTAAACATCCCCCAGCCTGTCCACATACCACCCCAGCCTGTCCGTATACATCCCCAGCCTGTCTGTATACATCCCCAGCCGCTCCGTATACATCCCCAGCCTGTCCGTATACATCCCCAGCCTGTCCGCATACCACCCCAGCCTGTCCGCATACCACCTCAGCCTGTCCGTAAACATCCCCAGCCTCTCCGTATACATCCCCAGCCTGTCCGCATACCACCTCAGTCTGTCCGTAAACATCCCCAGCCTCTCCGTATACATCCCCAGCCTGTCCGCATACCACCTCAGTCTGTCCGTAAACATCCCCAGCCTGTCCGTATACCACCCCAGCCAGTCCGCATACATCTCCAGCCAGTCCGCATACCACCCCAGCCTGTCCGTATACCACCCCAGCCTGTCCGTAAACATCCCCAGCCTGTCCGTATATATCCCCAGCCTGTCCGTATACATCCCCAGCCTGTCCGCATACAACCCCAGCCTGTCCGCATACAACCCCAGCCTGTCCGCATACAACCCCAGCCTGTCCGCATACCACCCCAGCCTGTCTGCATATCACCCCAGCCTGTCCGTATACATCCCCAGCAAGCCTGCATACCACCCCAGCCTGTCCGTATACATCCCCAGCCTGTCCGTATACCACCCCAGCCTGTCCGTAAACATCCCCAGCCTGTCCGTATACATCCCCAGCCTGTCCGTATACATCCCCAGCCTGTCCGCATACAACCCCAGCCTGTCCGCATACCACCCCAGCCTGTCTGTATACCACCCCAGCCTGTCTGCATATCACCCCAGCCTGTCCGTATACATCCCCAGCAAGTCTGCATACCACCCCAGCCTGTCCGTATACATCCCCAGCCTGTCCGTATACCACCCCAGCCTGTCCGTAAACATCCCCAGCCTGTCCACATACCACCCCAGCCTGTCCACATACCACCCCAGCCTGTCCGTATACATCCCCAGCCTGTCTGTATACCATCCCAGCCTGTCCGTATACATCCCCAGCCTGTCCGTATACATCCCCAGCCTGTCCGTATACATCCTCAACCTGTCCGTATACCACCCCAGCCTGTCCGTATACCACCCCAGCCTGTCCGCATACCACCCTAGCCTGTCCGCATACCACCCCAGCCTTTCTGCATAGCACCCCAGCCTCTCCACATACCTCCCCAGCCTGTCCGCTTACCACCCTAGCCTGTCCACATACCACCCCAGCCTGTCCGTATATCACCCCAGCCTGTCCGTGTACATCCCCAGCCTGTCCGTATACCACCCCAGCTTGTACGTATACCACCCCAGCCTGTCCGCATACCACCCCAGCCTGTCTGCATACCACCCCAGCCTGTCCACTTACCACCCTAGCCTGTCCGTATACCTCCCTAGCCTGTCCTTTTACTACCCTAGCCTGTCCGTATACTACCCTAGCCTGTCTGTATACTACCCTAGCCTGTCCGTATACCTTCCTAGCTTGTCTGTATACCTGCAGACCACAGCTGGCATGAGGAAGCGAGTCGGGGTTGCCATTATCTGTCTTCGGTCTGGGCCCAGAAGAGCAGGTGCGGGCCTGGGGACCACTGCTGAAGAAATAGGTAGAGAGGCGCCACAAAAAATCTTCACCCCTGCCACCATATACATGGGCAGGGAAAAGGGGGTGGAGTCAGGGGCAGAGCCAATGGGGGGCGGCAAAATGTGGTTTCGCCTAGGGTGTCAAGAATCCTTGCACCAGCCTTGTCTTTCTTTCTTTCTTTCTTTCTTTCTTTCTTTCTTTCTTTCTTTCTTTCTTTCTTTCTTTCTTTCTTTCTTTCTTTCTTTCTTTCTCTCCAAGGTGAAAGATTAGAGGTCTGTTTAGAACCCTGGTATATCACCAAAGCCTCCCAACTGGGCTCCTAAAAAAAGTTGTATAAAGTAATAAAAAAAATAAAATTGTAAAACAAAATAATAAAATAAATTGGTAAAAAAATTAACAAAAATAAAAGACTACTGACCCCATCCACTGCCCTACTGGCACCGTCCACTGCCCTACTGACACCGTCCACTGCCCCACTGACACCGTCCACTGCTCTACTAACACCGTCCACTGCTCTACTGACACCATCCACTGCTCTACTGACACCATCCACTGCTCTACTGACACCGTCCACCACCCTACTGACTCCATCCACTGCCCTACTGACACCGTCCACTGCCCTACTAATACCGTGCACTGCCCTACTGACACCGTCCACTGCTCTACTGACACCGTCCACTGCTCTACTGACACCGTCCACTGCTCTACTGACACCGTCCACCACCCTACTGACTCCATCCACTGCCCTACTGACTCCATCCACTGCCCTACTGACACCGTCCACTGCCCTACTGACACCGTCCACTGCCCTACTGACACCGTCCACTGCCCTACTAACACCAACCACTGGTCTACTGACAGCATCCACTGCTCTACTGACACTATCCACTGCTCTACTGACTCCGTCCACTGCCCTACTGACACCGTCCACTGCTCTACTGACACCGTCCACTGCCCTAGTGACACCATCCACTGCCCTACTGACACCATCCACTGCCCTACTGACACCGTCCACTGCTCTACTGACACCATCCACTGCTCTACTTAGCCCCCATAGCTCAAAGTGTAACACAACCTCGGAGCACAGAGCTGCTGTGTGTTCCTCTGCCCCGTGACGGCTCTGGCTCACACCAAATAGTCCATCCGTGTTATATTTGGCTTCACTACCATGCTGACAGCTTCCCTGAATATAGTAAGATAGCGAGCGTCATGGGGCCCCCGGGCAGTGCCCTAAATGCCCGTATGGTCAGTCCGCCCCTGCATGGAGGCACTGAGCAGGCTAGACACTGAGCCATGGGTAGCAGAAAAGAACTGTCAAAAGACCTGCGTAACAAGGTAATGGAAGTTTATCAAGGAGGAAAAGGATATTAACACCTTCCCGCCCGGCCGTCCATCCACTATAGGCTTTTCTGTTCTGACTGGATATCACTGATATGATGTCCTTCAGAGTGGGCCGTTCGGACAGAGTGCATCACCGATCATGGTAAAGAGCCTATGTACAGGGCTACAAAATATACATGAAAGATACAACAGTAATCAAATATATGTTTGTGTGTATATACTGTATCTCACAAAAGTGAGTACACCCCTCAAATATTTGTAATTATTTTATTATATCTTTTCACGTGACAACACTGAAGAAATTACACTTTGCTACAATGTAAAGTAGTGAGTGTACAGCTTGTATAACCGTGTAAATTTGCTGTCCCCTCAAAATAACTCAACACACAGCCATTAATATCTAAACCGCTGGCAACAAAAGTGAGTACACCTCTAAGTGAAAATGTCCAAATTGTGCCCAATTAGCCATTTTCCCTCCCCGGTGTAATGTGACTCGTTAGTGTTACAAGGTCTCAGGTGTGAATGGGGAGCAGGTGTATTAAATTTGGTGTTATCGCTCTCACTCTCTCATACTGGTCACTGGAAGTTCAACATGGGACCTCAATGCAAAGAACTCTCTGAGGATCTGAAAAAAAGAATTGTTGCTCTATATAAAGATGGCCTAGGCCAGTGATGGCGAACCTTGGCATCCCAGATGTTTTGGAACTACATTTGCCATTATGCTTATGCACTCTGCAGTGTAGTTGACCGTCATGGGAAATGTAGTTCCAAAACATCTGGGGTGCCAAGGTTTACCATCACTGGTCTAGGCTATAAGAAGATTGCCAAGACCCTGAAATTGAGCTTCAGCACAGTGGCCAAGATCATTCAGCGATTTAACAGGATAGGTTCTACTCAGAACAGGCCTCGCCATGATCGACCAAAGCAGTTGAGTGCACGCACTCAGCGTCATATCCAGAGGTTGTCTTTGGGAAATAGACATCTGAGTGCTGCCAGCATTGCTGCAGAGGTTGAAGGGGTGGGGGTCAGCCTGTCAGTGCTCAGACCATACGCCGCACACTGCATCAAATTGGTCTGCATGGCTGTCGCCCCAGAAGGAAGCCTCTTCTAAAGATGACGCACAAGAAAGCCCTCAAACAGTTTGCTGAAGACAAGGACATGGATTACTGGAACCATGTGCTTTGGTCTGATGAGACCAAGATAAACCTATTTGGCTCAGATGGTGTCAAGCGTGTGTGGCGGCAACCAGGTGAGGAGTACAAAGACAAGTGTGTCTTGTCTACAGTCAAGCATGGTGGTGGGAGTGTCATGGTCTGGGGCTGCATGAGTGCTGCCGACACTGGGGAGCTACAGCTCATTGCGGGAACCATGAATGCCAACATGTACTGTGACATACTGAAGCAGAGCATGATCCCCTCTCTTTCGGAGACTGGGACGCAGGGCAGTATTCCAACATAACAACCCCAAACCCACCTCCAAGATGACCACTGCCTTGCTAAAGAAGCTGAGGGTAAAGGTGATGGACTGGCCAAGCATGTCTCCAGACCTAAACCCTATTGAGCATCTGTGGGGCATCCTCAAATGGAAGGGGGAGGAGCGCAAGGTCTCTAACATCCACCAGCTCTGTGATGTCATCATGGAGGAGTAGAAGAGGACTCCAGAGGCAACCTGTGAAGCTCTGGTGAACTCCATGCCCAAGAGGGTTAAGGCAGTGCTGGAAAATATTAGTGGCCACACAAAAAACTGACACTTTGGCCCAATTTGGATGTTTTTACTTAGGGTGTACTCACTTTTCTTGCCAGCGGTTTAGACATTAATGGCTGTGTGTTGAGTTATTTTGAGGGGACAGCAAATTTACACTGTTATACAAGCTGTACACTCACTACTTTACATTGTAGCAAAGTGTCATTTCTTTAGTGTTGTCACATGAAAAGATAGAATAAAATGTTTACAAAAATATGAGGGGGTGTTCTCACTTTTGCAAGATATTGCACGTACTGTATGCATTGGTGGTTATCCATTACTACAATATTTATGCTCTTGTCAGAAGGCTTTATTGTAATATTGGGATTTCTAGAAAGGTTTTAAAGTGCTATTTATTTCAGCTGGAGTCAAAATACTATTACGTTCCCAAGTTTTTATTTTAATATTCTTGACTTGAAAGCAGCTACATTGGAATTCAAAGTTGGGGGGGGGGGGGGGGGTTTATGAGACTTCTTTTTGGTTTTAGATGGACAATCTTGTGAAGTTTGTGAGATGGGTGGTTCCACGTCCTTTAACCTCCCTGGCGGTATGATTCTTTCGGATTTTAGGTTCTGAAAGCGGTACAATTATTTTGCATGAATTTCTTAAGAATGAGCAGCCCAAACCAACTATTTACATATGATTTTTTTTTTACAGTGCGTCCTTCTTTATCACATTTCGGGTATGATAAAGTTTAAAACACAAAATTATAATATAATAAAAAACTATAAATAAGTTAAAGTATGCATGTATGCATACTGTATATATATATATATATATATACTGTATATATATATGTGTATATATATATATATATATATATATATATATATATATATACGTATACATATATTATATATATATATATATATACACACGTATGTATGTGTGTATATATATATATATATATATATATATATATATATACACATATATATATATATATATATATATATATATATATATATATATATACATAAAAGTACAGTAAAACTGCAGGAAAGGGCACTGAGGGGCAAACTAATGTGACTATATTTTATTTTGAATGGTATCAGTGTGTTTGGTGTGTTTTACATTTGAATTTGCCGCCGGTTCCACCCCCCTGCGAACGTCATGTCGCAGGAGACGTAAGCCGGGGCACACAGAGGATCGGGAGGAAGATCCGCCGCCACACACCACCGGGATACATCGCTGGATCCCGGTGACAAGGTAAGTAACCCCTCTACCAGGATCCAGCGATCTTCCTAGCGGTACTCCGAGTGTGGCTCGGGGTTACCGGTTTTGGCACTGAAATATAACCCCGAGCCACACTCGGGAATACCACTAGGAAGGTTAATAGCTGGCTGATATCTAACTCATCAATTAGATCACCGGAATCCCAATCCTCTAACAACATTACCAGATCGGCTAGGTCCTCCTGTTGTTGTTCATTATACAGCACCTCAGATTTGGTTTGTTTGGCATATAGACTTTTTCTAGGAAGTTGCACAAAGCATAACTGAAATACAAGATTCAAAGAATTCAAAATGCTTTCCAGGATTGTACTTCAGCATTTTCCCAACACAATTACACAACCGCACTTCCTGCACGTCAGCAAATGTGATGGTGAAAGAGCAGTTGCCTTATTAACCACTTCAATACTTGGCACTTTCACCCCCTTCCTACCAAGGCCAATTTTGAGCTTTTAGCGCTGTTGCATTTTGAATGACAATTGCGCGGTCATGCAACACTGTACCTAAACCAAATTTATGTCATTTTTTTCCCACAAATAGAGCTTTCTATTGGTGGTATTTGATTTTTCTTTTCTTCTTTGCACTTATGAGCACTGATGAGGCCGCACTGACAGGCACTGATGAGGAGGCACTGATGGGATGGCACTAATATGCGGCACTGATAGGCAGCACTGATGGGCACTGATAGGTAGCACTGATATGCAGCATTGGTGGGCACTGATAGGCGGCACTGCTGGGCACTGATAGGCGGCATTGATGGGCACTGATAGGTGGCACTGGGCACTGATAGGCGGCACTGATGGGCACTGATAGGCGGCACTGATAGGTGGCACTGATCGGCACTGATGGGCGGCACTGGTGGGCAATAATGGGCACTGGTGGGCGGCACTGATAGATGGGAATGATGGGCACTGATGGGGAGGGCACTGGTGGGCAGCACTGATGGGGAGGGCACTGGCGGGCTCCCTGAGCCCTGATTGCCATCTCTGGTGGCCATAGTGGGCATCCCTGGGGTCATGGGTGGGCATCCCTGGGGTCATGGGTGGGCATCCCTGGTGGTTCTAGTGGCACCCCCCCTCAAGGGTCTGCACTGGTAATCAATGCTCTGATTACCAGTGCAGACCCTCCCCCCCCCCCCCATCAGGAGAGCCGCAGATCGGCTCTCCTCTACTTGTGCCTGTCGGGAAAGCCGATCAACGGTTCTTCCTGTGTACTATGTGACCAGCTGTGATTGGACACAGCTGGTCACATGGTAAAGAGCCTACATCAGTAGGCTCTTTACCGAGATCGGAGATGCGGTGTGTCAGAGTGACACGCCGCAGCACCGATTGCCGCTCTGCGTGCCCCCCGGGGGGCGCGCAGAGCGCATTATTCTGCCGCCGTCATATGATGTCCGGTCAGGATAATGCAACCACTTTCCCGACGTCAATCGTCTATATAGAGCGGGCGGGAAGTGGTTAACAGCTTTCTCAAGCAACAATCGCTAGTAAAGAGCCATTAGCCATAGGCTACGTTCACATGTAGGCATTTTGGGGCGTTTTTCAGCTCTAAGGATCAGCTCAAAAAACGCACAACAAGACAAATCCTATTCATTTCAATGGCCCCTGTTCACATCTGAGCGTTTCCGACGCCTTGAGCAAAATGCCCGACGCTCCAAAAAGTACATGAGCTTCTTTTTGGGCATATTACAAACGCTGGAAAGGCGATATAGAGCGTTTTACCTGTAAAACGCTTGCAAAAACGCTTATCAAAAAGCCTATAAAAACGTCTGGAAAACACCTGAAAAATGCCTTTAAAATAGCAACGCCTAGATGTGAACGTAGCCTAACAATTCCTTTTAGGCTGAATTCCAGGAATTTTATTCTGCATAGTTACATTGGTCCAGCTAGGACCAATGTAGGTTTTCAAGTTCTATACCTGGTCAATCCCTGTGGAAGTAACCACTACTACAATGATCCTCACTGTCTTCCTGGGCCTGTGCTGGCTGGACATAGGCATCACTAAGGCCCCTTTCACACTTGTGCGACTTGTCCTGCGACTTGAGACTGCAAAGTCGCATGACAAGTCGTACCCCATAAATTCCAATGAGTACCGTTCATATCTGTGCGACTTCAAGTCACAGCAACTTCAAAGTAGTCCCTGCACTACTTTTGTCCGACTTTGGTGCAACTTGAGGCCACAGACCTCAATATTACACAGGCATTGCTTCAAGTCGCAGCAAAGTCGCTTCAAAGTTGCGCCAAAGTCACGCAACTTTCAGGTCGTACAAGTGTAAAAGGGGGCTTAACCACATAAAGACCGCCCGCCGCAGTTTTACTGTGGCGGGCAGCTGCTCCAGGGCAAAGCGACGTTATGTTACGTCGCTCGCTCAGGAGACTCTAGGGGGTGAGCGCGCTCATTAGCTGGGGAGCCAGCGTGTGATCGGTGGCTCCGATGGCCGCCGGCCACTCACGATCTCTGGCAGCAGAGAGAGAAGGACAGACGGCTGATGTAAACACTGAAGTAATCACAGAGGCTATGTGATCCTGCAATATAGGATCGCATGTCTCTGTGATTACTTCACAAGCCACGCCCCCTGACAGTTAGAATCACGCCCCTAGGGACAGATTTAACCCACTGATCACCAGTAATGTTAACCCCTTCCCTGCCAGTGTCATTTTTACAGTTAGGGTCCTTTCACACGGGCGGTCCATATGTCCATTTTTCATCCCATTTTTTTTCGGATGAAAAACGGACATAATGTATGTCAATGGGATTGCGGATGTCAGCGGATGACAGCGCTGACATCCGATTTGTGTCCTTTCCGATCAGTTCCATTTTTTGGAACCGAAGAGAACCCTATTTTTCTTCCGTTTAAAAAAACGGAATGGGCGCAAAAACGGATGTCAGCGGTGTCATCCGCTGACATCCGCAATCCCATTGACATGCATTATGTCCGTTTTTCATCCGCAAAAAAATGGGAGACCTGGAGACCCTAGGTACACCTCTGTTAATGATCATGGTAACACTGCGCTTGACTGACCAGCAAACTCGCCTGACCTAAACCTCAAAGAGAATCTGTGGGGTATTGTCAAGAGGAAGATGAGAGACACCAGACCCAACAATGCAGACAATCTGAAGCCCTCTATCAAAGCAACCTGGGCTTCCATATCATCTCAGCAGTGCCACAGGCTGATCGCCTCCATGCCACGCCGCATTGATGCAGTAATTCTGCACCCCGACCAAGTATTGAGTTCATACTATACTGTACATGGACATACTTTTCAGTAAGCCACCATTTCGTATTTATAAATCCTTTTTTTTTATTATTGGTCTTATGTGATATTCAAATTTTCTGAGAAACTGAATTTTGGGTTGTCACTAGGGATGATCGAACGGTTCGGGTCGACTATCGGTTTGACCTGAACATTGGCTGTTTGAAATTCGGCCGAATTTCAAACTTTTTGCCCAAAAAGTTCGGAATTCGGCCACCAGAACCGCCCAAAATGCACTGGGTCAGGAAATGGGCTTAAAAAGCCCATGATTGGCCCAGAAAAATTGGGAAAAGTTGATTGGAGTGACTAGGGGGTCCAGAGGCCAATCATTAGTGAATATGCCCCCCAGTATATAAGCTAGCCCCGCCAAACCTCTAGCACAGTAATACAGGGGCCGTGGAAGAGAGTGCAAGCATTAGTGTTACTCCTGCAGTATATAGCTGTTCTTTTAGTGTGTATGTATATATACATACATGTGTGTGTATATATACCCCTACACAGAAGTTCTGATGTTATGCCTGCCTCCAAAGAACCCCAAAAAATGCCCAAAAAAACGCTTGCTACTAAACCGGCAAGGTGTGAAAATAGCGGAGCCATATCCCTGTTCTATATTAATTCTAATACAATGTTCTGGTTCTGGACATGCTACAGAGCTGAAACTTCACAGGTACACTTTTAGACCCCCCCCCCCCCCCCCCAGACACTAAATCCAAATAAATTTTTTTTTTATTTTTATTTTTTTTTTATTTTTTCAATAATTGGCTCTCTATCAAAAATTAAAATTTTTAAGAATTTTTTTTGTGTGATTAATAGTCTCTGGGGCATGACCCAGAACCCTAGGCACTTTTTAGGGGCATTTATTGGGTTTTAGGGCTTCAAAATGGTGTTTTTTGATTACCGAAGTTCGGGTCCCATTGATTTCAATGGGGTTCTGAAATCCGGGCCGAACTTTCGGGAAGTTCGGGTGTTCTGGCCGAACCGAACTTTTCAAAAGTTCGTTTTTCCCTAGTTGTCACTAGCTGTAAGCCATAATCTTCAAAATTAAAAGAAAGTAATGCTTGAAATATATCACTCTGTGTGTAACGCATCTATATAAAATATTGGAGTTTCACTTTTTGAATTGAATTACTGAAATAAATAAACGTTTTAATGATGTGATAATATATATATATATATATATATATATATATATACACACACACATATTTGATTGCTGTTTTATCTTTCATTTCTATTTTGTAGCCCTGATGAAGGAAGGTTTGTGGCCTGAAACATGTTTGCTGCCTTTTATTTCTTATTGCCACTGGAAATAATAAAAATGTTGGACTCCGAATACAATTGTTTGGTAGTTATTTTGGCTCAGCTACACTTGGAAGTTTTACACTGACACTTCAATGAACATATATGAACGTAACGTAACATGAAATAGAATAATATCTCATTCTAGGTCCAGTTTATTGAAGTAGATGTAGCATGGCACACTCCTAGAAATGCACAGTCATATTCATCATTGGAAGGACTATCTTATATTTGCAGAGATAACGGCAATGCTTTGTTGCATCGCCCCCATTACTGGCAGAACTGTGGATATTTCCGTCTGTTTGGTCTCTTTCGAACGAGTGAAAAAGCTCAACACACCTGGAATACAGCAGAAGAAATCCAAATAAATAAAAAAGGTAAACACAGAAGGAAAAACTCAAAGTCCACTTACGTATGTGTTCATTAAACGCATTTTAAATATTGCTAGTGTAAAGCATTTTGGTTTTGGATAAAGAAGGGAAGGGTTAAAACCCCTGCCAGTTTATTTTTTGCTGTCTGTGTACATGTAGGAAAATTTCCCTTCACTTCCTGTCCCAGGAACAGAAAGTTAGAAGAAATCTCTCAAAGCTCAAGCAGTTGTCCCTGGTACAGGTGCCTTCTTGGGACAACCCTAAAACAGTGGTCCAATTCTCCTTAATGTGGGCACAGGCAGAAATAAAAACTTGACAGAGGATCTAACCCTTCTCCATTCTATCAAAAACTAGAGACACACTTTACCCCAACCAGCAATACCCCCCCCCCCCCCACCCCTACTGAAAAGCAATTTGCAGAGGACTGCAAAATGACGATCTTGAATTGTGGGACCTTGCCACAACTGGGAACTTGCCACAACTACATGCCAAGTGTTTGTATTACAGTTGAGGCACAGCCCTGTTCACTTAAATGGGAGAGTTTGAAGAGTGCTGCCTGCTGTTTATGCTTTCTCCCAACCACCAGCTGGGCACTCTCACCCAGGGATTGGCTGAGACCACATAAAAATGGGCACTCCCCCCCAGGGATTGGCTGAGACCACACCACTGATTTGACTCTCCCAGCCTACTACTTTCCTGAACCATCTAGAAAACAGGGGGAAGCAGCGAAACCCACATCCTGTGAAATTCAGAGCAGACCAGAGCAATTACAAGGTGCTCAACTGATTAGAGGAGAGCTAAAGAACTAATTACACCTAACCTAGCACCTTTTTTTAGGAGGGTGCTACAAATCACCTGCTTTTACTGCCCCCTGGCTGCCTGTGTGAAAGGAGCCTAAGGCACCTCATTGATGTGAGTGGGTTGCCAATAAAGGGAAGGTGCTTTGGGTTGCTATTCATTATATATGGCAAGCACAAAGCACTGATGTAAAAGGGTCATAAAAGTTCAAAACGAATGCAAGCCCATGATATGGAGTGAATGGGCTGCATTCAACTCAAATTAGAAAACGTGAGTCAATTTATCCAATGATTTTGTAAATCCTCTACAGCACAGATGTCAAACACAAGGCCCGTGGGCCGAATGTGGCCCCCCAGGCCATTTCATGTGGCCCTCACACCTCTCCTGCAGATGTGGCACCCCCCTTGTCTCTGCCCCCACCTCGTCTTAGTAGTCTGCAGCAGAGAGGAGGGCAGAACTCCTCCTACAGATCCTGCACCTCTCTGTGCAGCCACAACACCACCTTGTCTCTGCCTCCCCTAGTCTCAGCATTCAGCAGACTCTGTATACTGACTCCAGCCCTCCTCTGGACCTCCTCCAGACCTTGCACTTTCTTCATCCCAGATCCACCCGCATCTTCTTCCTGGCAGTAGCACAAGGTAAGGGGGTGCATTGTGATGTAAGGAAGGGTGGGAGACTCTTATGATAGTGGGGGGCTCTTGACATCTCATGTCAGGGTGTAAGGGGGTGCGGGGTGCTCTGGACATCTAATCTTACAGATATAACCGGCCCTTTGAGGGCAACCATAATGCTGATGCGGCCCGCAACGAAATTGAGTTTGACACCCCTGCTCTACAGCATCAAGGGAAACAGAAATAGCACTCTCTAAGTGTGATAGCTTGTTGCTATAATCTATATCAAACTGCAAATCAGCCAAGTAAAAAAAGATGAACGCAGTCCAGCACCTCACCCAAACCCATCAGTGTAAGCTGTTCCTACCAAAACAATGAACTTTCTTATGCTCATATAGTTGGTTAAGGTTGCAAAAGGCAACAGCATGCCTAAAAGTGATGAAAAGGTGTGTAGCTCCCTTGTCCTAAACAGGGGCGACTATCTCAACTTAGTTTTTGGCTGGGCTGTAGTTAGCTTAGACTGATTGTACGGTTTTTCACCTGGTTTTTCCCTAAGCTTAAGTTGGCTTGTGATTTGTCACTGTCACTAGTATATGTTACTGGTATCACTGGTCACATTGGTTTACAAACAAAACTAAGCTAATAAAATAATATAATTTCTTCAGCCAATCCAGTTGGAGGTTTAGGCCACTGGTGCATGCTGTGGGAGGATATCAATATTTGGGATATGCCGTGTGCTTACTCTTTTTCTCTGGACTGAGGCCTAGGGAGGTGCTGCTGGACTGAGCTCTGCTGTTTGGCCCAATAACCTGGTTAACGTGTGCTGAAGTGGTCCTGAAGCTGTTGTACCTGGTGTGGAAGAAGTTGTGTCAAGGAGAAAATCCAGGGGAGCCCCTTGCTGGAGAGACCCAGGAAGAAGGCTGATTTCTCAGAAGGGTTTGGTGACTCATTTGGAGGATGTACTGAAATTTGCAATCATGATTACAGTGTTGCTGGGTCAGCCTAAAAGTTCTAACACTGTGAAGCTGAACAATGATCTGGATCTGGAGGGTATGTAAGTGATTTGCTATGGTATTTGGGACCCCTCACCTCCTCATCTGTTCTATAAAAAAACAAAAAAAAAGTGACCAGCGCCTAATATCCTCTCTTGGTCCCCACATTTTAGCCATGGACTCAACCCTGGGGTTAAATGTTAGCCCTCCCCTGGCATCTGGAGGTGCTATCCTGCCTTTGGGGTGCCAAAGAGGTGCTATATGTGCTTTGGATAAGTCATACCTGAGGCAACTGCGATGATCACTGTTAGCCATCCCAACCCAAAGGACCAGGAGTAACGGAAGTTATAATCAGAAAAAATTACAATTCCATGGATCATTGCTGCAAAAGCCAAGAGAGCTGTAAAGGAAAAAAAAAAAAGTCAGATGTAAGAAGCAGTCGAAGCTCTTTAGAAGCTCAGGTGGTGTTTGTTATCGGGTTTTGAAAGATGAAGGCTGGGCAAATCCCCAACTCAGATTTTATGACCATTGTGTCATCATTTGGTCACTTGACCAGCCCTGAGCACGATGTTATTATTGTTACAACTATAGTGCCGAATGTATGTGGACGTCCCTCCAAATTATGGAGTTCATATGTTTCCAGTGTAGGGTACTTATGGTAATAGTTTGGGAAAAACCCTTCTGTTCCAGCATGACTGTGCCCTTGTGTACAAAGCTAGCTCCATAAAGACATGGCTTGATGAGTTTGGCATGGATGAACCTCAAATGTTTTGACCTCAACCCTACTAAAAATTACTAAGTGCACAAAGCCAGCTCCATAAAGACATGGCTTGATGAGTTTGGCATGGAGAAACTATAGTGTCCTGCACAGAGCCTTGACCTCAACCCTACTGAAAAAGACAATATACACTAAGCCAGCTCCATAAAGACATGGCTTGATGAGTTTGATGTGGAGGAACTCAAATGTCCTGCAGAGAGCCCGGACCTTACCTTACCAAACACTATTGGGATGAATTGGAATGCCAATTACAATGTACTTTTGGCTTAATGGGCAAAACATCCCACCGACACACTCCATAATCTCATGGAAAGCTTTCCCAGAAGAGTGGAGGATGTTATAGCTGCAATGTGGAGAGACAGCTATATTAATTCCCATGGTTTTGGAATAGGATGCCCAACAACCTTAAATGGGTGTGAGGGCCATATACACCGTGGGGAGGCCCCAAGATGGCAGGAAGGGGGCCCACTGCAGAACTTGTGAAAGGGTCCCGCTGTGGGACCATAATAAAGGGCCCCGCAACAAGAGTAAAGGGCCCCAGGATCAGTGGGAAGAGCCCCAGGCTTGAAGGGAAGGGCATCGGCCAGGGGTCCGGGGGGCCCTTCATGGTTTCTTGCACTGGGGCCCTGAAGGTTCTAGTTACGCCTCTGTGTGCATGTATAAACAGTGTGTACATATATATATATATATATATATATATATATATATATATATATAGGGTAGTGGACAGTGTCAGTGGGGCAGTGGACGGTATCGGTAGTTTTTTGTTCTTTATTATTATTTTACTTTTTGTATTATTTTTTACAACTTTATTTTTATTTTTATTCTTTCTAAAAAAAAATGTAGGAGCTTTGGTGAAATATCAGGAAGGGGAATCTGCGCCACACGGGTGGCCCCTATGCACGCCTTTGATTAAAAGGAATGTAAACATTCCTTGTAATAGACATAAGGACAGGTCCTCTTTATGGAGAGATCTGGTGTCAAAAAGACCCCAAATCTCTTCTTTACCTTTAAAAGTCAAAAATAAAAAAATAAATATATATATATTTTTATCTTTTCTTAAAAAAAAAAAAGAAAAAAGATTTACTTTCAGGCTGGACCGGAAGTGATGTCATGACATTGCTTCTGTCCTCCAAGGGCATAGAGTTGATCAAAGAGGGCATCGTTGGATAGTTTCTTGGGTGAACTGGCAGAAACGGTAAGCCCAAGAAACACCGGTGAGGGGGGCATCCTCTCCCGCCACTTTGAAGAACATAACAGTGGCTCATGAGAATGCCAGAGAAGAGTACATATTTGGTGGAACAGAATCATCAGGCTATCTAGGAGGTCTCATTAGATTATAGGTCTATAATACAAAACATTATCTTACCCATCAGGCCTGACACACAGCAGAGAAGGATATTCAATCCTAAACCAGCAAAGAATTCAAGTATACAGCACGGGAACGACACCACTATCCCACAGCACATGACCGCCATAAGCAGATTTATGACATCATCTTTGGAGACAAAAAAAATCAACAGGAAATAATTCGTTTCTAAGTGTGTGTTAGATAAGACTATCGGGGAAAATACTAGATTTACAAGGCATGCCTGAAAGCAATTTTCCCACCCTTTTAGCCCCCGTTCACACGGGGGCGACCTGTCAGGCGATCTGGTCGCCTGACAGGTCGCCGTAGGTCGCCTGGCATAGAGAAGCTGTGGACCCGTTCTAATAGGAGCGACACAAGTCGCTCCGACTTAGAAAAAGGGTCCGGAGCTTCTTTGGGGCGACCTGGAGCGACCTGCATTGACTTCAATTTTATGAAGTCCGTGCCGGCCGCTCCGAGGTCGCGGTGCGAGCTGCGCACCGCGACCTGTGAGGTCGCCCCAGCAAGTCGGATCGCCCCAGTGTGAACGGGGCCTTAAAGACTACTAAAGGGTAGCAAAGGCAATGGCTTTGTTTACCTTTAGCTTTTCTACACTACACAGTTTGCAAAGAATGATGGGCCAGAGATCTGTGGGTGAAAGTTTGGGGTACAGATCCGCTTACTCTTCTACTTTAGGGTCCAAACAACACCAGTATAAGTTTACTAATTTTAAAAAAACCTTTTAACTGGGGTGTTGGTGACCCAGCACTAACTTGGTGCAAATTGTTTGAAGTGATACTAAACACGCTGTATAATTTACATTATTACATTATCCCTTCTCCTTCTGTATATGGATAAGGGCACTGGAATTATTTTAACCACTTAAGCCCCGGCAGATTTTACCCCCGTCCTGACCAGGGCCTATTTTGCGATTCGGCACAGCGTGATTTTAACGGACAATTGCGCGGTCGTGCGACGCTGTACCTAAACAAATTTGACGTCCTTTTTTTCCCACAAACAGAGCTTTCTTTTGGTGGTATTTGATCACCTGTGTGATTTTTTGATCATGCGCTATAAACAAAAAAAGAGCGTCAATTTTGCAAAAATAACAATATTTTGCACATTTTTTTTATATGAAATTCCCCCCCAAAAAAATGTAAAAATCAAATTTTTTTTAACATTTTAGGCCAATTTGTTGTCTGCTACATATTTTTGGTAAAAAGAATCGCAATTCTCGCAAAATCGTATTTTGATTGGTCTGCGCAAAAGTTACAGCGTCTACTAACTACGGGAAAGATTTACAGTATGTCATTTTTATTGTTTTTTTTTTTTTTTTTACTAGTAATGGTGGCGATCTGCGATTTTTTGCGGGACTGCGACATTGCGGCGGACAGATCGGACCCCTAACTGACATTTTTGACACTTTTTGGGAGACCAGTGACAATACTACAGTAATCAGTGCTAAAAATATCCACTGTTACTGTAAAAATGACACTGGCAGGGAAGGGGTTGACTTTTATTGGTGATCAAGGGGTTAATGTATGCCTGGTGCTTACTGACATGTGTGGGGGGAGGGGACTGTGTGACACAGGGACAGATCGCAGGTTCAGCTATGCTGAATCCTGCAATCTGTCCCTGCCTGTTACAGAGGAGATCCGCCCACTTTGTTTACACATTATGTACTGTTACTGTAATAATGACACTGGCAGGGAAGGGGTTAACACTGTGGGCGATCAAAGGGTTAAATGTGTACCTAGGGGCGTGTTTCTAACTGTATGGGGGCGGGGTTTGTGAAATGATCACAGAGACCTGTGATCCTATATAGAAGGATCACAGGGGCTCTGTGATCATTCCAGGGAGAAGAATGGTCGGCTGTGTTTACAACAGCCGACCATCCTTCTCTCTCAGGGGGGAACGATCGCGGGTGTCAGGCGGCAATCGGAGCCGCCTGCCCCGTGCATTGGAGTCCCCGCTGCCGAGTGGGGGCGGGAGCGCGCTCGCCCCCTAGCTGCAGGCGTGCGACCGACGTATACCTTTGGCGGTTTGCGCAGAAGGGACAGCATGCCGCAATATAACTGCGGCGGGCAGTCCTTAAGTGGTTAAAGACTACTAAAGGGTAGCAAAGGCAATGGCTTTGTTTACCTTTAGCTTTTCTACACTACACAGTTTGCAAAGAATGATGGGCCAGAGATCTGTGGGTGAAAGTCTGGGGTACAGATCCGCTTACTCTTCTACTTTAGGGTCCAAACAACACCAGTATAAGTTTACTAATTTAAAAAAAACTTTTAACTGGGGTGTTGGTGACCCAGCACTAACTTGGTGCAAATTGTTTGAAGTGATACTAAACACGCTGTATAATTTACATTATCCCTTCTCTTTCTGTATATGGATGATGGCACTGGAATTATTTTAACTAAAAAAACATCTATGTACCTTCATTCCTATTCCAATATACAGCTGCCACATGACCCAGCTCTCTCCCAGCCTGTCTGCAGGGAAACAGTGGCAGGAGGAGCTTCTAGTCCTCTGATGCTGGTCACATGTTTAAAAATAACAAAACAGCCTTTAGAATACAGAATAAAAATAAATATCTTATATCAATAAACTGTTTAAAATTGTCATACAAATATATATTTTTAATCAAATCTTTATTATTTTGAGGAAATAACATGGTGTGGGTGGATTTCTGCCAGTCACAGGCTGTGCCACGCCCCTCCAGCCTGTGTCGTAGAATAAGGGGGAGATGAAGCCTCCATCAATCAAGATGTAATATTTATTATTTTTCTTTATTTATTTCAGGTACTTATATAGCGTTGTCAATTTACGCAGCGCTTTACATATACATTGCACATTCATATCAATATCCCGTCCCCATTGAGTTTAGCTAGTTAGTGGGTATGGAGGAGGGAGGGAGGGAGTGGGCTGTCATTTACCCCTGTGTATACGCCCACATGTGTGACTCTATAGTCACATGGATTGCTCAGATGTGATGGGGATGAAATGCTCCTCATATAAACTCACTGAAAACTGAGCATGTGTAGAGCTGCCAACACTGCTCTGCAAAATCCCTAGCTGCAGTGGGGACATGGACAGGAGGGCATAGCTCCCAACTGTCCTGGATTTTGAGGGACTGTCCCTCATTTGAAACAAGGTCCCTCTGTCCCTCCTTCCTCCCTATTTGTTCCTCATTTTGGTCTGATCTATATAGTGGTACATAAAATGTATTATTTATCTATCAAAAAGTTCTTTCTCCCGATTTCTACATTGCTACATTTGTACATATCAAAAGCCAGTATAAAGGAATTGGAGTCATAAAAAAAGCACTTGTGGATAGCCAATCCACAATGAGCCAATAGGGGGCGAGCGCGCGCCACCGGAGGCGCGCTCCCGCCCCAGCTCGTTCACTGCCATCACCGCGCGAGTGACCGGCGGCTCCGATATCCGCCGGCCACTCGCGATCTCCCACTGGAGAGGGAGAAAGGCAGACGGCTGATGTAAACACATTCATCTGTCATTCTCCCTGGTGTAACTGCAGAGATCATACGGTCCTGCTATGTAAGACCGTATGTCTCTGTGGTTACATCAAAAGCCCCGCCCCTTGACAGTTAGAATCACACCCCTAGGGACACACTTAACCCCTGGATCTCTAATAAAGTTAACCCCTTCCCTGCCAGTGTCATTTTTACAGTAACAGTGCATATGTATAGCACTGATTACTGTAGTAATGTCACTGGTAACCCCAAAAGTGTCAAAAATGGCAGTCAAGGGTCCGATCTGTCCGTCGCAATGTCGCAGTCCCGTGAAAAAAATCACAGATCGCCGCCATTACTAGTTAAAAAAAAAAAACAATAAAAATGAGAGAAATCTTTCCCTTAGTTAGTAAACGCGATAACTTTTGCGCAGACCAATCAAAATACGCTTATTGCAATTTTTTTTTACCAAACATATGTAGCAGAAAACAAATTGGCCAAAAATGTTAAAAAATTTAGATTTTTACATTTTTTGGGGAAATTTCATTTAAAAAAAATGTGAAAAATATAGTTATTTTTTCAAAATTGTCGGTATTTTTTTGTTTATAGCGCAAAAAGTAAAAATCGCACAGGTGATCAAATGCCACCAAAAGAAAGCTCTATTTGTGGGAAAAAAAGGACATCCATTTCATTTGGGTACAGTGTCGCACGACCGCGCAATTGTCCGTTAAAGTCACGCAGTGCCGAATCGCAAAATTGGCCCTGGTCTTTGAGCAGCCAAATCCTCCGGGGCTTAAGTGGTTAAGAGGGTGTGGTAGGGGGGGGGGTGTCCTATGCCTACATACTTTTGCTAATAGGTGTCCCTCTTTCCCATTTCAGAAATTTGGGAGGTATGCAATCACTACAAAGTTATCTCAATGGATCCTCTCAATCAGAGGTCTGTAAGGATGGGGCTGGGTGCCTGCACTATGACTATTGACCTACAAAGGGTTCCAAAGAAAACCTTTACTGGTTTACATAGCCCCCCAAAAATGCATTCTTTAGCAATAACATTTATTTCTGGATTTATGTATCTGGTCTTGCACTACTGTTAGAGGCTCAATTCATACCCTCCTTCAATCCCCCAGTCAAGCCCTCAACATACTACAAACTTCTCACCTGTGTGGGGACTGAGATCGATTAAGCCAAAGTGTATGGACTGATCAGGTAAGACTCCCCAGGACTTTGTGAATGCAGTCATCGCAGCGAGGACGCTAACAGACACCTGAATGGCTGAAATGCCGACTGGCCACTTGAGGTGGACCATCCTTGGAATTAGACCTGAACATGGAAAACATGAAAAATTAGAGTTATGGGGAAAAAAAGGTGATCAGTATTTTTTGCTAGAAAATTACTTAGAACCCCCAAACATTATACATTTTTTTTAGCAGAGACCCTAGGGCAGTGATGGCGAACCCTGGCACCCCGGATGTTTTGGAACTACATTTCCCATGATGCCCCACTACACTGCAGACTGCATGAGCATCATGGAAAATGTAGTTCCAAAACATCTGGGGTGCCAAGGTTCCCCATCACTGCCCTAGGGAATAAAATGGCGATCAATGCAATTTTTTTTACGTCACACGGTATTTGCGCAGCCGTTTTTCAAGTTTTCTTTCCTGCTCCAACATGATTGTGCCCCTTTGTACAAAGCCAGCTCCATAAAGACATGGTTTGGTGCAGAGCAGGGGTCTCCAAACTTTCTAGGCAAAGGGCCAGTTTACAGTCTTTGAGGCTTTAGGTGAGGCTGGACTGTGGCCAGTAGGAGTAGAAAATACCACGGTAACAGTTAGCATAAATAATACCCCATCCCCATCATTGGCCATAATAGGGTAATATGACCCCATTACTGGTATCAATGGGAAGAATGGTGTCATAAGGAGGTATGATGTCCCATCTTTGTTGTCAGTTGGTGAAATAGTATCCCAAGGGCCAGATAAAGGCAAGCAAAGGGCCACATCCAGACCCAAAGCTACAGTTTGGAGACCACTGGTGTAGAGGAACCCAGGTGTCCTGCACAAAGCTCTGACCTCAACCCTAATGAACACCATTGGGATGACTTGAAATGCTGGTTGAAAGCTAGATCTTCTTATCCCACATCAGTACCTGATCCAGGACTGGCCCATGGCATTGTGCTGCCTGGATCCAAGAATAAAATTCTGCCCCCCCACCCCCCCAAAAAAAATCACGCCCTCCAAAAGGCCCCCACATCTATTATTTTATATAAATATAACATTTTGAAAATATTATATACTGTATACTGTTATCTTCTTCCATAACTCACCATTGGCCCGGTCCACCAAACACCCACTGTCTGTCCTTGGTCCTCCTGTCACTCCTGTGTCTGCGGCGCCCTAGAAGATCCAGTCTGCCCTGCGTGAGATGGAGTGCGCTGATGTCTGATGTCATTGTGCACACCACGATCACACGAAGGACGTTTCCCGGAGGAGACGCTCCGCCTCCTCATACTCAGAAACCTCCTCAGAAACTCAAATACCTCCTCAAAATCAGTTTGCACTATGGTTGGCAGTATGAGATGGGAAAATGCCAGCCGTAATGCTCCCCAAACTGATGACACAAAACTGCTGGAAAATAAATCTTGGGAGTACATTTTTTGCCCCTCTCTAAGTTTCGACTGGGTCCAATGGACCCAGTGGGACCCATAGTAGTGCTGGCCCTGACCTGATCTCACAATTGTTCTTTTAGCTGAATAGACACAAATTCCCACAGACACCCTCCAAAATCTTGGGGAAAGCCTTCCTAAAAAATAGGAGGTTGTTAAAGCCACCAACTCAATAGTAAAAGCTATGGTCCTGGAATGGAATGTCCAACAAGCTCCTATACTGTAGGTATAATGCTCAGGTGTCTACAACCTTTTGGCCATACAGAATATGATAGACTTGCTCTTACCTCGTCTCTGGCTGCTAAACAGTCGTGAAAAATGTGTGTCCCTTTCCAAGTGTGATAGACAAATACATTTACATAATGTGAGCAATCAGTTAAGCAATGGACAAGAGAGAAATGCAACCGAGGAAGTTGGTCATTTGCAAAAGTACATATTGTGCAAAAGTGCTGTTCCTGGCCGTTGTATTATTGGTCTGGGAAGTAAAAATGATACATGTGAAAACTTAAAGCACAGTATGTCTATAGCCATAACTTTTTATTTTTGGATAGAGCGTTTTTTTGTTTTTTTTTTGGACATATATATTGACCTTTTTGATTGCCTATTTCAGGTTTCCCTGCCCTTCATAGTTTCCAACCTGCACCATGCAGTAGAAATAGGGCAGAGGCGTAACTAGAACCTTCAGGGCCCTGATGCAAAAAACCATGAAGGGCCCCCCAGACCCCTGGCCGGGGCCCTTACCTTCAAGCCCAGGGCTCTTCCCACTAATCCTGGGGCTCTTTACACTCGTTGCATGGCCTTTTATTACAGTCCCACAGCAGGATTGTTTCACAAGTTCTGCAGTGGGCCCCCTTCCTGCAATCTTGTGGGCCCCCTTCCTGCAATCTTGGGGCCTCCCCACAGTGGTGCAACGCCAGGGTCCGGTCGCAAGTGTGACCTTTGCGATCCTGGAAGTTCACCCACTGGTTTGCTACCGGGCCCCCTGGAGCATGGGGCCCGGTAGCGATTGCAACCCCTGCAACCCCTGTAGTTACGCCCCTGAAATAGGGAAATAAATGCTCAGGTCCAAATACTGTAGCTTCATATATACAACACATGAGAAACTGAGGAGGTGTTGCCACTTGTTAAGCCTTTCCTATAGCAAACTATTGCTTATAAAATGAGGACTCTAAAGCCTCGTACACACGCGTCGAAAATCGGCAGGGAATTTTCGTCCAACGACTGATCTGCCGATTTTCGGCTTGTAATGCCTCGTACACACGCAACGATTATCGGCCGACCGGTCGTCCGTCTTTTGTCCAGAGTGGTGTTTTGTTGGTTGGAATGTGCCTAGACTGCATACGAATTTTCTCGGCCAACAAAAATCAACTTGTCATGTGATGGTTTACTTTCCGTGTGTTTTTTCTTCTCTGAGCATGCCCAGTCTTGCTCATCAGATTTTTGTCTGACGAAATCTGTACTGACTGACCGAAAATCGGCCGTTGTGTTGACGGCCAACAAAAATTTTATTGCCTGCACACCAGACTTTATTCGGCCCGAAAAGTCGGAGTCGGTTGTCGAAAGCATCATACTAACAAGCCAAAAATCGGCCAATCGGACGTTGGCCGAAAATTCACGGCCAACTATCGACGCGTGTGTACGGGGCATTAGTATGATGCTTCCGACAACCGATTCCGACTTTTCGGCCGAAAAAAATCTGGTGTTCAGGCTATAAAATTTTTGTCCGCCGTCAAAACACGGCCGATTTTCGTGCAGTCAGTACAGATTTCGACAGGGAAAAATCGAATGAGCAAGTCTGGGCATGCTCAGAGAAGAAAGAGCACAAAGAAAGCAAACCAACACATGACATCACTTCTGAAGTAGAATTTTGTCGGGCGAGAAAATTTGTGTGCAGTCTAGGCACATTCCAACCAACAAAACACCACTCTGGACAAAAGACGGACGACTGGTCGGCCGATAATCGTTGCGTGTGTACTAGGCTTTAGGGCTCATGCACACTGCAGCTCAAAGCTCCTACAGGCTTTTGAGCTCTTTTGAGCTCTTATTTTTTCTGCCTGGAAACTCCCCTCAATGTTAGACAATGTGTCTAAGAGCTTTTGCAGGCGTTTTCAGGCATATGATCCAGATGAGCCCCCTGCCCGCAGACCCCCACAACCACAGCCCAGGGTTGTAGGGAAAGGGCCCTTCTCCCCATCAACATATAGGAACAAGGTTGTTTGGGATGGGGGGGGGGGGATGCTAGGGTTGCCACCTCATCCCTTTAACCTAGGACACATTCATTACACAGGTTCTGAGGCTAATCTAATGCACATAAGGCACCAAGTAAGTTTATTTACCACCTCAATCAGCTACAGAACCTGTGTAATTAATGTGTCCTGGTTAAGGCCTCTTTCACACAGGCGGACTGTTCAGATCAGCCTGTCCGTTTTTTTGGCAGATCTGAACAGTCCCCCCATGCATCCCTATGGGGCATCGGATGTCAGCGGAGACATGTCCGCCGACATCCGAACCGATCCGTCAAATCTGGACGGATGGAAACCCTATTTTCCCTCCGTCCAGCGCATTGGATCGGATGGGATCGGATGAGAACGGACCGACGGTCCGTTCACATCCGATTTCCCCCATCGAGATGCATGGGGAACTGACAGCTGTGTCTCCGCACACAGCGCGGAGACACAGCTGTCATCCTCCTGCTCAGCGGGGGATCGGCGGATCGATCCCCCACTGAGAAAAACGGAGTCCGTCCAACGGACTCAGTGTGTGAAAGAGCCCTTAAAGGGATGAGGTGGCAACCCTAGGGGAGGCAGAGCCCACCCTGCCCCAAAAGCACCCCCCCCCCATGTTTAGGGGCATGTGGCCTGGTATGGTCCGGGGGGGCACTCGCTCATCCCCTCCCCTTTCCTGACGTGCCGGGCTGCATGCTTGGAGAAGGGTCTGGTACAGATTTTGCTAGATAGCGAATGGACTGACCAGAGAGGGATCACTTTGACGCAGTTGGCCGACTTGAACATGTATTGCAATATATGGGAACTAAAGCCCCGTACACACGTACCGATTGTCGGCCGTAACTATTCGGCCGACGACCGATCGGCCGAT
Source organism: Pelophylax lessonae (assembly GCF_965119305.1). Taxonomy (NCBI): domain Eukaryota; kingdom Metazoa; phylum Chordata; class Amphibia; order Anura; family Ranidae; genus Pelophylax; species Pelophylax lessonae. Next base: position 205,379,206 of record NC_138779.1, on the reverse strand, counting down.
TGTAGGCTTGTTAGTATGATGCTTCCGACAGCCGACAGCGCATTTTCAGCTGAACAGAATCGGGTGTGCAGGCATTAAAATTTTTGTTGGCCAACACCAGAACGGCTGATTGTTCGCCAGTCAGTACAGATTTCGGCCGACAGACAGCAGATTAGCAAGACTGGGCATGCTCAGAAAAGAAAAAAGACAAGGAAAGTTAACCATCACATGACATCACTTCTGCAGTCGGCTGTTGTTGGCCGACAAAATTCGTGTGCAGTCTTTTGCACTTTTCAACAGACACGACAGCCCTGGACAAAAGACGGCCGATCGTTCGGCCGACGATCAGTACTTGTGTACGCGGGGCTTTAGAATCCCCATTTTATAAGCAATAGTTTGCTATAGGAAAGGGTTAACAAGTGGCAACACCTCCTCAGTTTCCCATGTGTTGAATAATGAATTATTTGGACCCAAGCATTCACTTCTCTATTTCCACTGAATGGTGGAGGTTGGTAACTATAAAGGGCACTGCCAATTTAATGTAGAACTGCCACTGAAGGGCAGGGATGCATGAAGTTGCTAATTTACTGGCTATATGTGTATAATCACTGTGGTGTAGCCTCTTTGTAGTATAAATTGATTTTGGTGAATATTTTGGGATCCCCCTGGTTCTTTGCATAGATATTTGGTTTTACCTGCTGGTGCTGTCCACCCTCTTAAACTTTGTGTGTGTTTTTTTCCCCATTGTGGATGTGCACGGCTTTATTTCAGTCCTGGGCTGTTTTCACCTTCAGCTGTGTCTGCCCCCATATTGGCCCTCCATGTCACCACACACTCGAGTAGATATTTTAGCTATTGAGAGTAGGCAAATCTGCAAAGATAGAGTAGGGACTGACCAGAGAGGGATCACTTTGATGCAGTTGGTCGGCTTGAACATGTATTGCAATATATGGGAACTAATGCCCCGTACACACGCGTCGAAAATTGGCAGGAAATTTCCGGCCAACGTCCGATCTGCCAATTTTCGGCTTGTTAGTATGATGCTTCCGACAACCAACGGCCGATTTTCGTGCAGTCAGTACAGATTTCGACAGGGAAAAATCTGATGAGCAAGACTGGGCATGCTCAGAGAAGAAAAAACACAAAGAAAACAAACCAACACATGACATCACTTCTGAAGTAGAGTTTTGTTGGCCGAGAAAATTTGTGTGCAGTCTAGAGCACATTTCAGCCAACAAAACACAACTTGGACAAAAGTCGGACGATCGGTCGTCCGATAATCATTGCGTGTGTACGGGGCTTAGGAATCCCCATTGTATGTTATAGTTTGCTATGGGAAAGGGTTAACAAGTGGCAACCCCTCCTCAGTTTCCCATGTGTTGTATATATGAAGCTATTTGGACCTGAGCATTTATTTCCTTATATCCAATGAATGGTGCAGGTTTGTAATGTAACTGTGAAGGGTGAGGGATGTCTGAAGTTGCTACTTTACTGGCTATAAGTGTATACTGCCTGTGTTGTAACACCTTTTGTATTCTATATTGATTTTGGTGATTATTTTGGGATCTGGTTACTTGCATACATAATTAGTTTTACTTGCTGGTGCTATCTACCCTCTTAAACTTGATATTTTTGTATTTATATATATATATATATATATATATACAATGTTATTTATATTACAAGAGCTGCTTCTGATAGTAGCCAATTAAGTGTCAACTTTTATTGGTTTCAGGAGGCTCTTTCCTGAATAGCAAGGTCTAAATTAGGCTCCATTCACACTTGTGTGACTTGCCATGCAACTTTGGACATCAAAGTTGCATGACAAGGCGTTCCCCATGTTTTCCAACGATAACCATTCATATATAAAGTTGTTCATGCACTACTTTGGTCCAATTTTCATGCAACTTGAGAGTCATAGACTTCAATGTTAACCCTCAAAAGTTGCATAAAAGTAGAGATGTCTTGGGTGTGTTTGAGTTTGTGTTCGGGTTGCCACCTCATCCCTTTAATTCAGGACACAAATTAATTACATAGGTTCTGAGGCTGATATAATGCCCATAATTACCACTTTAATCAGCCACAGAACCTGTATAATTATGTGTGTCCTGCAATAAAGGGATGAAGTGGCAACCCTAGGTCGCATGTACCCCATCCCGCCAGGAAACCGACAATGCAGTCCTCTAATCACAGGCAGTGAGACGTTTCCCGATCTGTGCAGCTGCCAACCAGGAAATGTCTCACTGCCTGTGATTACAGGACTGCAGTGTCAGCTTACTGGCGGGGTCGGGCACATGCGACCTAGGGTTGCCACTTCATCCCTTTAAGACTCGATTCACACTAGCGTGACTTGTCAGGCGACTTGTCAGCCTGACAAGTCGCGGTCCATTGACTGCTACAGGACCCGTTCTAATAGGAGCGACACAAGTCGCTCCGACTTAGAAAAAGGGTCCTGTACTACTTCGGGGCAACCTGGGAGCGACTTGCATAGACTTCCATTATGTGAAGTTCATGCAAGTCGCTCCGAAGTCGTGGTGCATGGGAATGCACAAATCGCCCCTGAAGTAGTACAGAGTCGTGCCGCCCCAGTGTGAACCGAGCCTTAACCAGGACTCGCATTAATTACACAGGTTCTATGGCTGATTAGGTGGTAATTGTGTGCATTATATCAGCCTCAGAATGTAATAAAGGGATGAAGTGGCAACCTTAGTTTGCATGTGCCTGATCCCGCCAGGAAGCCAACACTGCAGTCCTCTAATCACAGGCAGTGAGACATTTCCTGGTTGGCAGCTGCACAGATCGGGAAATGTCTCAGTGCCTGTGATTGGGTGGAACACCACTTTAATCCACTAAAAGTAGAAGCTCCGCTTATCATCTTCCTCCAGGGAACCGGCTGTGAAGCCAAAAGGTTTCACTGGCATCTTCCCTTACCAGGAATGGTGACCGCAGCACCCGAGAGCAGCTCTGAAAATCAGCTGGGGTGCTGACATTGCGGGATCCCTGGACAGGTAAGTGTCCTAATATTAAAAGTCAACAGCTACAGTATTTGTAGCTGCTTACTTTTAATGTTTTTGTGAGGGGGGGACTCTGCTGTAATTCAGACCCTACTAATCAGGAAATAGTCTACTGAAGGAGCAGTATAATTATACACTAAACTGGTATATCGGATCAATACACTTGTAGGGCTGTAGATTAGGGTTGATCGATCGGTTCGACCCGAACATTGGGTGTTCGAAATTCGGCCGAATTCTGAACTTTTTGCGGTAAAAGTTCGGAATTTGGCCACCAGAACCGCCCACAATGCAATGGGACAGGAACTGGGCTTTAAAAGCCCATGATTTGCCCAGAAACTTCAGTAAAATGTGATTGGAGTGACTACGGGGTCCAGAGGCCAATCAGGAGTGGATACGCCCCCAGTATATAACATAGCCCCGCCAAAACTCTAGCACTGTAATACAGAGGCTGTGGAAGAGAGTGGAAGCATTTGTTTCTCCTGCTGCTTGTAAAGCTTCAGTGTCATTTTGCAATTATTAGTGTGAGGAAAGAGATATGCAGTGTAGTTGGGGTACTATTTACCACTATAGTTAGATTCAAAAATCTAGTTTTTGTAGGGATAGCTTTAAGTGTCGGGTGACCGTAGTGTAGTTTAGTGTGAACTGACTCTGCCATGTCAGGGTGACTGAAGTATGCCATGTCAGGGTGACCCCACTATGCAGATTCTGGGTTAGGTATATACATATCTATATATATCAAAAACGACAATTTTTAAGAACTTTTTTTTGCCCGATTCATAGTCCCTGGGACATGACCCAGAACCCTAGGCACTTTTTAGGGGCATTTATTGGGTTTTAGGGCTTCAAAATTGTGTTTTTTGATTCCAGAAGTTCGGGTCCCATTGATTTCAATGGGGTTCTGGAATCCGAACCGAACTTTCGGGAAATTCGGGTGTTCTGGTCGAACCGAACTTTTCAAAAGTTTGATCATCCCTACTGTAGATGCCTTGGGTGATCCTGGCAAATATTTAGCTACTTCTGATAGTAGCCAATGGAGTGTCAGCTTTCACTGGCTGGTGGAAGAATAAGAAATTGGATTGGCTGGCCATCGGTTGCAGTTTAGTTTAATGTCTTCCTAATTCTGACCACCATGCTATTCAGGAACAGGTCTACTGAAGTAGTAGAGTATTCACTAAAGTTGTATATCGGGTAGAGGCTTTGATTGAGCTTGGCAAATAACTACTTTCATCTGATAGTATGGAGGGGTGCCGTATAGTACACTTTCTGTCCCTTAACTCATGATATTCTCCTCCTTTTTTCAGAGGTCACCTCACTGACGCCTACGTCCCTTCTCACAGCACTTAATAGCTGGCTTTCTGGATATCCCCAAGGAAGATGTTGTGTCTCAAACTTGTTGGGCTCGTCTTCTGCTGTCTGAGCTTCAGTGTGAATCTCACATCCATCCTCCACAACTATTGGGTGGTGAATTTTGGATCGGATCTCTTCCATGAAGGCACCTGGCAACGATGTACCAACAACACATGCATTGAAACCACTGGGAGAGGTGAGATGTGTGTTTAGGTCTATCAGCCACATATATCACCATCTTTAAAAAAAAATGCAGGTTAAATTACTGAAAATTAAGAACTTTAAACGCTTACTTGCAGTATTTTCTTTCACATGTTTATTTTTTCACTTACAATGTGTCTGTTTCATTTTTACTCCATTTACCTTGACTGATATTTGTGTTTCCCTTACAGATTATATTGATGCCACCCTCGGCATGGTCATCTTGTCCACCGCTCTGCTCCTGTTCGGGATGTTGCTTTCCTTCCTTACATTTTTTAATTATCGTGTAGGACGGATGACGGCCTCCCTTGGAGCTTGTATTCTGGAAGGCTTATCAGGTAGAAGCCCGCCCCCGAGGAACAGCTGGAGGGTGTACTATCTAGACAGTAGGATGATGGGGAAGAGCAGGACAGAGCATCACTTTGGAAGCTGTGACCACTCTTTCTGTAAGAGCAACCCATATTTTTGGGGTACAGAAACACTATAATAAAAAAATAAACAGTTCTGTACCGGAAGGATTTGCCCCCTTAATGACCAGGCCATTTTTTGCAATTCGCGTCTGGACCGCCACACGTACATTTACTGCAGTGGGGCGGCCTCTCTACGCCAAATCGTGTACCTGTGTGTAATTTCTCTCTTCTTGGTCTGGGACGCGCCACCGCCGACCAGCTCCCGCTGTGATTGGCTCTGGCTGTGTCCAATCAGTGTGTCTGAGGGGGGAGGGGGGGAGAGAGGAGGGGGGAGTACCGCGTTTCAGGGGAATTAGATACAGTATCTCCCCCCCCCCCCCTTATTCACTTATCATAACTGTATGGTCAACAGTAATAGTACAAGCAGCATCAAGGGTATATATACATTGCTTAGATACCTCTCCAGACAGTGCAAGAATCACAGACATATAAACAGAATCTTTTATTTGTCCCTTACATATTACAGGGATCTGCCTTTTTATCGGATTGTTGGTGTACACATCGGCAACGATTCAGAACGTCCTGAACAGTTCCTACAAATGTGACTGGGCATTCGCCCTCTCCTGGACCTCCATCACGCTCTTAATTGTTGCAGGTTGGTTGTTAGCAATGTTTAATCTTCTGGAAAAATAGGGGCTTCCTTAACCAATATTAAACAGTGTTTTATTTGGATTGAATTTGTCTGCAGTCTGCACTGTACAGTATAGAGCACATCATGCTTCCAGACCAGGACTAGAAAAGCACTTGATTTGGGTGGATGTGTAGACTGCGGACAAGCTAAATGTAAACAAAACCATTATTTATAGTGGAATGAATAATGGGATTTTTAAGGTACTTCTCAACGAGAATTAGACATTGTATCTAAAAAAAAAAAAAAAAAAAACTTTTTTATTTCAAATATCCAAAGTTAAGAAAGACATTAAAAAACCATCACCACTTCATATGGCCTTTGTACAGAGGTTTCCGCTCAACATGTTTCACCGCAACAGTGGCTTCCTCAGGAGACTCACCGCAACAGTGGCTTCCTCAGGAGACTCACCGCAACAGTGGCTTCCTCAGGAGACTCACCGCAACAGTGGCTTCCTCAGGAGACTCCCCGCAACAGTGGCTTCCTCAGGAGACTAAAGGCCCGTACACACGATAAGAAAATCTGTAGGGAAAATTCGTCTGACGACCGATCTGCCGATTTTCGGATTGTTAGTATGGTGCTTTCGACAGCCGACTCTGACTTTTCGGCTGACAAAATCCTGATGTGCAGGCTATATAATTTTTGTCGTCCGTCAAAACAACGTCCGATTTTCGTCTCATTAGTACAGATTTCTACGGAAAAAAATCTTAAGAGCAAGACCAGGCATGTTTAGAGATGAAAGAACACATATAAAACAATCCAACACATGACATCACTTCTGAAGTAGATTTCTGTCATACGGGAAAATTCGTATGAAAATGACCTCTTCACTTTCCACATCACACTAGCATGCCACAAAAAAACGGACGACAGATCGTTCGATAATCTGATCGTGTGTACGGGGCTTAAGGCTGGCCATACAATGTTCAATTTTCTTGTACAATTTTCTGTTCGATTTGCCACAAACCACATAATATGAGGTCAATGCTGAACAACACTTTCACTTGTATCCAATTAGGCAGGCTTTTGTACTACATAGTTGAAGGGAAATTTCAAGAAAATGGTACAGAAAATTGTATGGCCAGCCTTAGTTCCAGTTTACACTATAGCGATGTCAGACATCGCATGTGATTTGTGCCGAACTGCTACGCAAATCACATTCAATGTTTTTGCAATGCAAATTCAGCCATACAGATTTTTTTTTTTTTTTTTTGGTCCACACCAGAATCCGATCATATGGGGGTTCACACCTATGCGATCCGATTCCTGTCCGAATTGACAGTTCGCACTGCGATGCACAAACTAATCTGTGGGTGTCCCTAACTGTGTATTGACACTCCCAGCAGTTCGCATATGGCATATGCCTGCGAGTCGGGTGCGATGCTGTAGTGGATTCTCAGCGTTCCCGCATCGCACCAATGTGAACCAGCACTTATAGAGCCTTGTATATGGTAACACTAAGGATAAAAATAAAACATTATCAATTTATTAAATACCGATCCATATGTAAAACTATTTTACATAAATTTACAAAAATAATACAGATAGTTATAGCATCCATAAGACGTTTATTGAATGGTTCTCAAAAATGTGATGGTAAAATCGGGGCCGGTGCTAGACTATTTTGCACCCTAGGCAAGACCAGCTACTTGCAGCACCCCCCCCAAAAAAAAAAACTGTACACATTGCCCCCCTTCCTGCACATAATGCCCCCCCTTTAACCCTACACTCCCCTTCCTGTATACACTGCCCTCTTTAATCCTGCACCCCTCTTCCTGTACACACTGCCCTCCTTTTAATCTTACACCTCCCTTCCAGAACACACTGCCCCCTTTCCTGCACATAATACCCCCCCCCCCCTTCCCTTAACCCTACACTCCCCTTCCTGTATATACTGCCCTCTTTAATCCTGTACCCCTCTTCCTGTACACACTGCCCTCCTTTAATCCTACACCTCCCTTACTGAACACAGTGCCCCCCTCTCTAGAGGTAACATCCACCGGAGATGAGGAGAAATGTGGCACTGGCCATGTCTGCGCCCTAGGCGGCTGCCTAGTTCGCCTAGTGGTAGCACCGGCCCTGGGTAAAGTCATAAGTGAATAGATCCGTAGAGTATCAGTGTGCCATAGAGGGAACATATCCCCTAGTGGAGCCTGCAAAGATGTGAGATTAATCCTAATTAAAGGTTCAAGTTATATATTGAGTTCCTAAGTTCCCAGATCCTCACCTGAGAGCTATAACCACCAATTACCCACCGTATCCAAGGGGGGATAATCCTAATGGTGGGATCCAATTTGATCCTGTAATCAGCCTTTTACTCCTTCATACTTCAGAGTTTTAGACAATAGTTCTCCTTAACCCTCCTCTTGTGTTAGGGTCAAAACTGACCCGTTTTCAGGTTTTGAATGTCTATAAGTATCACATAAATTTGTTTATTGCATCAAGATTTTTTTACTTTGTCAGGAACCTCTATTTAAACAATGTAATAGAAAAATAATCCTTTTCACTAAATTATAAAATACTGTGGTGAAAATTAAGACGTTCATGGTGTTAGGGTCAATTCTGACCCAGTTATAATATAGGATTTTAGGACACTAATAAATTCCAAAACTGAAATCATAAACACTCTCTCTGCTTAGTAACACTGACAGCCAATCCCCTCTCAACCCTGTGAGCTGTAGTTAGGGAGGGGCCTATCTCTTTTCCTGCTTGTCTGCTTCTCTAAATAAAGTAAAGAAACATAGGACAAATACATTTCAGAGTTGCTGACTTTATTTTACCATTTTTTAAATTTGACAATGAGAGGTATGCTATCAAAAGAAAGGTCTAAGGGGTCACACCAAAAATATTAAAACCAATCTTTTCAAGGATAAAGAAGCCCAACAAGGTAACCAAGAGGTAAGAAACAAATTTGATGATAAATAATTATTCCGAGGGTATTTTATGGCTGATTTAAAACACGGGTCAAAACTGACCCTAACATCATGGATAGTAACGGAATTCTAACATAAGAGGAGGGTTAATGGTGGTAGCCTGTATAAGAAATATAGGAGCCAACAACCACCATGAGAACCTTGACCCACCCAACAAGAATGGACAACATTAATCCCCCTAGGCACTTTACATAACCCTCTTACCTCAATGAGAATATCCCTCAATATTTAGAGGGAGAAAAGAGTCATTAATCCATGTTTATCATTTAACCACTTAACGACCAGCCACGTAGATCTACGTCGGCTGACTTTGAGTGGTTATACCGGGATAATGCCTCTAGCTAGAGGCATCATCCCGGTACCGTTGTTTGAAGCCGGCGGTCGGCTTTCCGTCGCCCCCCCCCCCCCTCCCGCCGCCTTCCGCGGCTTTGCTCGGGGCTCCCGTCCCACCGGGAGCCCCGAGCACCCAGTCGGCACGTCCGCCAGCTGGATGGAGTCCCGATGAATGCCGGAAACGGCATCGATCGGGTCTCCGATGACGTAACCCGGAGGCGGCGTCCATGACGTCACATCCGGGTTACTGTGCCGCAAAAGGCGGCAGATTTAAAAAACGGCTGTATGCAAAAATGCCGTTTTTGGCATTTTGCATACAGGGAAGTGTAGTGGAGGGGTCTAGGGTCTTTTAGACCCTCGATCCCTCCATAAAGTGTACCTGTCACACATATTGCTGTCACAAGGGATGTTTACATTGCTTGTGACAGCAATAAAAGTGATCAGATTTTTTTTTTATATAAAAAAAAACCTGTAATAAAGTTAAAAAAAAAGAAAAAATAAATAGGAAAAAAAAAAAAAAAAATTTAGCCGCCCCCGTCACCGTTAGCTCGCGCACAAAAAAAAACGTATACGCAAGTCGAGCCGCAAATGAAATCGCTGTTCAAACCACACATGTGAGGTATCGCCGCGATCGCCAGAGCGTGGGCAATAATTAAAAAAAAAGAGCTACACTCTAACTCTAAACTGGTAACCGTTAAATAAATTTAAAGCGTCGCAGATTGAGATCTCTATTGACCGTAGTTTGTCGCCATCCCACGGGGGGGCGCAATTTTAAACCGTAACATGTTTGGTATCTATTTACTCGGCGTGACATGTTCTTTCACAATATACAAAAAAAATGGGCTAACTTTACTGTTTAGTATTTTTTAAAATTAGTGAAATGTGATTTTTCAAATTTTTTCCAAAAAAATGGCGTTTTAAAGACCGCTGCGCAAATACCGCGTGACAAAAAATTTTGCAATGACCGACATTTTATTCTCCAGAGTCTTTGCTAAAAAAATATATATAATGTTTGGGGGTTCTAAGTAGTTTTCTAGGAAAAAATACTGGTTTTAACTTGTGAACAAAAAGTGTCCGAAATAGGGCTGGGGGTAAAGTAGGTAAAGCAAGCCCCAAGTGTCAGCAATCCGATCAGGTCAAAGCCAAACCCTACATGAGACCGATACCACAATATATTGGAATAAAACTTGCAATCATACTATCCTATCATTAAATATATAGGGGTAAAACTCCACTTGCAGTTAAAAGGAGGGTTAAACAAGTTACCTGTCCCAAATCTCACATCTTGTAGATGCAGGCTTCCACCAGGGCAAGCGCCCATATCTGACAGACCCCCGCCCTGGGAGGCTTTTATATGGTCCCTCCATCCCGGCAGTGTCTGACGTCACCACAGGGATGCGGAAGCCCATTCCGGCTGTCCACAACACCATCAATCACAGACTTCAGTGCAATTGGCTGCTGCGCACGCGTGACTCCATCTATCAGTAATAATGTTGCACGCATGCGCGGAAACAGCCGCGGCCATTTTGGAAGTTTCTGTTCAGCACTTAACATAATGAAATGCCCACTTCTCCATTAAGGTAACGGCCTAGACCAGTGATGGCGAACCTTGGCACCCCAGATGTTTTGGAACTACATTTCCCATGATGCTCAACTATACTGCAGAGTGCATGAACATCATGGGAAATGTAGTTCCAAAACATCTGAGGCCCCAATGTTCGCCATCACTGGCCTAGACATATCAGGGAATGATAAACAGCAGATGATAAGGAATAAACAACTGCCATCCAGGAGAGCATATTACAATACCGATCTGTATTGCACCATATTAATCTAACAAGGCAAAGCCATAGCATCCTCATCTATAACTACTTCAAGCTAGAATAATATATTGACACCAAGGGGACCACCTAAGGGTGGACTCAGGGATATATATGGCGCCCCCTAGCCCGATAATGAGCAACAATTACATTGCCCAAATTTCTGGACCAGAGGGATGCCCCGGGCATCCATGACCACCCACTCCACAGGAAATCAACCCACTTATGTCCAAAAGAAACACAAAAACCCAATAGGTCACCTAATCCTGACACCCATAGTCGAACCAAATCCCCAAACGGCTTTTACAATCAGGATTTTTTTAATAAGTAAATGAGATTGCAAGTAATGCATTTAAACATCACAATTCTATATCAAACACCAAATAATTCCACTTCCTGTAGGACAAGAAAATATACCATTATTCCCAAACTTTCGATCTGGCTAGCTTGTAGGTCAATTCAATATTGATTCGTAGTATTGAATGAGAAATATTAGAAAAGAGCTTCATTCAATCCTGGGAACTTTGTGGCTGACCAATTAAATATCCATTTCGTTTCTCGTTGTAGGAGAAACGGATCTACATCACCTCCCCTTTCATTTTTGGGGATGTACTGCAAGGCAAAAAAATGTTAGCGTGGTGACATCAAATTGATGGTATAAACCCATATGACCACTTAATGGACTTTCAAATTTCTTTATAGAGACCAGTTTTACGTGGTCCCTAATCAGAGTTGTATAAAGTACTCGAAACCCATACTTGAGTAAAAGTACAAGTGCTCGATCAAAAAGTGACTTGAGTAGAAGTACTAAAGTATTCAACATTTTATGTACTTAAGTATTGCAAGTAAGTAGTTTTTTTACTGAAAGTAAAAGTACCAGTAGTTTTGAAAAAAAAATTGCTACTCAAGTATTGAAAGTAAATGTACAAGTACTGTGTTATGTAGTTATTAAAGAAAGAAGTCAAAAGTTTGAACATCATATTGTTTTTTATTATTTCAAATGTAGCTTTTATTTTCTTATGCGCTAATACACATATTTTTGAGCTTCATGAAACCTGCCATCTACTGTTCTGGCAGTGTTAATTTTTATAATTGTAACGAGTAACTATGCAGCACAAAAAAAAAAAAATATCGGAGTAGAAGTATTGAAATCAACGAAAAAATGTAGTGAAGTAAAAGTGGAAGTAGGAGAAAAAAATTCTACTCCAGGAAAGTACAGATACCGCCTTTGGGTACTTAAGTACAGTAGTTCTACTTAGTTACTATACATCTCTGTCCCTAATTCTATGGAAGAATGGCCTCATTGTTTTTCCTACATAGAAAATGTCACACTCCCATGTCGTATACAATGCCCAAGGTTTGACCATTTACAAAGAAAGAAATTTGGTCTATTTGGTTGTGCTTTTCATATATATATATATATATATATATATATATATATATATATATATATATATATATATATATATATAATGTATGTATAAGTGCAGAAATAACAGTTTCTACATGGAAAGGTACCCGTAACTTTAGGACATTCCTTTTTGCATGCAAGCAAAATTCCCCGTACAATGTGGGATTATGTGGACGACCTTGACATCTAAATAAATATGTGAATTTAAGTAAAAAATGAATTTTTTTGTACAAACATTTTAAAATGGCATACGACATTTACAATCAAAGAAAATGCCATGGTTAAAAATAACAGGAATCACGGCTAGCAAGGGGCCATGTGAGAACATGTGTTCCAGAGAGACCCAACGCCTTTCAGGCGTACTCTTTAGGGATTTGGTGGAAATGGCTCCAAGAGGAGTTGGGGCAAATTCTCCCACTTACCTGGCTATCAGTCTAATTGGACTTTTCTCCATTGTAATAGTGGTCAGTGGAGCTCTACATTAGAGGTCATTGTCATTGAAGAGCTCCACTGACCACCATTCCAGGGGAGAAGAGTTCCGTTTAGAGTGATGGCCAGGTCAGTGGGAGAATATCTCCCCCTGTTCCCTTAGATTGGTGGTTAGTGGAAAAGGCCCCTGTTACATTAGTAATCAATGGTAGAATGGGGAGAATGGCCCTATCAAAATGGTGATCGTTGGGAATAATGCTCTTTACATCTTTACATTGATGATCTTTACATTGATGCTCTTTACATCTTTACATTGATGCTCTTTACATCTTTACATTGATGCTCTTTACATCTTTACATTGATGCTCCTTTACATTGATGCTCTTTACATCTTTACATTGATGATCTTTACATCTTTACATTGATGATCTTTACATTGATGATCATTAAAAAGCCCACTTGGAATGGTGGTCAGTGGTGAAGGGTTCCCTTAGATTGATGGCTAGTGGAAAAGTCGTATTTTTTATTTTTTTTTGATTATCAGATATTCAGTTTGCACATCTAATACAATCCTTTCTCTGCACAGGAACTTCACACTGCCTGGTGCACAAAACGACACCACAGACTGATTATGAATCTATGCACGAAGTAGATGCCGTCAACTGCTGAAGCTAAGTTTGGGAACTTTACCTTTCAGCATCTACAGTATCTGGAGGGAGAAGGATGTTTGTCGCCTCCTACTGCCCACTTATATAATTTTGTATACCAAAAATGGGGAGGGGGGAAATGTTACCGTATCTAAGCCCCCAAAAAATATTTAATACATTGCAGCTTATCAGTCCTTAGATGAAGTAGCTGCATTCAATTCCTTTTTTCAGATTAAGGAAAATTTCCTGTAAGTGCAAGAAAATGCCTAAGGGGACACAGAGCCACAAATAGAAAAAAAATACGATCTTTTCAAAACTAACATTTTTGGGTATATTTCTCTTTTTCTAAGCCCCTATTCACACCTTTTATATCTCCCGCACAGCAGAGGGTGTCGTCATAACTCAAAAACAGCAATTTTATCCTATATCGTTGAATTGCATTTTATGTGGTATCTGAATACGATATTAGGCGGTGCCTGAACTTGTGCCACCGCACATGAAAATACTCTATTAAAACAAGGGGGGTGTTGTTTTGTGCTCCCCTTGTATGTATGTGTATGTATCCTTTTTTAAAAAAAAAAAAGAAAAAATTAGGTGATTGCATTGCTATGTCACTTAGTTTACACGTTGGGCTGACACATGTCAGATGCTAGCAGCAATCCAATAGATATTTGACTCACCGTGACTGCATTTATTATATATTGCGCTGCATTTTTTTCATAGTATTATCAACAATGATGACCATGATATCGGCTCTGCAATAATCCAATATAATCTACATGACCCCTCCTCACCATGTACTGGAGTTTGTAGTTCAAATCAGTAGTTCAAATCAGCAGAATAGGAACACTAGGAAAAACTAAAGGGGGGGGGGGGCCTTAAAAAAAAAAAAAAAAATGCAGCCACCTCATAGACTGCAGATGCATAATCAAGGCCCTCAGCAGCAGGGTTGGGACAGCACCCCCTACTGGCACTTCTTATCATAACAATTTCATAACAATTTCCTGTTGGAGCAGCTTGGAACACCTGTTTGTGAATTCCTGCCTCATGCAACCTCCTGTATGGAAGACCTGCATTCTTGTTATACTGTTTGTTATTATAAGAGACTTTTATTTCTTGAAGATGATTGTTGTAACTGCTTCAAATAAACAAAATGCTAAAAGCAATAAATTGTGTCGTCTGTTCCTTTTTTAAAGCCACCGCCATGCAGTAAGCACCCCGTCACCTTTTTGCTCTGTATTCCTGAGTCTGCACACTTGTGTCCATTATGAGGGCCTCTCACCATCTCTGCTTGATGGGGTGTTGTGTTTTTTTTTTTTTTTTTTTTATAAATAATAATTAAAAAAAAAAAAAAAATATATATATATATATATATATATATATATATATATTATAATTTTTTTTTTTTTTTACCAAAAGCATTGGATGCCTGCCTTTACACGCACATGTACTATAATAACATCCCAGTCTTAGTCCGTAGGGTATTGAGTTTGCCCACACTTTGCAGCTATAACAGCTTCAACTCTTCTGGGAAGGCTGTCCACAAGGTTTAGGAGTGTGTCTATGGGAATGTTTGACCATTCTTCCAGAAAGACATTTGTGAGGTCAGGGACTGATGTTGGACATGAAGGCCTGGCTCACAGTCTGTTGGGTTGAGGTCAGTCAAGTTCCTCCGTCCCAAACTTGCTTATCCATGGTTTTTGGTCCAAATCATTTGGTAGAGGGGGGATTGTGGTTTTGGGGGGGGGGGGGGGGTTGTCAGGGGTTGGGCTTAGTTTCAGTGAAGGGAACTCTTAAGGAGTCAGCATACCAAGACATTTTGGACAATTTCATGCTCCCAACTTTGTGGGAACAGTTTGGGGATGGCCCCTTCCTGTTCCAACATGACCGCACACCAGTACATGAAGCAAAGTCCATAAAGACATGGATGAGTGGGTTTGGGGTGGAGAACTTTACTGTCCTGACCTCAACCCGATAGAACACCTTTGGAATGAGTTAGAGCTGTGAAATATTTCAGTGGCACAGGTTTCAGGTCCTGTCCCCCGTCCCCCCCCCCCCCCCCCTCCAAAAGACACCAAGGCCTCTTCTCTTTTTTTTTTTTTTTTTGGAGGGTTATAACCCCTCTCAATTTCTTTTCGCCATCTGTGTCCCATTTCGGAGGTTTCCCTTCACTTCCTGTCACATAGCCAAACGGGAAGTGAGGGGGAATCCCTGCAAATCGGGGAATTCCTTAGAGACCCCCAGGTCATCAGAACCAGTGTCGCCATTGGAAGATTCCCTTCTATTACTTTTCTGGGGACAATCCAAAACTTGGGATTTTCTTTTGCTTTCCATGATCATGGGAAACAGGACAAATGGAGTGAATCTCCTTTTAACGGGGGGCACAGATAGCAATAAAACCTGACAGGTGTTCTTATACCTCTATCCTTATCCAAAACTAAAAAGTTTTGCCTTTAGTTATACTTTAAAATGTGGTATTAAATCCAAAACCTAAATTTTCATAGTGCAGCTTACCAATCATTAGATGTAGTGACTGCATTCGTTTTCTTTCTTTAGGCTTTTTCCCCTCTGTTTTAACCTGGTGATCTGGCCAGTGACACGCCGCCTGTATTGGCGAGACACCACTCTGGATGGATGAGCACAGGAGGCATAGCAGGCGGAAACATTGTCAGTCTGGGGGGAGGGGAGTGTTAGATGGACTAGCAGATTTAGATACACTAGCAAACTGAAGCCAAACTCCCAACTCGCACTGCAGTTATACAAGAAGTTTCAGAAAACTGTTTTTTTTCCTTTTGGGATAAAAATTTGATACAAATAAAAGCAACCCTGCCAGTGTTAAATGGTTGGTCTTATCTCTGTAACTGATACATTTTGCTGGAGAGCTTGTTCTTTTAAAAACATGTAGGCAGTTTAAACTGTAGTGTAGTATTAGTAGTAGTTGTAGTTAGATAGTGGCTGGCCCAGGCTAGGGGAAAAGGTTAATTGTTGCAAGGTCAATTCCGGGGCTTTTGGTCCTAGCCGGCCCGATTCAAGGACATTATCCCCCCCGGACAATATTCCCCCCTGGACAACAACCCCCCGGACAATATCCTCCCTGGACAATACCCCCCCCCCTGGACAACATCCCCCTGGACAATACCCCCCCTAACCCTATGTCCAGGGGGATGTTTTCCGGGGGCATATTGCCCGGGAGATGATGTCCCGGGGGGATTATGTCCAGGGGGGTATTGTCCTGATACCAGCCGGCCCACCTGTTTCTATAAAAAAGGGTAAAGGCTGAGGTCAGTGAGTTCTGGAAGGACCTGCGAGTTGAACCGGTTAGCGCTGTTTGGCAGATCAGGACTGCTGTACCTTGCAGTCCGCTGAAGGCACCGGGACCCTCGGAGACATCCAAGCCATGGACAATATACAGACTCTCTCCTCAGAGGTATGTCTAGGCAGCCATGCTTCAATAGTTGGGGTTAGAGGGAAGAAAGTTGTACATATTGAACTGTTTGCCACAATATGTTCAGTAAAAGTTCCATTAACTGGTCGGAAGTTACTCAAAGGGTTGCATGTGGATTCTGGTGTATCAAAAGAACTTCAAACTGGAAAGCACAGGGGGTATGACCTGACGCAACCCCGTTACCACAAGGTCTACTTGGCAAGGCAAGAGAAGGGAAATGCCATTGCTAAGGGTAACCAAGCACAAGGTCAAGTCACAAAGCAACCAGTCATCCGGTGTGGTACCTGATAAGGTGACAGGTCCTCTGGAATTAAGGGGGGGGGGGGTGTCGTTATCAGGCTCACTCTCCAGTGGTCGGTTTTAAGAAGCAGCCAGAGTTGACCCCATGTTCCAGAGATCTAAGGCCTGATCACAAGGTATGAGAAGGAAGGAGCACCCATGGGGGCCGCTTTATATGCTTGGCAGGACCCCATTTTGTTACTGGGATTGGGGTAACAGAGGTACGCTGGACTGGAGAGGGTGCAGGGTCAGCGTGTCCGTCTGAATGCAGCATATATATATATATTAGTTACGATGTGTAGTGACATAGGATCAGATGCTTGCATAGGAACTCTGTACACTTTATTACTGCACACAGGAAAGGCTCATCTCTAAGTTGGGGAACCATCCTAATGTTAGATCCTTCACATGACCGCGATCTCCGTCTGGTCCCAGGCATTGATGAGCGCGCAACGCGCAAAAGGTACCCCCACGTGTATAGACACAGATGACCCCGCCCACACAATTTGTGTAGTCGGCAGGATACGCCCACCTCATACACCTTAAGACCTCCTCTAAAGAGATCATGGCTGTTAGTTTTCTAGAACTTGCCCAGGCCTGTCCAGGGACTTGGTCGTGACTGCCCTGCTGTGCTTCGGATTGGTTCCTGTGTCACGCACTGTCACCAGATTGACTGCAATGTTTGTAAGGGCTGTGCTTAACATCCGAATCCCAGAAGCTATCCAGATCTCCACGTGGTATGCTACGCGGCTGGAGAATGTGATATACTGGTAGTATATCCCCAGCGCCAATGGATCTAACTTATACTAAAAGAATGGGAAGCAGCTGCTATAGTAAAGTGGTCAAAACCAGTACAGCGCCAACAAGTATCAAAATAGTGAGAAATGTCCATATCAAAGTAAAGTCCCACAAATGATGATGATACACCCCAAAGAGGCAAAGAACCAAGAAGTCCAACGCCAGGAGATGCGATCAAAGGAGGAGAAGAGGATCACCACGTACATAAAAAAAGATGTCCGCTTACTGGAACTTATTGACCACCGGTTAGGGAAGGTCAAAATAAGCGTATTCCCAAATGTTATTCCCAGGAACAGGCAAAACTCCAGCATAGCGGTCACTTGGATGTGTGCAGGTAGCAATTCCACACCTCCACTGGATACTAAATGCACCATATACCTCCAAAGACAAAGAGGAAACTCCAATGGCATAGTATAACTTCTTTATTGCATGTTAAAAAATTAATAAAAGATGGCAACTCACATTTCCAACCATATGACAATTCATGGAATACTGAAAAGACCAAGGTAAGCGTGTCGACGTGCGAGCGTGGCTGACGCGTTTCATCACTATAAGGACATTGTCAAAGGCCTTTGACAATGTCCTTATAGTGACGAAACGCTTCAGTCACGCTCACACGTTGACACGCTTATAAAGAAGTTATACTATGCCATTGGAGTTTCCTCTTTGTCTTTGGAGGTATATGGTGCATTTAGTATCCAGTGGAGGTGTGGAATTGCTACCTGCACACACCCAAGTGACCGCTATTCTGGAGTTTTGCCTGTTCCTGGCAATAACATTTGGGAATACGTTTATTTTGACCTTCCCTAACCAGTGGTCAATAAGTTCCAGTAAGCGGACATCTTTTTTGATGCACGTGGTGATCCTCTTCTCCTCCTTTGATCTCATCTCCTGGCGTTGGACTTCTTGGCTCTTTTCCTTTTTGGGGTGTATCATCATCATTTGTGGGACTTTACTTTGATTTGGACATTTCTCACTATTTGTGTTTGATACTTGTTGGCGCTGTACTGGTTTTGACCAATTTATGATATCCATTTATGTATGTACTGGCAGCCTTCTGTTTAATTTAATATATTTGCAATAGTCCATTGTGTGACCAAGCGCGGTTGGTTTTTATAAATATACGCTATAGTAAAGTGCTAGTGGGATGAGTGTGAAGTAACCTTAATGGGAAAAGTTACCTATAGCGCTTGCTCAATAATAAAGTGCATGAATATTTAATGTAAACAGTACTAATATGCTTCAAAATAAATAAATAATAGTGATTGAAGTAAAGTGCATAAGTGTTGGTGCAAAGCCAGTGTAAACAAATTAAGATCAATTCCTATGGCATACATAAACAAAAAATAATACCAATTCAATCAATTGCACACTGTAAATAGATCAAAATTTCAAGTTCATATGTAGTGCATGAGATGTAGGGTAATCTCATAAATGTGCCACACAGTGCATAAATAGAAGTGACTTCATGTGAAAAATGTTCAAAAGAAATATGTATCTTTGTGCAGTGCAGGAGATAAAGTGCAGGATCTCAGTGCCAGGCTTCCCAATCAGATATTGGTGTCACTTTGGTTTCCACCGTGGCTAGTAGTAAAAAGGCTCACTCACCGGAACAATTGGGTCTTATTTGCCTTATGGCATTAAGACCACATAGGCTTAATTGGCCCCCAGGGCCAGGATGGGAATCTATCTGCCCTTAGCTCAGGCATGCAGGCAGGAGGGCGTGCTTAGCTGAGAAAATCCCTCCTGGGATGTATGACATACATAGGCAAGAAACCAGGAAGTAACTGAAAGGTATAAAAAGAAAAACACTTAAAACAAGTCAATACAATATACTTCCCTATCTATTTATTAACCTGTTCCCGACCGCCCACTGCAGTTATACTGCTGCAGGGCGGCCCTGCTGCGAGAACCGACGTAGGTATACGCCAGTCGCGCCCGTGTAGCTAGGGGGTGAGCGCGCGCGTCGCCGCCGGCGCACTCCCGCCCCGCTCGCCAGCGGGGAAGCCGATGCACGGGGCAGTCGGCTCCGATTGCCGCCTGACACCCGCGATCGCTCCTCGCTGAGAGAGAAGGACGGGCAGTTGTTGTAAACACAGCTGACCGTTCTTCTCCCTGGAATGATCACAGAGCTCCTGTGATCGTTCTATATAGGAACACAGGTTTCTATGATCATCTCACAAGCCACGCCCCCCCCCCCACAGTTAGAAACACTCCCCTAGGCTCACATTTAACCCCTTGATCACCAACAGTGTTAACCCCTTCCCTGCCAGTGTCATTTTACAGTAACAATGCATATTTTTAGCACTGATTACTGTAGTACTGTAGTAATGTGGCTGGTCCCCCCAAAAGTGTCAAAAATGTCAGTCAGGGGTCCGATCTGTCCGCCACAATGTCGCAGTCCCGCTAAAAATCGCAGATCGCTGCTATTACTAGTAAAAAAAAACAATAAAAATGTCATAAATCTTTCCCGTAGTTAGTAGAGGCAATAACTTTTGCGCAAACCAATCAAAATACACCTATTGCGATTTTTTTTTTTTTTTTTTACCAAAAATATGTAGCAGAAAGCAAATTGGCCTAATATGTTAAAAAATTTTGATTTTGACATTTTTTTTTTTTTGGGAATGTTATATATCATAAATATTAAAAAAGAATAGCGCAACCATGCAAAAGAAATGACTATTAAATATGGAGACAATCCATAAATAAAAATGGGGGTTTAGTCCCACCATATGGCCATATCGTGCTCAAGCCCACCACTGTGTCAAAAATATCAGTCAGGGGTCCGATCTGTCCGCCACAATGTCGCAGTCCCGCTAAAAATCGCAGATCGCTGCTATTACTAGTAAAAAAAAAACAATAAAAATGTCATAAATCTTTCCCGTAGTTAGTAGAGGCAATAACTTTTGCGCAAACCAATCAAAATACACCTATTGCGATTTTTTTTTTTTACCAAAAATATGTAGCAGAAAACTAATTGGCCTAATATGTTAAAAAATTTTGATTTTGACATTTTATTTTTTTGGGAATGTTATATAGCAGAATGTGAAAATTATTGGGGTTTTTTTTTTTTTTCAAAATATTTCGCTCTTTTTTTGTTTATAGCACAAAAAAATAAAAATTGCACAGGTGATCAAATACCACCAAAAGAAAGCTCTGTTTGTAAGAAAAAAGGTCATCAATTTTATTTGGGCACAACGTCGCACGACCGTGCAATGGTCCGTTAAAGTAACGCAATGCCGAATCGCAAAATAGGGCCTGGTCATTAAGGGGGAAAATCTTCCGGTCCAGAAGTGGTTAATGCTAGCAGCATCATGATTAAAAATAATCAATGTTGATTGGAGGAGTGAAGTTCCACTTTAAGACCCCTTTCACACGGACCGTCCGATTGGGTCCGCCTGTTCGTTTTTAAGGTAGACCCGATTGGACCATCCATTGCTCTCTATGGAGCGGCGGATGTCAACAGGAATGTGTCCGTTGACACCCACCGACATCCGATTTGATCCTGTCCGCTAAAAACAGATGAATGGGGAACCTTCCCCATCCGTCTGGCAGATCGGATGACAGTCGGATGGAAGCGGACAGGTGGTCCATTTCCATCTGACAGCCCATAGAGGGGGGGGGGGGGGCTGTGACGGACCTGTCATCTGCCTGCTCAGTGTGGATCAGCGGAGAGATTCCCTGCCGAGCAAGCGAACTCCGTCAGTGTGAAAGGGGACTTAGGCTTTTTTTTTTTTTGCACTGTTTGGTTGCGTATTACTTATTTCAGTTGCAGCACCCTAGAGTTGGCATTCCAGATGCATATTTGAATGGGAGGGTCTAAGGTACACCTTGTTGGTCTTTTTATGATGTCTGTATGTAGCAAAGTGTTAGAACCCCATTGTATTTCCTTAGGAGAATTCTGCTGCAATGCTCCCAAATGCCAATAGATGTCCCCACTTGTCCTCAGTTTATCTGTATTGGAACTTTTCTAAGAGTCCAGCATAGGATTAACCACTTAAGCCCCGGAAGATTTTACCCCCTTCCTGACCAGGGCCTATTTTGCGATTCGGCACTGCGTGATTTTAACGGACAATTGCGCGGTGGTGCAATGCTGTACCTAAACTAATTTGAGGTCCTTTTTTTCCCACAAACAGAGCTTTCTTTTGGTGGTATTTGATCACCTGTGCGATTTTTTGATCATGCGCTATAAACAAAAAAATAGCGTAAATTTTGCAAAAATAACAATATTTTTCACATTTTTTTATATGAAATTTCCCCCCCCAAAAAATTGTAAAAATCAAAATTTTTTTAACATTTTCGGCCAATTTGTTTTATGCTACATATGTTTGGTAAAAAAAATTGCAAAAAGCGTATTTTGATTGGTTTGCGCAAAAGTTATTGCGTTTACTAACTAAGGGAAAGATTTTTGTCATTTTTGTTGTTTTTTTTTTTTTAACGGGTAATGGCGGCGGTCTGCGATTTTTTTTGCGGGACTGCGACATTGCGGCGGACAGATCGGACCCTTGGCTGACATTTTTGACACTTTTGGGGGTACCAGTGACATTACTACAGTAATCAGTGCTATAAATATGCACTGTTACTGTAAAAATGACACTGGCAGGGAAGGGGTTAACTTTATTGGAGAGGGAGGGGTTAAGTGTATCCCTAGGGGCGTGATTCTAACGGTGATTGGCTGTGGCTACTAGTGTAAGAACAGAGATCAACGGTCCTACATAGCAGAACCATATGATCTCCATTCTTACACAGGGAAGAATGATAGGCGGCTTTGTTTACATTAGCCGCCTGCCTTTCTTCCGGTGTAACGGAAGATCACGAGTACCCGGCGGACATCAGGTCCGCAGGGCACACGTGCGGGGGGGGGGGCATGACCGCGCGGGAGCACACCTCTGGCGGCGCACGCTTGCTCCCTAGAGCCTCACAGGCTAGCGATGTAGACCTACTTCACTTTGCCTGTGAGGGGCTGACCGCCGCAGTAAATAGTCGTGCGGCAGTCGGCAATTAATGGTGGTTAATATGTCCTCTGCTGTGGGCTCCAGGCACCATCCTGACCCTGGACTCCGAGCTCTCATGAGATTTCAGTGCCCATTTTTCTATGGACAGGTGCTGTGTCACAGGAGGAAGTCCTGGATGGAAAAAGCAGAGTTGACATCCATCATCATTTAAATTTGAAAGTTTGGTTCACATGGTTGCCCCTTCCAGAAAGTGGGTCCACTCCCAACGTGAGAGTGAGAGTCTTTCTCATGAAAATAAAGTAGACCAGAAGGTAGAGGAGTATCATACACATTGGCCTCTTTCTTTTGGGGGAAAGCAGGAGAAGCTGTGATGGATTAGGTAAAATGTCTATTTTTTTGTACATGTAAATATGCTTTTTAATTCCTTACTCAAAATGGCCGCTAGCAGCTCCCCCTCCCATCGAGTGAAGCTGGTGTAACTAAGATGACGCCTCCATCCAGGACTACACTCAAGATGATGACACCTAAATCCTGGAGGAAGTTTACCTTACATGGATATGACCAGGTGTGTAACTACAGAGATTTGCAGGGGTTGCAATTGCAACCGGGCCCCATGCTCCAGGGGGCCTATGCGGCTCTCCTGTACATCTGGATAGGAGGGGCAATGGGGGGGGGGGGGGACTGCATGTAGAGAAATCACTGTCCTCCTTTTTCCTCCTGTAGCTGCAGGAGGAAAATGGAGGAGATTGGTTCCTCTGTATGCTGCCCCCGCCACTCCTCCTATCCAGTTCACTTGTGTTCTGCTGTCTCGGGGCCCCTGTGTGCTCCCCTGGTTCCCCCCCCCTCCTACTGTGCTGCCCCCAACCCCCCACTGTGCTCCCTCCCCTCTCCTTCTGGCTGCTGCAGGGGATGTGTCACAATAGAGAACCAGGAAGGGGTCAGTAAATATGTAATTTTCCAGCTCCTTCCTTTTCTGAATGGACAGAGTCATAGTCAGTCACATTGTAAAAAAATAAAATAAAATGATAAAAAATAATACAATTAAAGTATCAAAAAATAAAAACTACCGACACCAGTGGGTGAACTTCCAGGATGGCAAAGGTCGCAATCGGGGCCTGGTATTCCACCACCGTGGGGAGGCCCCAAGATAGCAGGAAGGGGGCCCACTGCAGAACTTGTGAAAGGGTCCCACTGTGGGACCATAATAAAGGGCCCCGCAATGAGAGTAAAGGGCCCCAGGATCAGTGGGAAGAGCCCCAGGCTTGAAGGGAAGGGCATCGGCCAGGGGTCCGGGGGGCCCTTTATGGTTTCTTGCATTGGGGCCCTGAAGGTTCTAGTTACACCTCTGGATATGACCAATCAGAATCTACAAGCAATCAGATAACGCTATGCTTATGACTCACTTGCCCACGACACTAGCCGCTCGCCTATATAACCCCACTTATCCCATAGCAATAAAAGAAGTATCACTTACCTGAACACACCTCAGCGTGATTCTTCTCGTGCATGCACCAGATTATATAGGCCAAATCAGAAAAGGGGCAGATATTCAACCAGACGATTTGACGAAGTGCATCAGCTTAGGGACTGCAAAGGGCTGCATTGGAGGCTTGATGTCTCACCTGCCCCCCATTAAAGCTAATATAGCGCAGATTACACGCCATTAGCTTCTTACCTGACCACTGTGGCTGAAGAAAGCAATAGCTGAACCTGGAAGTGATCTAAAACATGCCGCTTCCAGGTTCTCACTAGGTAGGGGACATAGGCGTGAGCAAGGGGTGTGCACACCCCAATAAACCCGGGCAACAGGGTCACTGATAAGGCAGTACTGATGGCCCTCCTGTACTGGGCCCGGGTCATATTAGTTTAAAAGAAGGGCTTGGGCACCTGCCAAGCAGGAAGACCAGCTGTACTGTCTTATTGCAGACACCGATCCTCTTGTTCCTCCCCTGCTGCACTGCCAGCTTCTCCTCATCTTCCTTCTCTCCAGCTGGCCTGCCAGGGGGATCGGGGTGGAAGGGGTTTGTCAATATGTCATTTACGGGCCCCTTCTTTTTCTGAATGAACACAAGGAGTGATCTGTACCCATCACTCCTGTGTCCATTGCTGAAGCATAGTAAGCTGTGTTTACTATGCTTCGGTCTGCGAATGAATAGGAAGCCTATAGTAAGTGCTTCCTGTTCATTTATCTGTGCATCTGAGGCTCAGCCTTAAATCCCCTCTCCCGATGTTAGCCGCCATGCCACAGGTCTGCAGGTGGAAGAGCAAAGCCCAGGAAACATGGTGGGGGCAGCAGAGGAAGGGCAAATTTACCAAGAGTGTGTGAAAGCAATAGGGTGGCTGTTCTTGTAGCCAGTAGGGCCCCTTTCACACTTGGGACTGCAAAGTCGCATGCCAAGTTGCACTCCATGATTACCAACGATTACCATGCATATCTGTGCAACTTCAAGTCGCAATGACTTCAAAGTAGTCCCTGCACTACTTTGGTCTGACTTTGATGTATTTTGAGGTCCATAGCCCTCAAGATTACACTAGCATTGCTTCACGTCCAATAAAAATCGCAGCAAAACTGCGCAACTTTTAGGTCGCACAAGTGTGAAAGGGGCCTAAATTAGCAACTTCAGGCATCCCTGCCCTTTGCAAGATTCGGACTGAAAGTAGGGACTGACCAGAGAGGGATAACTTTGATGCAGTCGGCCGGCTTAACCGCTTGCCGACCGCCGCACCACTATGTAGGGCTACGTCGCTATCCTGTGAGGGAACTAGGGAGCGAGCGCGCGCCGCCGTGGCGCGCTCCCGCTCCCGCGTGGTCACGGACCCCCCCCCGCGCGTGTGCCCGGCAGACCCGATGTCCGCCTGTCACTCGCGATCGTCCGTTAGAGCAGGAGAAAGGCAGGCAGCTAATGTAAACAAGCCGCCTGTCATTCTCCCCTGTGTAGGAATGGTGATCATACGGTTCTACTATGTAGGACCGTTGATCACTGTTCCTACACCTCAAGCCACAGCCAATCACAGTTAGAATCACGCCCCTAGGGACACACATAACCCCTCCCTCTCAAAAAAAGTTAACCCCTTCACTGCCAGTGTAATTTTACAGTAACAGTGCATATGTATAGCACTGATTACTGTAGAATTGTCACTGGTAACCCCAAAAGTGTCAAAAATGTCAGTCAAGGGTCCGATCTGTCCGCCGCAATGTCGCAGTACCGCAAAAAAATCGCAGATGGCCGCCATTACTCGTTAAAAAAGAAAAAAACAACAAAAATGACAGAAATCTTTCCCTTAGTTAGTAAACGCAATAACTTTTGCGCAAACCAATCAAAATACGCTTTTTGCGATTTTTTTTTACCAAACATATGTAGCAGAAAACAAATTGGCCTAAAATGTTAAAAAATTTGGATTTTTACATTTTTTGGGGAGGGAATTTCATATAAAAAATGTGGAAAAATATTGTTATTTTTGCAAAATTGTCGCTCTTTTTTTGTTTATAGCGCAAAAAGTAAAAATCGCACAGGTGATCAAATACCACCAAAAGAAATCTCTATTTGTGGGGAAAAAATAGACGTCAAATTAGTTTAGGTACAGCGTCGCACGACCGCGCAATTGTCCGTTAAAGTCACGCAGTGCCGAATCGCAAAATAGGCCCTGGTCAGGAAGGGGGTAAAATCTTCCGGGGCTTAAGTGGTTAAACATGTACTGCAATATATGGGAACTAAGAATCCCCATTTTATAAGCAATAGTTTTCAATAGGAAAGGGTTAACAAGTGGCAACACCTCCTCAGTTCCCCATGTGTTGTATATATGAAGTTATTTGGACCTGAGCATTCATTTCCCCATTTCCACTGCATGGTGCAGGTTGGTAACTTTAAAGGGCAGGGATGCCTGAAGTTGCTAATTTACTGGCTATAGGTGTATACTCACTGTGCTGTAATCTCTTTGTAATATATATATATATATATATATAGATAGATTTTGGGGGGTTATTTTGGGAACCACCTTGTTACTTGCTGAGATGATAATGAGTTCTGCCTGCTGGTGGTGTCCACCCTCTTAAGCTCAGTTCACGCTAGTGTAGGCTGTGCAGCCTGCGTTTTCTCAGACATGGCAGCCCATTCATTTGTATGGGCTGCAATGCCATGTGAAATGCACAAAAAAAAGCCCATGCATCTCTTTAAAAAAAATGCAGCTGCAGGGTCTCTTTGAACATGGCGGTTCCTGCTATTGCGCTGTAGGCTGAGATGCGTGGGGGTGCCATTTATAAATGAATGGCAGCCCCGGGTATCTCCTGAGAGCAGTGTTATTCAGCTACGGGGATCGATGCGATTCTTGCACTCGGAACCCGTGACCCACGCTAGTGTGAACGGAGCCTTAAATGTTTTATGTTTTACCCATTGTGGATGTGCACGGCTTTATTACGGTCCTGAGCGGTTTTCACCTCCAGCTGTGTCTGCCCCCATATTGGCACTCCATGTCCAGACTCTCTCAAGAGTGGATATTTTAGCAAAAAGTGTTGGAAAATCTGCAACGATAGAGTAGGGACTGACCAGAGAGGGGTCACTTTGATGCAGTTGGCCGGCTTGAACATGTATTGCAATATATGGGACCTAAGAATCCCCATTGTATAAGCAATAGTTTGCTATAGGAAAGGGTTAACAAGTGGCAACACCACCTCAGTTTATCATGTGTGTTCCAAAAAAAAAAAACCATAAGTGCATCAGCATAGGGACTGCATTGGATGCTTGATGTCTCACTTGGGGTCAGTTTGATGCAGTTGGCCGGCTTGAACATGTATTGCAATGCATGGGACCTAGGAATCCCCATTGTATAAGCAATAGTTTTCTATAAGAAGTGGCAACACCTCCTCAGTTTCTCATGTGTGTTCCAAAAAAAAACATAAGTGCATCAGCATAGGGACTGCAAAGGGCTGCATTGGAGGCTTGATATCTCATCTGCCCCCCATTGAAGCTAATAGAGTGCAAAGATGGGAGTAGGGACTGACCAGAGAGGGGTCACTTTGATGCAGTTGGTCGGCTTGACTATGTATTGCAATATATGGGACCTTGGAATCCCCATTGTTAACCCTTTCCTATAGCAAACTATTGCTTATAGTGGGGATTCCTAGGTCCCATATATTGCAATACATGTTGAAGCCGGCCAATAGCATCTAAGTGACCCCTCTCTGGTCAGTCCCTACTCCATCTTTAAACTCCATTAGCTTCAATGGGGGGCAGATGAGACATCAAGCCTCCCAATGCAGCCCTTTGCAGTCCCTATGCTGATGCACTTATGTTTTTTTTTTTTTTTTTTTTTTTTTTTTTTGGAACACACATGATAAACTGAGGTGTTGCCACTTGTATAAGCAATCGTTTGCTATAGGAAAGGGTTAACAAGTGGCAACACCTCCTCAGTTTCTCATAAGTGCATCAGCATAGGGACTGCTGTCTGCAAAGGGCTGCATTGGATGCTTGATGTCTCACTTGGGGTCACTTTGATGCAGTTGGCCAGCTTTACCATGTATTGCAATATATGGGACCTAGGAATCCCCATTGTATAAGCAATAGTTTGTTATAGGAAAGGGTTAACAAGTGGCAACAGCTCCTCAGTTCCCCATGTGTTGTATATATGAAGCTATTTGGACCTGAGCTTTTATTTCTCTCTTTCCACTGCATGGTGCGGGTTGGTAACTATGAAGGGCAGGGATGCCTGAAGTTGCCCCATACAGCCTTGCCATCCACCGATGTTCCTTCATGCTATATAACTGGTTGGTGTCCTTGCAAGAGGACCTTTTTCCTTAAAGGGCACCATCCTTTACACTATGTTTACACCTATGCATTTTTTTTCGCGAGTTTTGCTGTTTGCAGAAACTCCCTACAGTATATTTAACATGGGTTTCCTATGATGCGTGTTCACATCTATGCATTTTGCGTGTAATAGACTTCAATCGACCCGCACCATACACGCAGCAATTTTGATGCATGTAAAAACGCATTTCTTGCATTTTGTTTTTGTTTTTTTCTCCATAACAAACTGTTTATAGCTGCTTACTGGGCCCAGGCCAATTTTCAGCTTTCAGCGCTGTCCCACCTTGAATGACAATTGGGCAGTCATACAACACTGTACCGAAACTAAATTTGTATCATTTTTTTTTTTTTTTTTTCAAACAAATATAGGTCTCTTTTGGAAGTATTTATTCACCACTGGATTTTTATTTTTTGCTAAAGAAACAAAAAAAGACTGAAATTTGAGGAAAAAAATAAAAAAGCGTTTTCCTAGTTTTGTTATAAAACTTTACAAACTGGTAATTTTTCTGCTGCACTGATGAGGCTGCACTAATAGGTGGCACTGATAGGAGACACTGGTAGCACTGATGGGCACTGGTTGGCATCCCTGAGCACTTGGTACTGGCTGGCACTGATGGGCATTGGCATCACTGATCGGCACTGGCTGGCACAGATTGGGACCAATGTCTCTGTAACAGAAGCCAGGTACTGGCATCCCTGATCGGCACTGATTAGCAACACAGATTGGGACCAATGTCTCTGTAACAGAAGCCAGGTACTGGCATCACTGATGGGCACTGGCTGGCACTGATGGGCATTAATTGGCATCACTGATCGGCACTGGCTGGCAATGATTAGCAGCACAGATTGGACCAATGTCTCTGTAACAGAAGCCAGGTACTGGCATCCCTGATCAGCACTGATTAGCAGCACAAATTGGGACCAATGTCTCTGTAACAGAAGCCAGGTACTGGCATCACTGATGGGCACTGGCTGGCACTGATTAGCAGCACTCTTTGGCACAGATTAGGACCGATGTCTCGGTAACAGAAGCCAGGCACTGGCTTTCTTTTCTCCTTGCGCTGATCGTGAGGGGGAAAAAAAAAGCAAATAACCCGGCTTCGGTTTACTTCTGTTATCAGCTGATCATGTGGTAAAGGGCTGCTGTGATTGGCCCTTTTAACCTGTTCTGTCATCAGCTGAGTCTGAAGGACTCGCTCATAGAGTGCACCGCCCGGGTGCCTGAGCAACGCGATCATGGGAGGACGTCTATAGACGCCCTCCTGGCACTGGAAAGCCCGTGCTGTAGCAGTCCTTTTGGCTATAGCGCAGGCAGAAATTGGTTAGGGAGCAGGCCACATCCATAACAGATGATGAGTCATGAGCTGTCAGCGGGAGGGGGGATGAGGAGTCATGAGCTGTCAGTGGGAGGGGGGATGATGAGTCATGAGCTGTCAGTGGGAGGGGGGATGATGAGTCATGAGCTGTCAGTGGGAGGGGGGGATGATGAGTCATGAGCTGTCAGCGGGAGGGGAGATGAGTCATGAGCTGTCAGTGGGAGGGGGGGATGATGAGTCATGAGCTGTCAGTGGGAGGGGGGGATGATGAGTCATGAGCTGTCAGTGGGAGGGGGGGATGATGAGTCATGAGCTGTCAGTGGGAGGGGGGGGATGATGAGTCATGAGCTGTCAGTGGGAGGGGGGATGAGGAGTCATGAGCTGTCAGTGGGAGGGGGGATGAGGAGTCATGAGCTGTCAGTGGGAGGGGGGATGAGGAGTCATGAGCTGTCAGTGGGAGGGGAGATGAGGAGTCATGAGCTGTCAGCGGGAGGGGGGATGAGGAGTCATGAGCTGTCAGCGGGAGGGGAGATGAGGAGTCATGAGCTGTCAGTGGGAGGGGAGATGAGGAGTCATGAGCTGTCAGTGGGAGGGGAGATGAGGAGTCATGAGCTGTCAGTGGGGGGGGAGATGAGGAGTCATGAGCTGTCAGCGGGAGGGCGAAGTACATTACTCTGTGTTGTAACCCGTGATATCCTTCATGAGAGGTCCCATTACTGACACCTATAATCCCTTCCTACAGCAGTTCATAGCTGGCTTTCTGGACCTCCCCAAGGAAGATGTGCGGTAACCCTCTCAGGCTCGCCTGCTCCTGCCTGAGCTTCATTTTGAATCTCGTAGCCATCATTGGCAACTATTGGCTAGTGAATAATGGGCCGGAACTCCTCCATGAAGGCATTTGGCAACAATGTACCAATAGCACATGCTTTAAAATCGATGGGAAAGGTAAGATGTGTGTTTAGGTCTTTAAGCTATACCGTACATACATCATTCATTATCTTAAAAAAATTGCACATTA
Source organism: Pelophylax lessonae (assembly GCF_965119305.1). NCBI lineage: Eukaryota > Metazoa > Chordata > Amphibia > Anura > Ranidae > Pelophylax > Pelophylax lessonae. Next base: position 205,348,382 of record NC_138779.1, on the reverse strand, counting down.
AGTACCAACAATCAAAGAGTTTTTTAAAAGCTTACTTGCAGTATTTTCTTTTCCATAATTGTTATCCACTTGGAATGCACCTTTGTGTCATATTTGCTCAATTCCCCTTCGCTAATATTTGTGTTTCCCTTACAGCGTACATTGAAGCCACCCGCAGCTTGGTCGTCTTGTCCACCATTGTCCTTCAGTTTGGGATGGTGTGTTCCTGCCTTACATTTTTCGATTATCACATAGGACGCTTCACAGCCTCCCTTGTAGCTTGTGTTCTACAAAGTGTATCAGGTAAGAGCCGGCCCCCGAGGAACAGCAAGATGAGAGAAAAGCAGATTTAAAGGGAAGAGCAGGACAGAGCATTTTGCTATGGGAGCTGTGACCAATCTTTCTGTAAGAGCCACCCAGAGTACTAAAACATAGTAAAGAAGCTTAAAGTGTAACTTCATTCAAAAACGAGTACTAAGAGTGACTGTAAACAATATCCCTATTCTCCAAAATCTATTTCTATCTACTACCACTTGAAGACCAGGCCTTTTTCTGACATTTGTTCCTTTGGAATCAGACCTAGACATGGAGAAGTTTTGGGGTAAAAACTGATAATCCAAGCTTAAAACCGGGCGCTGGGTTTGTAGTGGACTTGGTATCAAGGAAAGTTTAGCCATTTGAAGACCAGGATTTTTCTGGCAATTTTTTTTTTTTACCGCCCCCCCCCCCCCCCCCAAGTATTTTTTTGCTAGAAAATGACTTAACCCTAAATGTATTCTATATAGCACTGTCCCTGTAGGACTTGCTGTGTGATGACTTCTTGGGCCTCCTCGGATTACCTGCAGACACTCCCTAGGGGATTTTTCACACATTCATCCTTACTCCCAATTGCTCGTTACTCAATAAACAGTCCAGGGGATTTGGTTTGATATTTATTGTGGAACGTGGATGGGAAAAGGGAATGGTGGGATACTTCAACTGAACTATTTACAGTTGAGAAGGAAAACTCTCACTTGGCCTCACCAGTAACCCATACTGTCACTTGTATGGAAGGGTTAAGTCGTCTTGCTCTCTCTAGCAGCAGACTTGATGCAACTACATTGTCTTCAGGATACTCTTTAGCATCCCCTTGACTGACACCCAACCACTGACTCTTCTAGCAGAAGGGGTGGCCCTCTCAGAACTGACCACATAACACAGATCTGTATTCACTGTATACAGAATCAGATCCTCTCCAGTGTCTCCCTCCTGGTCCGCTCTGCAGGATCTCCGGGTTCAGCTCCTCTCAGGTCGACCACCTGAGGCTGCATGGCAACTTCTACAGAGGAGGAGCAGCCCCCCCTCCCTCCAGTACCCCACTCTCCAGCAGAATCAGATCCTCTCCAGTGTCTCCCTCCTGGTCCGCTCTTCAGGATCTCCAGGTTCAGCTCCTCTCAGGTCGACCACCTGAGACAGCATGGCAACTTCTACAGAGGAGGAGCAGCCCCCTCCCCCTCCCTCCAGTACCCCACTCTCCAGCTGAAAGACCCTGAGCATATGTGCCCTTGACATTTTATACGGTATCCCAGCATGCACTGAGGCACTTTCCTCTGCCAATCACCAGGGCTGTACTAAATGCCTGTGCACTCATTTGTCAGGTTTCCTCCCACTGTCCAATATGCCTCCCTTTTGGACCAGTGTGAAACACTTCAGACAAACTCGGTTGCACCTGAGCACAGTGAGCAGACCACACTAACCGATCTGATCTCTGCTAGGCAGAAAACAATATAGATTTACCTGGCAAGATGTCTGGTAAGCAGAAAAGATCCAAAACTATGCTCTCTTCTAGTACCTATGTATGTATATGTATGTGTGTATATATATATATATATATATATATATATATATATATAATTTGTGTGTGTAAAAAGAAAAAAAAAAAAAAATAGTGTTTATATTAGCAGAGACCCTAGAGAATAAATTGGCAGTCATTGCAATATTATGTCACACTGTATTTGCACAGCAGTCTTTCAAACGCAATTTTTTTTTTTAGGGAAAAAAATACACTATAATGAAGGTTTTAAAAAAAAAAAAAAAAAAAAAATCAAATTTATATAAACATTTTTTATTTTTTTATTTTTTTTTTTAAAGCTGGCACATTTAAGGCTCAAGTAAACAGGAAGTGATGTCATAACATCGCTTCTGGGTTACTAGATCTGAGACCCGATCAAAGCTAATCCTGGCTTGGTTCGGGTCTCTGGCCAGCTGGCGGACGTGCTGGCCAGTGGCTGAGGTCTCTCCCTCTCCCCTCCCGCTGCTTGTGATAACAGCCGAGTTGCTGATTAGCCACATCGGTTGCTTTCACATAAAAACTGACCGTCTGCTCTTAAAAAAAAAAAAAAAAATGGTACCGGGGTGAGGCTTTCAGTCGCAGGCTTCACCCCGGTACAACCACTTGAAGCTGAAGGACACATAGTTGTGTTAAATTGGCGTGAAGGGGGTAAACTGCAAATCCACTGACAGATCGTTCCCATAAGATCCCCAAAGTGATGCAGCTTTGTCTTCTTTTTTTTTTTTTTTTTTGTTTCACAGCGATCTTAATTTTTATTGGATTGTTGGTGTACACATTGGAAGAGGCTCGTAACTCCACGAACATCCCGGCCAATTCTTACAGCTATGATTGGTCATATTTCATCTGCTGGACCTCATTCGGGCTCTTGGGTGTTGCAGGTTGGTGGTCAGCAATGTCTGATTTATTTACTGGAAAAAAAAAATAAAAAATAGGGGGTTTCCTTACCCAATGTCAAACAGTGTTTTATTTGGATTGAACTCATCTGCAGTCTGCACAGTACAGTGTAGAGCACATCGTGCCTTCCAGACCAGGACTGAGAATGAGGACACGGGGGATTTTGGTGGATGTGCATTCTGTGGTTGGCTCTCTGAATGCACACGAGAAGGGGAGGCATTGCTTATATGAATATCCTGAGCCCTAATCGCAGTCTGCGGCTGACTGTCTTGTACTTGCCCCCTGGGCCGAAAGTTGCTAGAGGCCCATGGTGCAGTGACTTGGCCCCCATCCTACTCTGCCTCTTCCTGGCCGCCTCCTGACCCCCCATTCCAGGCTGAAGCTCCACTCCAGGTACTCTCTACTCATTGGCCCGAACTCAGGGCTGGCCGGAGGAGGAGAGTCTCCAGTGGGGCAGTTACAGTTTACACCAGGGGTCCTCAAACTTTTTAAACAGGGGGACCAGTTCACTGTCCCTCAGACACTGTTGGGGGAAAGACTATAGTTTGAAAACAATATGAATGCATTCCTATGCTCTGAGGGGTTCATGCTGGGACTAGTGGTCCTTAACTTTTGAACTTTTGAGGGGGGGGGGGTCACCTTCTTAGATTTCAGGGGCTCATGTTGGGACTTGTAGTCCTTGACCAGTTAGGAGGGGGTGTCACATCCTCAGCTCTGAGGTGGTCATGCTGGATCTTGCAGTCCTTCACTTTTAGGAGGTTCATACCTCCCAAAAGTGATGGACTGCTAGTCCCATCATGAACCCCTAAGATCTAAGGATGTAACCCCCCCCCCAAAAAAAGTGATGGACTGCTAGTCCCATCATGAACCCCTAAGATCTAAGGATGTATCCCCCCCCCCAAAAAAAAAGTGATGGACTACTAGTCCCATCATGAAACCCTTAGATTTAAAGCTTTGACCCCCCCCCAAGATGGACTACTAGTCCCAGCATGAACCCCCTTAGATCTCATGGGTTCATGCTGGGGCCTGTAGTCCATAACTAGTTGGAGGTTATCGCATCCTCAGCTCTGAGGGGTTTATGCTGGAACCTGTAGTCCTTCACTTATGGGGGGGTTACATCCTTAGATCTCATGGGTTCATGCTGGGGCCTGTAGTCCATAACTAGTTGGGGGGTATCGCATCCTCAGCTCTGAGGGGTTTATGCTGGAACCTGTAGTCCTTCACTTATGGGGGGGTTACATCCTTAGATCTCATGGGTTCATGCTGGGGCCTGTAGTCCATAACTAGTTGGAGGTTATCGCATCCTCAGCTCTGAGAGGTTTATGCTGGAACCTGTAGTCCTTCACTTATGGGGGGGTCACATCCTTAGATCTCATGGGTTAATGCTGGGGCCTGTAGTCCATAACTAGTTGGGGGGTATCGCATCCTCAGCTCTGAGGGGTTTATGCTGGAACCTGTAGTCCTTCACTTATGGGGGGGTCACATCCCCCAAAAGTAAAGGACTAAAAGTCCCAACATGAACCCCTCCTCTTTTGTATGGGTCTCCCATGACACACATGATCCATCCCCAGCGCTAGGTCAGCCTCACCTCAGACCTGGCAGTTCTTTCCCCTCTGACCATGCCGCCTGAGATGATGGAGGAGGTGGGTGGAGCTAAACCAGTCGGGCGGAGCGAGGGAGGAGGAGGAAGTTATATCCTCCTCCGCGTTAATTGCTGAGGCCTCGGGCTCGCTCTGCTTTAGGACAGATGACGCAACGTCATTGGTTGCTAGACGCCAGGCGGTCCTAGCAACCAGTGGCTGGACAACGTAAAACGGGCCTCGGCCGGGATGCGGGGCGCATTAATACTATATTACACTCATCTGCGAGTAAAGTGGTGCTGGCTGCGGCGGTGGGCTGTAGTTTGGGGACCCCTGGGTTACAACATCCATGCTGGGGGGGGGGGGGAGGGGAGGCCTGCGCTCTGTCCTTTGTCCTGGTCTTCATCCCGCACTCAGTAGGTCAGCGGGGGGGGGGGGGACTTTTTACTTCTCTTCACCAGGACTCCTTTAGGTATGTCTGTAGCAGAAGTGGTGCAGCCTTTTTATGGGGCATCAGAGCGATCCGGGGGGGTCATTGCCCCCCTGGCCCAGTCCCCCCCCCCCCCCTCCACAGAATTACAGTGCAAGATCACCACTGATGGCATAGCAGAAAAAAACATGATCTTCATTGCTTTGGCTAGTTACTGGTATGTGATTTCACCCCCCCCTCCCCCCCACACACCACAAACCAGTCAATACCAGTGAATTGTATACGTCTGGAACACTAACAATGTATTTAGGCCCCTTTCACACTTGTATGACTTGTCCTGCGACTTGGGACTGCAGAGTCCCATGACAAGTCCTACCCCATGATTTCCAATGTGTACCGTTCATATCTGTGCGACTTCAAAGTAGTCCCTGTACTGCTTTGGTCCGACTTTGAAGTGGCTTGAGGTCCATAGATCCCAAGATTACAAAGGCATTGCTTCGAGTCGGGGAAAGACGCGTGACTTTTGGGTCACACAAGTGTGAAAGAGGCCAAAAAAAAAAAAGACGGGAAATCATTCCTGAAAGGTGTGTTTTTTTTTTTTTTTTTTTTTTTTATTATTTTTTCTGATTGTCAGGCATTCAGTTTGCACATCTAATGCATCCTTTTCTCTGCACAGTTGTTTCGTACATACTGGAGCCCAAAGCGACGCCGCAGCCTGCATATGAATCTGTGCAAGAAGGAGACGACGTCAACGGCCAGAGCTAACTTTGGGAACTTTACCTTTCAGCATCTACAGTATTGGGAGGGAGAAGGATGTTTGTCGCCTCCTACTGCTCACTTTTATAAATTGTATACCAAAGGGGGGGGGGGGGGGGTTGGGAGTTACCTGTCTAGGGTATTAGTATATCCAAACCCCCCAAAAATATTAATACATTGCATCTTATTAGTCCTTAGATGGAAGTAGCTGAATTGGTTTTCCTTTTTTAGATTAGGGACATTTTCTTCAAGTGCAACTAAATACCTGCGGGGAAACAGCAAAAAAAAAAAAAAAATGACCTGGTGGGGTCTTCACTACTCCATACTCTATCCAACCCTAAGGATATTTTTTGGGTAGATACCCCCTCTCTAAGCCCCCCGCTCACACCTGAGTGATTTAGGATACATTGCTGCACCTCTGAAAAGCAATCTGCATGTGGATCACTTTTCAGAGTATGTGACAGGCAGGGAGGAAGGTCCTTCTACCTTACTAGTATTACCAATGATCACAAACTGTGATTGTAGAAATGTAGCGCAATCCCCTAATTTAATAATAATAATAATGCATTTCATTGTTTATCACTTCATGATTATAATTTATCATTATTTTTTATTGTATTATAATTTTTTTATTATAATATATAATTATAGAAAATCATTATTATCCTGACGTGATAATGAAATGTATAATATAATAATACATTTCATTGTTTATCACTTGACTATAATTTATTATTATTTAATAAAAAAAAATATAATAATCATGAAGTGATAAAACAATAAAATGTAGTAGTATTATTATGATAATTTTTTTTATATATATATATATATATATATATAGCTATCCCACACAGCAGAGGGTGTCGACCTTATTTACAAATGGCAGTGCATCCTATATCTTTGGATTGCATTTTCCCTGGTATATATTAAGCAGTGCCTCAAAGTGGTCACTGTACACAAAAACGCTCTTTCCACAAGGGGTGTCACTATATATATATATATATATATATATATATATATATATATATATATATATATTACTTTTTTTTTTTTTTTTTTTTTTCATAATTATTAGGGGATTGCGCTGCATTTCCTTGTCACTTAGTTTATACATTGGGGTGTAGAAACACACGCCAAATGCTAGTTGCAATCAATTAGATATTTGATTTTACTGTCTGTGATGCCATTTATATATTAAACTTTTTTTTTTTTTTTTTTTTTTTTTTCACATCGTATTCTCCCCAATAATGGCAATGATATCTGCTTTCCGATTATCTGCAATCTACATTAGCCCCTCCTCACCATGTAATGGAGATGTTGAGTGGGGGGGGGTTGTTTGTAGTGCAAATCAGGAAAACCCGATCACCAGGTAAAAATAAATAGGGGGGGGGGGGAGCCTTAAAAAAAAAAAAAAAAATGCAGCCACCACATCTCCTGCAGATGCATAATCGAGGCCCTTAAACTCCGAGACCCTACACATAGCAGCATGGTTAGGACAGCGCCCTCTACTGACACTTCTTACCATAGCAGTTTTCTTGTTGGCGCAACGCAGCACGCCTGTTTAGGGAATCCTGCCTCATGCAACCTCCTGTATGTAAGCCCTGCATTATTGTTGTACTGTTCACTGCTATTAGAAGAGACTTTTATTGCTTGATGATTTTTGTTGTAACTGCTTTAAATAAACAAAATGCTAAAAGCAAGAAATTGTCACCTGTTCCTATGGAGCCACTGCCACATAGTAAGCACCTGCTACGTCTTTGCTCTGAATTCCTGAGTTTGCACATTTTCTGTGTCCATTATGAGGGCCTCCCATCTGTTTTGATCTAAAAAAAAAAATATTAATAAATAGGGAATATAAAGGGAAGAACTGGGGCACACAAAGGTGAGTTTAACTGCCAAAGCTCCCGGTTGGGAGTAGTTTGATCTCCTTGCCAAGGATATGTAAGAATCCATGGTTTCACCAGCCAAAATATCCCATTTGTTGGAAACACCTCTGTGCTGCTCGCTGTTCTCCTTGCTGGAGAGGAAGCTGTACCTGAGGATCTGTAGTGCAAGGATCTCCCTGCTTCTGCTACATTCAGTCTGTGGATCTTTGCTTCCTCCACCTCTCCTGCTGCTTCTTGGTTATTACCCCACCAGTCGTCAGACTTGATATAGTTAAGCCCTGCTTCTACCAAGATGGCCACCTCCACAAAGGTGCAATGTGCAGAACAAGCCATGGTAAGCCAGTAATAGGGGAAAAGATTGGCTGCAAGGAACCTACAGGCAACATTGGTAACTAGTCCTTTGCCCTCTGCTTGCCAGATTTCCACAGGTCGGGTCCTCTTTAACCACTTCTGGACCAGAAGGTTTTACATCCCCCCCCCCCCCCCTTAATGACCAGGCCATTTTTTGCGATATGGCACTCCGTTATTTTAAAGGACAATTGCGCGGTTGTGTGCCACTGTACCCAAGTAAAATTTATGTCCTTTCTTTCCCACAAATAGAGCTTTTTATAGTGGTATTTGATCACCTCCTGCCTTTTTTGGCGCTATAAACCATAAAGAGCGACATTCTGGAAAAAAAAAAAAAATATATATATATATATATATATATATATATATATATATATTAATATATAATATATAATTTTTTTTTTTTTTTTCTTCTTGGGAAGATTTTATAGCAGAAAGTAAAAAAAAAAAAAAAAAAAAAAAAATATTTGTCATTTTAGGCCAATATGCTACATCTTTTTGATTAAAAAAATGCCAATAAGTGTATATTGACTGGTTATGTGTGTATATGTATGTATATATATATGTGTGTGTGTGTGTGTGTATGTATGTGTATAATATATATATATTATAATATAATATAATTTTTATTTTTTTTTTGTACTAGTAATGGCGGTGATCAACACCTTGCTTCCTTCTAGATAACTGACACTTTTTTTGGGGGGGACCAGTGATATTACTACAGTAATCAGTGCTAAAAATATGCACTGTTACTGTAATCATGACACTGACAGGGAAGGGGTTAACACCAGGGGGCGGTTAAAGGTGTCCCTAGGGGGTGCTTTCTAACTGTGTGGGAGATGGACTTGCTAGATGAACAGAGTCCTGTATTTCTAAACAGGAGGAACACAGAATCCCTGAGGTCATAACTGACAGAACAGCAGACCGCCGTTCTATCTCCAACGAATTTTTCGTTTTTGGAAATTCGGATGATATTAATGTCACTGGTCCCCAAAAAGTGTAAAAAAATGTCAGGGGTCCTATTTGTCCGCTGCAATGTCGCAGTCCCGCTAAAAATTGCTGATCGCTGCCATTACTAATAAAAATAAATGAGTCCAGAAATCTATCCCGTTGCTTGTAGACGCGATAACTTTTGCGCAAACCAATTTAAAATACGCTTTTTGGGATTTTTTACCAAAAATATGTAGCAGAATACAAATTGGACTAAACTGATAAAAATAAAATTTTAACTTTTTTTTATTAGGAATGTTTTATAGCAGAAAGTAAATATGGCTTTTTTTTTTTTTTTTTTTCAAAATTGTCGCTTATTTTTTTATTTATAGAGCAAAATCTAAAAACCGCAGAGGTGATCAAATACCACCCAAAGAAAGCTCTATTTTTGGGGGGGAAAAAAGGACATTCAATTGTATTTGGGTACAGCGTCGCACGCCCGCTCAATTTTCCGTTTAACGTAACGCAGTGCCGAATCGCAAAAAATGTCCTGGTCATTAAGGGGGTAAAACTTTCCAGGGCTGAAGTGGTTAATAATCTAAACGAACCAAGTCTTTTTTTGCTCTGTACATGTCTAGGCTAGACCACAATCTTCCTGGCATGGCAATGTCTGGAGTAATGAAAGTGATCGTATCAGGGGATTGGTCAGGATTTCACAATTTTTGTTAAACTATTGCACAACACAAGCTTTGCTGTGGACTCTCCACCATGACCAAACTTTTGTATCTCTTCTTTCTTCTCTCTTCTCTGACCTTCCCACTTCTTCTACAGCTCCCTGACTCATTAATCACTCTAGAACTTTATTCCTATTTACTATACCACTTCTCCCAATTCATCCCACAAGAGCTCCGTCTCCTATCCCAATACCCTCTTCATCCATCCAGTAGAGCTTTATCCCTATCTCAATACCCCTCTCTCCCAATTCAACCCACAAGAGCTCCCTCACTCATTTATCCCACTGGAACTTTATTCCTATCACTAAACCCCTTCTCCCAATTAATCCCAGTAGAGCTCCATCTTTTGTCCCAATACCCCCCCCCCCCCCACATGCATCCAACAAAGCTTTAGCCCTATCCCAATAATTTTTGTGCGAATGCATCCCGCCCCACAAGAGCTCCCTCTCCTATCCCAATACCCCCTTCATCCAATCACTAGAGCTTTATCACTATCCCAATACCCCTGCTCCCTATGCATTCCACTAGAGCTCCATCTTTTAGCCCAATAGCTCTCCTTATCCATTGAGCTTTTATCCCTTATTTCAATACCCCATCCATCTTACCAGAACTTCATCCCCTATCTCGGTACCCTTTCCCCAAAACCCACCAGCTCAATCTATCCAATATATGCCACTTCTTGACCCTGTCATCCATCCAACTTGAGCTCCATTCCCTGCCCCAATGTCCTTCACCCTCTTCACCCATCGACACATTTCCCCCTCCACCCATCAGCTCCATTCCCCCATTTATTACATGCCACTTCTCGACCCTGTCATCCATCCAACTAGAACTCCATTCCATGCCCCAATGTCCTTCACCCTCTTCACCCATCGACACATTTCCCCCTCCACCCAGGGCTGCTGTTAGAAATCGCGGGGCCCTGTACAGACTACCTGGCAGGGTCCCCCCAAGAAAATATTAAAGATATATTTAGCTAAAATTACAACAAAATCACTATTAGCAGACACAAATATAACATAAATCGCATAATTCCTGCTAAATCTAAAAAAACCTATGTTAAATAAAAAAAAAAGATGAGATGAGAAAAATATACAGGCTGGGCAGTTGGAGCTCAGTGATCAGAGAGACAGAGAGAGAGAAACAAAGTTATAATTTACAAATAAACTCCTGAGCAGAGATAAGTGCTGGGAGGGGGGGCCACACAAGGGAGGGGGATTAGTGAGGGACGACTGTCTCTTTCTCAACAGATAATAGCAGGGAGAGGGACAGATCAGATTCAGGTGCTGGAGGAAGATTTCTGTAATTGTTGTCCATCACTAATCCCCCTCTCTGTGTGGCCCCCCCTGTGTGCTCAGGGCCCCCTACAAGAGGGCTGGTGGTTTTCCCCTATCAGCGGCCCTGCCTCCACCCATCAGCTCCATTCCCCCATTTATTAAATGCCACTTCTCGACCCTGTCATCCATCCAACTGGAACTCCATTCCCTGCCCCAATGTCCTTCACCCTCTTCACCCATCGACACATTACCCCCTTCACCCATCAGCTCCATTCCCCCATTTATTACATGCCCCTTCTCAACCCTTCCTCCCACTTAGTTACATAGTAGGTGAGGTTGAATAAAGACAATAGTCCATCCAGTTCAACCTGTGTAGGTGTGTGTGGCCGTAATCATCTCACATAGCCCTGAATGTCCTGATACTTGAGATGTACGTCTAAGAGTATTTTGAAAGCCACCATACTTCCTGCAGAAACCACTTCTTGTGGTAGAGAATTCCACAATCTTGTAGCCCTAACAGTAAAGAACCCCCCACGTTGCCTGAGGTTAAAACGCTTCTCCTCTAATCGCATTGTATGCCCTCTTGTCCTCATGCAATCCCTTCGACTGAATCGCTTTTTTTCTAAGCTGAGATCCCCATTGAGATATTTATAAATTGCTATCATGTCCCCTCTCAGGCGTCTCTTCTCCAGGGAGAATAAATCAAGCGATTGCAGACGCTCTTCATAATTAAGGTCCTCCAATCCCCTAATTAGTTTAGTTGCCCTTCTCTGGACTCTCTCCAGCTCCAACACATCCCTCCTGAGGACTGGCGACCAGAAGTGGACAGAATACTCCAGATGTGGTCGGACCAGAGTTTTATAAAGTGGAAGGATTATAGTCTTATCTCTGGAATACATCCCTTATTCCACTACTTTCCTTCTCTACAGCATTATCCCACTTTTCCCTACAATTCTACACCCAACATCACCAGCCCTGCAAATTATCTCAGACTTTCACTTTTCCAACGCTTTTCTTCACCCCCTATATAGCCAATGGTCCCCACATTAAGTGCCAGGACAAGGTCCTTTAGCACCCAAGGTGAAAAGGCCCAGTTTTTTTTTTTCATTTTGGACAGAGCAAGGGAGGGTTGTTGGATTTTTTTTTATTGCCACCGGTGTCCCATTTCGGAGATTTCCCTTCCCTTCCTGTCCCATAGCTAACCAGGAAGTGATCCCTGCAAATTTAGGGAATTCCTTAGAGACCCCCAGGTCACTAGAACGAATGTCGCCATCTGAAAATTTCACCTCTATTACATTTCTGGGGACAACCCAAAATTCGAACTTTTCTTTTACTTTTACTTTCGATGATAAATAGGACAAATAGAGAGGGTGAATTTCCTTAACGGGGGGCACAGACAGCAATAAAAACTAACAGTTCTAATCCCTAGCTACAAAAAAAAAAAAGTTTTGCCTTTAGTTATACTTTAAAAAGCAGTATTAAACCTAGGTGCGCATGCGCGGCGCGGGACGGATGGCGGCTTGAACTTGCTGCTCCACTCACTCTGGCCGTGATCCCGGCTACAGGGGCCATATACCACCGCCGAAACTCCTTCAAAGATCACCCCCTGGCAGCCACAGTTCCTGTGCATGTCTTCCTGCAAGAGGAAAAAACGCAAGACTCCTCAGAAGTCCCTCACTCACTACCTCCTAAGAGCCCGGGAGAAGTTTAACATGGAGCAAGATGGCGCCACCCCTCCTCCTCCTCCTGTGCATGTCGGCAGCAACATACAGACCTCAGCTCCTAAGACTTCCTTGACCCCTGCAAACTGTGAGTACCCTGCTCCCCTCACAAAACAAGACCTTGATAATAGCCTGGAAATGATGTGCACTAAGCTGATGGCAAAGTTCCAGGCTGAGCTCCACAAGACAGAGACCACCCTTACACAGGAGATCTCTGCCCTTGGAGGAAGAACAGACAGGCTGGAGGCAAAGCATGATGAGTTGTCCCTAGCTTACAGAGAGCTGAGCAGAGATCATGAGGTGTTAAGCTCAGAATTTAACCAGCTGCAGGCACATGTGGAGGATTTGGACAATCGCAACAGGCGTAATAATTTGAGGTTAAGGGGGATCCCTGAAACCTATACCGATCTCATACCCACAGTAAATCGCCTGTTTAAATCGCTTTTGCCTGAAGTAATGGAGTCCCAGTTCTCTTGTGATAGAATCCACCGTGCCCTCCGTCCAAAACCCCCTGCTGATAAACCACCAAGGGATATTATCTTATGTATGAAGGACTTCCTGACCAAGGAGGAAATCCTCAGGGCTGCGAGGAACACCCCAAATATCCTTATCGACGGCAATAAAATTCAGATTTTCCCGGATATCTCACAGGCTACACTGGAGAGAAGACGCAATCTAAAAGAAATCACGACAATCCTACAAGTTGCACGTATACGTTATAAATGGGGTTTCCCGTTTAAGCTTGTAATCCCTCACAATGGTTCCACGTACGTGGCTACTAATATCCCAGAGGGTCGTGAAGTCCTTATTAAGCTAGGACTGATGGATCCCTCTTCTAACCCCTCACCCCCCCCTGCTCCTAGACCTTCACCGCTTTGGCAAACCCCGGCTTCTAGAAGAGGAAACAGAAGACCACGTAATGACAGGATCTGAGGCTTTCTGCTATTTTTCACATCATCTGATTCTTAGGAATCAAGAATTTTGCGGAATTATACTTGGAGATTCCTCAAAAAAACATTAAGCATGAGATTTATCTGACGTACTTTCTTTATTTTATTCCCTCATATTTTCTCTTTTCTTCCCCGTCCTCTTTTCCCCATTTCCTTTTAATTTTTTCCCATGCAGTACCAATATACTCCACAGCACTATTCACTGTTCAGTGGACAAAGGGAGACACCTAATGGTCAAATCCTGAACTGCAAGGAACCCTCATCTGAAGATCATTGACTCCAATCAATCTTTGCTCCTAACATCTATCAAGATCTTTTGGTGTTCTCATCCTAATCCGCAAGTTATTTTTTCCATTTTTTTTCCTTCTTTTTTTTAATACTCCTTATATTTTTCCACACGATCTTGAATTCATATGAAGGAAATATAATTGTTATGGATTTATATACTACCAAAATGTATGCTTTTTGATCCTTTTCCCTCCTTCCCTCCCCCTCCCCCCCTCCCTTCCACACCCGCATCCCTCCCCCCCCAACCCTCTTATTCTCCCTATCTTTGTTGGATTTTTCTCGATGATGTTCCCTTTAGGTTCTTTTAGAACCACCTATAACCAGACATTGCACTAATTTTGTTCCCTTCTCTCCTCGAAGGGATCCTTCAAGAGGCCTAAATGAGGTCCCGTGCTTGTACATGTTGTACCCACTCAGTCGACCGGTGGCCACTGGTGGTCGCGGGGAGGTCAAGCCCTTTCTGATTCCCAGTTATGGGCCGATTCTCCTTCTGCTCTGCTGCTGGCTCTCGGTCGCCTGTTTAGAAGGAGTTTATCCTTCATTTATGTTACTCTTTTATCAGTACCTTAACGGTTTACTGATCCATGGTTTATCTTACTTGTTAAACTTTGACCTTTATAGTTTTGCTTTTTTGAGTTTTTCATATTTATTAACGTATATCCACAGACATTTCAATACCTACAGTTATCCAGAATGCCTTTTATTAACATGTGCTTGGGTTAACCTTTTCCGGACACAGGATGTCCCTGAGTTACACAACCTAGACCTTCATCCCCCGGGTCCGCCCTCACTTACTCCACGGCCCTTCCAAATTTTGAACTCCACGGATGGGTTCTTAGACACCTCGATCACCCTAAAACCCCACCATAGCAAATTCCACTTTCTCGCCTCAAAATGACCATTAGAATAGTCTCACATAACGTGCAGGGATTTAATTCCCCTAATAAACGCAGGAAAGCTTTTCACCAGTTCAAGCGTTTGGACGCCAAAATCCTGTTGCTCCAAGAGACGCATTTTGCTGAACACAATCACCCCAAATACTTCCATAAGACATATAACCAGGCCTTTTATACCACACACTCCTCTAAAAGTAGAGGTGTAGCAATATTCGTTCATAATTCTTTCCCGCTGGATGTCCAAGAAGTATATAGAGACACAGAAAGTCGCTTTATAATAATTAAGGGACGCATTATGGGAAAGGAATTAACAATAGCTAATATATATGCCCCTAATGGAGCCACAGTTAAATTTTTCTCAGATTTTTTTAACATATTGGAAAAACATCACTCTTCCCACATTATCCTAGGCGGTGACTTCAATATGGTCTCTCATCCCACCATGGATAGAAGCAACCCAAACTCGACTTCCAAGACGTTCCCCAGATCCTTGGAGCGTAGACTCAATAACTTACAGTTAGTAGATACATGGAGGTGTCTTAATATGGGCTCCAAAGAGTTTACGTTCTACTCTAACCCGCACAATTCTTCAGCTAGGATTGACTACATTTATTGCTCACAAGTGGTCTTAGCCAATTCGATCTCTGCTAGCATTGTTCCATGCGTGTGGTCGGACCACCATATGGTGCTATATGACACATCAGGAATAGGTCTCTCTCCTACTCCCTTCTCATGGAGACTTAATGACTCCCTATTAGCCAATCCGATAGACTCTCAGGAACTCTCCGATTCCATATCCGAATTTTTTAGATTAAACCCTACTGTGGACACCTCAATCCCAAACACATGGGTCACTCACAAGGCCTATATAAGAGGTAAATTAATCTCGTTAGCAGTTAGAAAAAACCGTGCACGTACCGCTAAGATTCAAGATCTCACCAAGGAATTACAATTATTGTATAGAAATCATATTACATTACATGATCAATCCACCAGGCTATTAATTGACCAAAAGAGAATAGAATTAAATAACATTCTCTCAGATAATGCAGAGAAATCCCTCAGACACTCAAGATCCAAATTCCTACTATATGGTAACACCGCTTCCACAATGCTGGCAAGGAAATTGAACCAAACGTTAAAACCTCCACACGTATATAAATTAAATACATCATCAGGAATGACCACTTCTCATCCCAAGGAGGTTTTGAGCATTTTTGAAAAATTTTATTCTACACTACTTTCCTCCCCCTCTGACGCCACACCAATACACTCTCAAATCTGGTTTGATGAAATCCCTATCCCATCACTCTCTCCCTTGGATATAGAGCAGTTAAATGCCCCCATTACAGAAACTGAAGTAACTAATATGATTAAATCCCTTCGTAATTCATCTGCACCGGGCCCAGATGGCTTCAGTGCTTCATACTATAAAAAGTTTACTCCTATTCTATCCCCTAAACTTACAATACTCTTTAATCACATACTTAAGGGCAACGACTTCCCAGAAGAAATGTCCCTAGCAAACATGACTCTTCTCCCCAAACCGAACAAGGATCTTTCTAGCCCCCAAAACTTTAGGCCAATTTCGATTATTAATAACGACCTTAAATTATTCAGTAAAATCCTCGCTTCTAGATTATCCCAAATTATCCCAAAACTCATCTCATCATCGCAGTCAGGATTTATCCCCAACCGTCAAATTACGGATAACATTCGACTTGCATGCAACATTATACAAGACGCAAATTTATCTAAAAAACAATTGGTACTATTAGGACTGGACATACACAAAGCTTTTGACAGTGTCACTTGGAGCTATCTTGGAAAATTACTACCCAGATTCGGCTTCTCTAACGAGTTTCTAAATGGCTTTTCTGCTCTATATAAAAATCCTAAAACGAGAATTAAGATCCCGGGCTGTAACTCATCTTTCTTCCCTTTGGGCAGGGGCACAAGACAGGGCTGCCCCTTATCACCACTTCTATTTGCCCTTGCCATCGAACCGCTCTCGATTGCGATTAAAAGACATACTGGAATTTCAGGATATAGAAAGAACTCTGAGACATTCAAACTAAACTTATATGCTGATGACGCTCTCATGTACATACCAGACCCTTTCACCACATTACCCAATCTATTGAATACTTTAGAAAGCTTTGCAGGAATCTCAGGTCTTAGCATCAATTTATCCAAATCGGTAGCCCTACCAATTAACTTCTCAGAGTCCGACACCCTACATCTGAAGACCCTTTTCCCGTTTGTCTGGGCCTCCGAGAAGATTTCATATCTGGGAATACAACTTAATAAACATTACAATTCTATTTTTCAATCCAACTATCCTCCGTTGCTTGCCAAGATACGAGGTATGCTCCAAATGTGGTCCTCATACCAGCTATCTTTTCTAGGTAAGATCACAGCGATCAAAATGACCATTCTTCCTAAATTTATATACCTGTTCCGTGCGCTTCCCATTTACCTTACCAAAGCATACATCACCAAGTTACAATCTATAATCAATAAATTCGTTTGGGGCAACAAAAAACCCAGGTATGCAGCGAGCATACTATATCATCACCAACGTACTGGAGGTCTGGGCCTTCCTAATATATGGTTTTACTATATTAGTAGTAGATTGGCCCAAATGGCCCATTGGCACGATCGTTCCTCAGATCTACCTTGGATTAACTTTGAGGAAAACTCAGTCGCCCCATACCACTTAGCAGGGCTACTATGGGACCACATAGTCCCTATACGCAAAATCTCCTCCCGTAATAAAATCGTTTCTGACGCTCTCAGGATGTGGAGACTTGTCATCAAAAAATGGTCCTTCGCATCTCATCCCCCTCTCGGCACCTCCTTTTTGGGAAACCCCAGATTTTCTGAAGCATTTATTACCCCTGAGAGATTCGCATGGTGGTCCGGAAATAATTTGACTTCATTACTAGACTTATATGATGGTGGGACTTTCCTCTCTTTTGAGTCGTTACTACACACCAAAAATATCCCACTATCGGAAAAGCTCAATTATGACCTTATCAAAAACTTCTTTGAATCACACTACCCTAAGCCTTCAGGATCTCCTCTCAGCACATATGAACATATTTGTCTAAAAGATCTCTCAAGTAGGGGACATATCTCTACAATATATTCCTCACTTAACAATTGTGATCCAGATACAAAACTTGGTTACATGGTTAAATGGGAGTCGGAACTACAGACTGCTATATCAATAGCCGACTGGCGAGACATGTGGATAAATATGTGTAAGACAACCAAATCCCTAGGAGTGAGGGAAACGGCTATTAAAATATTCACGAGATGGTATTATACCCCCAAAAAATTGAATAAATTCTACCCCGAGATCTCCCCAAATTGTTTCAGAGGTTGTAATGAAGTGGGCTCTCTGATACATATTTTCTGGGAATGCCCCAAAATTAAAAATGTCTGGCAGGAAGTATTCAATCTAATAGAGAGAGTTACAGGATGTAAATTTCCACTCTTGCACCTGCAATGTCTACTTTTCAAAAATATTCCAGAAATTACCACAGACCTCACACGCCTAACACATACCATTTGCATCGCAATGTTATGGGTTATCTCCAAACACTGGAAAGAAACTTTCATACCCTTTGATCAGGTCATCAGTAGAATAGAAGATATAAGACTAATGGAACAATACCATCACACCATCACAAACACTAAGATCAAATTTGATCAAAAATGGACTCCTTGGTACATATACAAATGTTCCCTAACCACATGAATATCACATCAACTTAACCAATCAACATATGTTGTCTGTACAATTACTTGATATCTCTGTTTTCCACCACACCATGCCCATGGTTTATGTTAGTTGGACGCCTCTCACTGAGGCGAAAGAGGTAATCTACATATTGACGATTTCCCACGTATTCTGTTAACTTGCTCACTCTACTCTTGGATA
The DNA here is from genome assembly GCF_965119305.1 of Pelophylax lessonae. Lineage (NCBI taxonomy): Eukaryota > Metazoa > Chordata > Amphibia > Anura > Ranidae > Pelophylax > Pelophylax lessonae. Next base: position 205,329,933 of record NC_138779.1, on the reverse strand, counting down.
TTTTATCATTCTTACAACGCTATATTGCCATCAAGAACGGATATACATTTTATATTTTGTTTAATTATTGTTTCTTTTTTATCGCTTGTATGTTTTTTTTCACATGCCTATTACTTAAAATATTTTATTGATGAAACACCTTTATGTAAATTTTACATTTACTATACTGTTTGTATTGAATATATTTTTCAATAAAAGTTTATAATCAAAAAAAAAAGCAGTATTAAACCTTAAACCAAAAATGTCATATTGCTTTAGATGTGGTGGCTTTATTCGTTTTCTTTCTAGGCTTTTTCCCCTGCTGATCTGGCCAGTAACACACCTGTATTAGTGAGACACCACTCTGGATGAATGAGCACAGGAGCCATAGCAGAAGGCTGCATTGTCAGTCTGGTGGAGGGGAGGGGAGGGTTAGTGTAGCTAAATCTGCTAGACCATCTAACAAGCGGATGCCAAACTCCGGCTCACACTACAGTTAAACAAAGAGTCACAGCAATCCTTGTGGGAATAAAGGTTTTACATGAATAAATAAAATCTGATCATTTTAAGCACCCCTGCCAGCGTCAAATGGTTTGTCTCAACCCTGCAACTGATACATTCTGCTGGAGGGCTTGTTCTCTTAAACAACATGTAGGCAGGTTGAACTGTAGTTAGATAAAGGCTAGCCCAGGGGCAGGGAAAGGGTTCATTGTTGCAAGGTCAGTTTTGGGCTTTTGGTCCTAGCTGGCCCACCTGTGCTATAAAAAGGGGGGAAGGCTGAGGTCCGTGAGTTCTGGACAGACTTGCGAGCTGAACCGGTTGGCGCTGTTTGGGAGATCAGGATTTCTGCACCTTGCAGACCGCTGAAGGCACCGGAACCCTCAGAGACCTCCTAGCTTTGGACAATGCCATAATGGACTCTCCCCTGACAGAGGTATGCCTGGGCAGCCACACGACAATAGTTAGGGTAAAGATGTTGTTTATATTGAACTATATGCTGCAATTTGTTCAGTAAAACTTCCATTGACCGTTAGGAGCCTGTTCTGAAGTTACTCAAAGGGGTGCATGTAGGTTCTGGTGTATCAAAAGAACTTCGACCTGCAAAGAACACGGAGTATGAAGCAACACCAAGGCAAGAGAAGGGAAAGATTGTTGCAAAGGGTAACCAAGCACAAAGTCAAGACACAAAGCAAGCCATCATCAGGTGTGCTACCTGGTATGGTGATAGGTTCTCCGTTAGCGAGGGGGTTGTTATCGGGCTTCCTCTCTAGCGGTCTGTTTCCAGTAGCAACTCTAACCTGTGTTACAAAGATCTAAGACAGGGATCCTCAAACTACGGCCCTCCAGCTGTTTCGGAACTACACGTCCCATGAGGCATTGTAAAACTCTGACATTCACAGACATGACATGGGCATGATGGGAATTGTAGTTCCTGAACAACTGGAGGACCATAGTTTGAAGACCCCTGATCTAAGGCCTGGTCACGAGGTACGGGAAGGAAGGAGTTCATAAGCATGCATGAGGTCTGCGACTTTTCGGCCGAACAAAATCTGGTGTGCATGCTATAAAATTTTTGTTGGCCGTCACCAGAACGGCCGATTGTTCGTCAGTCAGTACAGAATTCGGCCGACATAAATAAGATGAGCAAGACTGGGCATGCTCAGAGAAGAAAAAACACACGAAAAGTAGACCAGAACATGACATCACTTCTGCAGTTGGTTGTTGTTGGCCGACAAAATTCGTGTGAAGTCTAGAGCACATTTCAACCAACACAACAACACTGGACAAAAGACGGCCGATCGGTCGGCCAACAATCGGTGCGTGTGTACGGGGCTTTAATGGGCACAAATTCCCACAGACACCCTCCAGAATCTTGTGAAAAGCCTTTCTAGAAAAGTGGCGATTGTTATGGCCGCCAACTCAATATTAATGGCGTTTTTTTTTTCCTAGTGTAGTGCACCCCACGTAGGAGCCACAAGTGAACTGGGTTCCCCCACCCTGCAGAGTCAGGAACACTGAATTTCCACAGCCACACTTGGGTCAGGAAAGTCCAGCACTTTGTTTTTGTATTTTTTTGAGGGGATAAAACTTTATTAGGGGTTAGGGAGAATAGGATGCCCACTTCACTTTAGAGAACTCTTCAGAGACAACTCTTCCTATATAAAATCTTAATACACTCTTCTACTTCCTCCAGCACACTTGCTTGCAGATATCCCAGCTGGCACAGTGATCGGTTAATCGAACTAAAAGGCAACAGTCAGATTTTGAAGCAAAAGCCCTTTGCAGGAAGGGACCATGGACCCCTTTGGTGTGTAGAGAAAAAGTTGTGTCCTGCTACATTCCCGTGATCCCAGCACCACCTCTTTAGGCACTGCCAGCCCCTCTGGATGCAGTTGCCTCTCTCGCTAGCCCTCCTGATCACTTCCCACAGTCCTCCGAGACTGCAAACTCACCAGACCACCCGGCTGACTTCCCCTAGAGAACTCCTGGATGTGCTGACTCTCTCCCACTGACCTCACACCTGCTCCTGTGCATCCAGGACAGGATTCCTCCATGTGTTGTAGAGGAACCCCCCAGCACCCAAGCCCCAGGCCCAAGATCACCCCCCCCCCAGACTAGGGGGTACCCCCAAGGGCCACCAACAGCCTCCTCGGCCCTCCTTCTTCATCTTCCACCTGACTGCCCCTGCTGGCATAACAAAAGAGTATTTAAGAGGTGCCCAACCCCTGCCAGCCCACCTGCTGAAGATTGGCTGGGGTCAGCCTCAATACTCCAAGCAGCTCCTCCTAACCTCCCACCCATTCTTCTGAAAGCTTCTCCAAATTTCCAGCAAGTAGGGGGAGGTACCAGAGGTGCTGCTTACTGAGTCATCCAGCCTCCCTGAGTTATTTAGCTCATTTACGTCAGTTTCAATAGCAGCGATGAGCCAAGCCCACCAATGAGCACATGCATGTAACAGTTTTTCCAAGAATTGGAATGCACGGATCACAGTCAGGAGATGCATATTGCATTTGTAACGTGCATATTGCAGTGCAATACTGTTTGCTCATACAAGTGTCCTGATGCCTGCTTTTACATCTTAAGGTCCCATTCCCACGGACGGACCGATTGGGTCTGCCTGTCAGTTTTTACGGGCGGACCCGACTGGACCATCCATTGCTCTCTATAGAGCGGCGGATGTCAACAGACGTGTCTGCTGACACCCGCCAATTAGGGTGACCACATTTCGAAACTGCCGTTGGTACCTGATTAGGTTTGCCTAATGGACCGGACCTGATGCCTGTAACACACTGAAGAGAAGGACTGAGCACTGCAGCGTCCATTATTCCCACGGCTATAAGACACGCTGAACACTGGTGGGAAAACAGGGCTGGATAGCGCCGGCGGCTCCTCCTTTGTGACACACCTAACTAGGAAGGGGAGGGAGCTTTGTCCACCTCTTGATGTGTTTCTCCAGGAGAGGCAGGGCGCCGTACGGCGCACCGGGATGATTTCATCTGCAATCGATGCAGCCGTTCTCTGCATTGATTCAGAATCATGAACGGTTACATGGGCTGTTTCAGTTTCATTCAGGGACACTCTAGTCCTGGAATGAAGGTGCCCAGGACCCAGGACAGACCTGCAAAATGCGGGACTGTCCCAGGCATTTCGGGACACTTGGTCACCCTACCGCTGACATCCGATCCTGTACGCTTAAATCAGATGGATGGGGAACCATTCCCCATCCACCTGGCAGATCGGATCAGATGACATTCAGATCCGGTCCATTTTCATCTGACAGCCCATAGAGGAGAGTAGGTTGTGTCTGTGTCTGCTCTGGAACAGACACAGACCTGTAATCTGCCTGCTTAGCAGGGATCAGCGGAGAGATTCCCTGCTGAGCAAGCGAACTCCACCAGTGTGAAAGGGGCCTTAATGAGTTGATTTTTTGTTTTTTGTTTTTTGCAGTGTTTGGTTGCTTATTACTTATTTCTGTTATAGCACCTTAGAGCTCGCATTACAGATGCATATTTGAATGGGAGGGTCCAAGGTACAACTTGTTGGTCATTTTATGATGTCTGTATGTAGCAAAGTGTTAGAACCCCATTGTATTTCCTTGTGAGAAATTTGCTGCAATGCTCCCAAATGCCAGTAGATGTCCCCACATGTCCTCAGTTTATCTGTATTGGAACTTTTCTAAGTGGAGTCTGATATAAGATCAATGTGTCCTCTGCTGTGGGCTCCAGGCCCCATTTTGGAGAGGTCTGTTTAGCAATTGGACGCCAAGCTCTCTGTGGTCATTTTGCTAAGGACATGTGCTGTGTCACAGGAGGGAGTACTGGATGAAAAGGCAGAGTGGATACCCACCATCATGTAAATGTGAGAGTGGACCACATGCTTGTTCCTTTCATTGAGTGGGTCTACTCCCAACGAATTAAGAGTCTTTCTTGTGAAAAAAAGTGAAACCAGAAGGCACAGGAGTATTATATGCGTTGGTGTCCATCTTTGGAGGGCATAAGCTCTAAGTGCATTAGCATCAGTGGCGGCTGGTGCTCAAATTTTTTTTTTGCGGGGGGGCGCGGGGGGGGGGGGGGGTGCAGAAAAATGTAATAGGCATTGCTTTGCGACAAAAAACACTGTAAAAAAATTGCATGACTCTGAGGTCACAAAAGTGTGAAAGGGGTCTTCAGTAATCAAGGTATAGTGTGCCCCCTTCAATGCACAGTGACCACAGCGTGCCCCCCTTTGAATGCAGAGAGACCAGCGTTCCCCCTTTCAATGCACAGTGACCAGCGTGCCCCCTTTCAATGCACAGTGACCAGTGTGCCCCCCTTTCAATGCACAGTGACCAGCGTGCCCCCTTTCAATGCACAGTGACCAGCGTGCCCCCCTTCAATGCACAGTGACCAGCGTGCCCCCTTTCAATGCACAGTGACATGCGTGCCCCCTTTCAATGCACAGTGACCAGCGTGCACCCTTTTAATGCACAGTGACCATCGTGCCCCCTTTCAATGCACAGTGACCAGCATGCCCCCTTTCAATGCAGTGACCAGCGTGCCCCCTTTCAATGCAGAGACCAGCATGCCCCCTTTCAATGCAGAGACCAGCATGCCCCCTTTCAATGCAGAGTGAACAGTGTGCCCCTTCAATGCAGAGACCAGCGTGCCCCCTTTAATGTAGAGATCATCGTGCCCCCTTCAATGGAAAGACCAGCGTGCCCCCTTTCAATGCAGAGACCAGCGTGCCCCCTTTCAATGCAGAGACCAGCGTGCCCCCTTTCAATGCAGAGAGACCAGCGTGCCCCCTTCAATGCAGAGACCAGCGTGCCCCCTTTAATGTAGAGATCATCGTGCCCCCTTTCAATGCAGAGTGAACAGCGTGCCCCCTTTCAATGCAGAGACCAACGTGCCCCCTTCAATGCAGAGATCAGCGTGCCAAATGTATAAAGAGTGTTTGAAAGAAATCGAATGGCTGTGCATATAGCCAGTAAATTAGCAACTTTAGGCATCTCTGCCCTTTGCAAGGTAGAGTAGGGACTGACCAGAGAGGGATCACTTTGACACAGTCGGCCGGCTTGAACATGTAATGCAATATATGGAAACTAAAGGCTCTTTCACACGGCCGCTCCGTGTGAGAGCTCCGCTGCGGGACTTTTTTTATTTTTTTTTCACGGAGCGGATGACATTTCTGTCATCCGCTCCGTGTGCCCGCATATCATCCCATCCGTTTGCGGATGATATGCGGACATAATGTAAGTCTATGTGGATTGCGGATGTCAGCGGAGGACACCGCTGACATCCGATTTTCCTTCCTTTCCGTTTTTTGAACGGAACAAAAATAGGGTTCTGTTCCGTTCCAAAAAACGGAACAGAACTGAAAGGAAGAAAATCGGATGTCAGCGGATGGTATTCCGCTGACATCCGCAGTGCCATAGACTTACATTATGTCCACAAATCATCCGCAAAAAAATAGGATGATTTGCGGACATACGGAGCGCCCGTGTGAGAGGGCCCTTAGAATCCCCATTTTATAAGCAATAGTATAGGAAAGGGTTAACAAGTGGCAACACCTCCTCAGTTTCCCATGTGTTGAATATGTGAAGTTATTTGGACCCGAGCATTCATTTCCCCATTTCCACTGCATGGTGCAGGTTGGTAACTATGAAGGGCAGGGATGCCTGAAGTTGCTAATTTACTGGCTATAAGTGTATACTCACTGTGCTGTAACACCTTTGTATTATATATTGATTTTGGTGAATATTTTGGGATCCATCTGGTTATTTGCTTAGATAACCAGTTTTACCTGCTGGGGCTGTCCACCCTCTTAAACTTTGTATGCTTTCCTATTGTTGAATATGCACGGCTTTATTTTGGCCCTGAGCGGTTTTCACCTCCGGGTGCCCTATATTGGCACGCTATGTCCACACTCTCAAGAGCAAATGAGAGGTAGGCAAATATGCCAGATAGGGAATCGAGACTGACCAGGGAGGCAATCACTTTGACTCAGTTGGCCGGCTTGAACATGTATTGCAATATATGGGAACTAAAAATCCCCATTTTTTTTTTTTTTTTTTTTTAGCAAAGTTTGCTATAGGAAAGGATTAACATGTGGCAATGCCTCCTTAGTTTCTCATGTGATGTATATATGAAGCTAAGCCTCGTACACACGCACAGATTGTTGGCCGACCGATCGGCCGTCTTTTGTCCAGTGTTGTTTGTTGGTTGAAATGTGCTCTAGACTTGCACTGGACTTTTGTTGACCAACAAAAACCAACTTCAGAAGTGATGTCATGTGATGGTTGACTTTCCCTGTGTTTTTTCTTCTCTGAGCATGCCCAGTCTTGCTCATCAGATTTTTGTCTGCCGAAATCTGTACTGACTGAGGAACAATCGGCCGTTCTGTTGTTGGCCAACAAAAATTTTATAGCATGCACACCAGATTTTTTTCAGCCGAAAATTCGCAGTTGGTTGTCGGAAGCATCATACTAACAAGCCTACAATCGGCCGATCGGACGTTGGCTGACAATTTACAGCCAACAATATGTGCGTGTGTACGGGTCTTTACTCCCTGTGCTGTAACCCCCTTTGTATTATATATTGATTTTGGTGATTATTTTGGGATCCACCTGGTTGGTTGCACAGATAACTAGTTTTACCTTCTGGTGCTGTCCACCTTTCTAAATGTTATACTTTTATGTGTGGGTTGTTTTTTTTTTTTTTTTCTTTAATTTTTGGATAGAGCAAAGGGGATTATAACCCCTGTCAGTTGTGTGTGGGTTTTTTTGCTGTCTGTGTCCCATTGCAGAGATTTTCCTTCACTTCCTGTCCCATAGCCAAAACAGGAAGTGAGAGGAAATCCCTGTAATTTATGGGAATCCCTTGGAGACCCCCAGGCCACCAGAACTAGTGTCCCTCATTGGAAAATTTTGCCCTATTACTTTTCTGGGGACCCAAAATTTTTAGAATTTTCTTTACTTATATGTTCAATGTTAAAGTGGAGTTCCGGCCTCAAAATCGATCAAATCCATTTTGGGCCATCCTCTTGCTGAGTGTAACCTGAAAAAGAAATGGATACTGGCGATTTTTTTTTTTTTTTTTTTTTTTTTGTCACTTACCTTTTATAGACGAAAATATACTCCCCCTTCCTTCCACTTCCTCCCTCTGCGGCCGCAGCCCGCGCCGTCACTTCCGGTTTGCGATGATTCCTGGGAGCTGAACGTCGCTCCCAGCAATCAATGCGCCTGCACCGGCCCCGCTCGTCACTTCCGGTGCAGGCGCGGCATTCACTGCTAAACAGCTTCTGGGCATGCCCAGAACCTGTGCAGGGATGCCGCGCCTGCCCCAGAAGTGACGAGCGGGGCCGGTGCTGTGGGACTCAGACGCCACAAAGAGGAAAACGAAGAGGGACGCTGCGGTAAGTATTTCTTCTTGCAGGTAAGTGCGACCCGGGACAGTTCAGAGGCTATCCATTGTGGAATGTACTAGCCCTGACTGTCCCGGGGTTATTTTTAGCTCAAATTGACCCCCTGAGGCCGGAACTCCGCTTTAATGGTAAACGGGACAAATAGAGAGGATGAATCTCCTTAACTGGGCACAGACAGCAATCCATTCTGACAGGGGTTCTAATTAGAAATTGACTGATATATCGATGGCCGTTCTGCACTTTCCCCGATATATTGCCGATATTTCGGGAAAGTGCTTGTACCGGAGTGATGCCTGCAGCTAGAGGCATCACCCCGGTACCGGTGTCCATAGCCGACGGTTGGCTGTCTTGTAATGACAACCGATGCGGCTGAGAAGCCGCTCGGCTGTCATTACAAGGAGCGGGACGGGACGCCTTCCGCGGCTCGCCCAGGTCTCCCTGGCAACCAGCCTGCACGGCCGCTGAAGACCCGATCAAAACCGCATTCGGCTCTGATCGGGTCTCCATGCAAAAACCCGGAAGTGATGTCATGACGTCACTTCCAGGTACTCTGCGCCAAATAAAAAAAAAAATTACCGCATTCAAAACAACCAAATTTGGCGTTCTGGATGCTTTTAAGTGCAGAGGAGGGGTTTGGGGTCTTTTCGACCCCCCCAGATCCCTCCACAAGAGTACCTGTGAAATACTTATTTTCGTACAAAAAAAAATCGTCCGATACCGATATGCATTGGCCAAAATATCGGTATCAGCAACGAAAAACCGATATTGGTCGATCCCCAGTTCTAATCCTTCTCCACTCTATCCAAAAACTAAACAAAGTTTTACCCTTAGTTCTACTTTAAGGTAAAAGCATAGTTTGGTTCCATGTATCCATCCCTTTTTTAAGAGGTCACATCACTGACACCTATATCCCTTCCCATAGCTGTTCATAGCTGGCTTTCTGGACCTCCCCAAGGAAGATGTTGTGTGGCAACCTTATCGGGTTCACCTGCTCCTGTCTGAGCTTCAGTCTGGAGCTCACAGCCATCCTCGGCAACTACTGGGTGGTGAATTATAGGTTGGACTTCTCCCATGAAGGCATCTGGCAACAATGTATCAATAACACATGCATTACAATCACTGGGAGAGGTAAGATGTGTGTTTCGGTCTATCAGATATACATACATCACCATCTTAAACTGCAGGTTAATTTACCAAAAATCAAGAATTTTAAAAGCTCTCTTGCAGTTTTTTCTTTTTCATTATTTTTATTCACTAGCAACAGGGGTGTAACTACAGGGGTTGTAGGGGTTGCAATGGCAACCGGCCCCATGCTCCAGGGGGCCTGTGTGGCTCCCCTGTACACCTGGATAGGAGGGGGCAGCATTTAGAGAAATCACTGTCCTCCTTTTTCCTCCTGTAGCTGCAGGAGGAAAATGGAGGAGATTGGTTCCTCTGTATGCTGCCCCCGCCGCCCCTCCTATCCAGTTCACTTGTGTTCTGCTGTCTCTGGGCCCCTGTGTGCTTCCCTGCCCCCCCCCCCCCCGTGCTCCCTCCCCTCTCCTGCCGGATGCTGCAGGGGATGTGTCACAATAGAGAACCAGGAAGGGGTCAGTAAATATGTAATTTACCAGCTCCTTCCTTTTCTGAATGGACAGAGTCATAGTCGGGGACATTGTAAAAAAAATAAAATAAAAACTACCGACACCAGTGGGTGAACTTCCAGGATCGCAAAGGTCACACTTACGACTGGGCCCTGGCATTCCACCACTGTGGGGAGGCCCCAAGATGGCAGGAAGGGGGCCCACTGCAGAACTTGTGAAAGGGTCCCGCAATGAGAGTAAAGGGCCCCAGGATCAGTGGGACGAGCCTCAGGCTTGAAGAGAAGGGCCCTGGCCAGGGGTCCGGGGGACGCTTCATGGTTTCTTGCACCAGGGCCCTGAAGGTTCTAGTTACGCCTCTGACTAGCAATGTGTCTGTGTTTATTTTTATCCGATTCTCCTTCACTGATATTTGTGTTTCCCTTACAGAGTACATTGATGTCATTCGCAGCTTGGTCATCCTCTCCACCGCTCTGCTCCTGTTGGGGATAGCCTTTTCCTGCATTACATTTTTTAATTATCACGTAGGACAGTGTACAGCCTCCCTTGTAGCTTGTATTCTGGAAGTCCTATCGGGTAAGAGCCCGCCCCCGAGGAACAGCTTGAGTGCACTAACTGGACAGCATGTTAATTAAAAAGCAGATAGGGGGAGACCCCTGAGCCTACTTAGGTTGAGCAGTACATTTTGGGCTTTTTGGGCTTCATTGGGGGTAGAGAAGGCTTTAGTTCCTGCTCCCCTTGGGGGTTGCCCCTTAGCGGTACCAGCCCAGGTTCTATGCAATGTTTGTGTCTTCCCTCCCTCTCTCTCTTCTCTCTCTTTCCTTCTTCTCAGCTTCGCCTCTTTCTTTTTCCTCTCCCTTTTCCCCCTTTATTGTTTTGCCTATATTGTACTTTCTTGGGACGGTGGTCCTCCTGGGCTGCCCCACCTTGGTCTTTGGGTTCCCATGGCTTCCGGGGACCCTATCAGGCTGGGGTTGACTGGTGTGCGGGGGAGGGGGGGGGAGCATATATGGATTCTCAGCTGTTATATCTAGCCATTTTTTCTGATGTCCGACTTTTTTCTTGCTCGCCCTTACACCCTCCATTGTGTTATTATGTTTTGCAGGGCAGCTAGTTCATACAACTGTGGACTTTACTGTACTGTCAGTTTATATTACTGTTGCCTATGTTTAGGCTCCCTTCCCCCCTTTTTATTTCTTGTACTGTTGTATTTCGTTGCAAAAATCTTTCTAATTAAACCTATTGAAATAATAAAAAAAAAAAAAAGCAGACCAGATGGTGAGGAAGTGCAGGACAGAGCATCACACTGGGAGCTGTGACCACTCTTTTTCTGTAAGAGCAACCCAGATTTTTAGGGTACTGAAACATTATAATTAAAGAAGCGTAAAGTAGGGAACGACCGACAGGGCCATCTTACCGAATGGGCTTGCTGGGCAGTTGGCCGGGGGCCCCACTTGCCCTGGGGGCCCCACCTGGCCAGCGACCCAGCCAAGCATTGGTCCTGATTCCCGTGTGCATCCTGCCGCCGAACTTAGCAGGTGGCAAGCGCCTGTCGGGCCATTAGGGCTATAGAGGGGGAGCCCACAACTGCAGGAATGCCTGTCCACCTCCACGAGAACGGGCACACACAGGACAGTTGAGTCAGACTCCTATCCGTGTGTGTGTTCTCCGGACCCAGCCACCGGACTTGGAAGCTTTCATTAGCCTGGCACTGCTGTACCAATAAATATCGCCTTATCGATAATTCACGTTTTTATTCTCGTGGGTGATTGTGTAGGCGGGGCCCCAGTGCACTGCATTGCCCGGGGCCCTTTAACGCTCTTAAGATGGCACTGACGACCGATTATCAGCAACACCGATATATCGGGGGCCGATATGCACTTTCCCCGATATATATCGGAATCGGCCCTGCCCTGAGGTTACCGATATTGAAGATATTTCGGGAAAGTGCTGTACCGGAGTGATGCCTGCAGCTAGAGGCATCACCCCGGTACCGGTGTCCATAGCCGACAGTTGGCTGAACTGTAATGACATCCGATGAAACTGAGAAGCCGCTCGGCTGTCATTACAAGGAGCGGGAGGGGACGTCCCCCTCCCGCCGCCTTCCGCAGCTCGCCCACCGGGAGACCCGGGCATCCTACCTCCACTGCCGCCCAAGAGAAGACCCGATCAAAACCGCATTCGGCTCTGATTGGGTCTCCATGTAAAAAAACCCGGAAGTGATGACATGACATCACTTCCGGGTACTCGGCGCCAAATTCAAAAAAATGACAGCATTCAAAACAGCCAAATTTGGCGTTCTGAATGCTTTTATGTGCAGAAGAGGGGTTTGGGGTCTTATAGACCCCAGATCCCTCCACAAGAGCACCTTTTGAATTATTATTATTTATTTTTTTTTGTACGAAAATATCGGCCGATACCGTTATGCATTGGCCAAAATATCGGTATCGGCAACGAAAATCCGATATTGGTCGATCCCCAGTTCTAATCCTTCTCCACTCTATCAAAAACTAAACAAAGTTTTACCCTTAGTTATACTTTAAGGTAAAGGCAAAGTTTGGTTCCATGTATCCATGAGTTGTGGTTTTGTTTAGGGTACTCTGCGCCGAATTAAAAAAAACTGACAGCATTCAAAACAGCCAAGAGTTGGCGTTTTGAATGCTTTTCAGTGCCAAGGAGGGGTTTGGGGTCTTTTAGTACCATTTGGAAAAAAAAAAAAATTTTTTTTTTTTTACATGTCCGAAAATATCGGCTGATACCGATATCCGATGACCAAAATATCAGTATCGGCATTAAAAAACGATATCGGTCGATCACTGGCGTAAAATGTAACTTCATTCAAAAGTGACTGTAAAAAATATCCTTATGCTCCAAAAAAATCTATTTTACATCCGTTACTTAATGGCCCTGTAATTTATTTTTCATAAAATTCTTTCCTAATGTCTTTTTTTTTCCTCCCTGTAACAGCGGCGAGTTTCACATCCTATAGTCCCTACTCCAGTTGGGAAGTATAAGAGGGTGGCTACGCTCCTACATACAGCGGGATCATGGAGAACTAATCTAGCACCCTCTAACAGGAAGTCAGATCACAGTTGGAAAAAAAAAAACTATTTGGGTGTTTGGAGGAGGCTAAGAACCACAATAGATAGCCTTACTCATAGGCGTGTGCATCGGGTGTGCTGGGTGTGCCTGGGCACACCGCAATCACCCAGTGTGGCATACATTCTCATGTCGATTGACAGGCAGCACAGCCCAGACAATCTGCGACACGGTCAGCTGCTCTTATGCCTACCCGACCCTTGTCCTGGTCCCGATCTGTTTTGTACTCTCCTAGTCCTGTCATTGGCTTCTCACACAGCTCCGCTCAGGCAGCCAATCGCTGCTCTCTCCTGATGGCCACATCAGTTTCGCTAGTTTCAGCACCAGCCATGTGCTTTACTGTTACTTGTAAACACAGAAGCCTCAGTTCTGTGTTTACAAGTGACACTGCAAATCGCATATATCTCCTGCCGGCTTCCGCAGAATCTCCCAGCCGCTGCACTCGGAGCGAGGCAGAGACAGTTGCCCCGCACTGTGTTCATGGGTAGGAGGCGGGGCATTACTGTACATTCTGAGCTGCAGATGTCCGGATGGTCAGAAGTAAGGTGCAGAATTAAGGAGCTATGTAAGAGGGCTGCAAAGCTTAGCTGTTGGGGGGTTGCAGAGATAAGCTGTACAAAAAAGGTGCAGAGGTGAGGGGTGGACAAGTGTCAGCTATGGCCAGGGGTGCAGAGGTGAGCTGTAGAAGGGGGGGGGGAGTGTAATGAGGTGAGCTGCAGTCATGGAAGGGGGAGGGGAGCAGAGGTGAATTGCAAACACGAGATGCAGATGGAAGTTGTGGAGGGGTGGGTGCAAAAGGGATGGTTGGGAAGCAGAGGGGAGTTGTGGATGGGTAGGTGTGCAGAGGTGAGTTACGGACAGGGGCTGCAAAACGATGGTTAGGGAGCAGAGGTGAGTTGTGGATGGGTAGGTGTGCAGAGGTGAGTTACGGACAGGGGCTGCAAAACGATGGTTAGGGAGCAGAGGTGAGTTGCAGAGGTGGGTTGTGGATGGGTGGGTGTGCAGAGGTGAGTTATGGACAGGGGGTGCAGAGGTGGGATGTGAATGGGTGGGGAGCAGAAGTGAGTTGCGGACAGGGGGTGCAGAGGTGGTTTGTGAATGGGTGGGGAGCAGAAGTGAGTTGCGGACAGGGGGTGCAGAGGTGGTTTGTGGGTGGGTGGGGGGGAATCAGTAAGAGGCAGACGGGGTGCGGAGGTGATTTGCGGAAGGGTGGGGGGGGGATGCAGAGGTTCTTACAGACAGGGGGTGCAAAGATAGGTTGTGGATTGGTGGGGAATCAGAGGTGGGTTGTGGATAGATGGGGGTGCACTCCAAAGTTGCTCATCCATGTCTTTATGGACCTTGCTTTGTGCACTGGTGCGCAGTCATGTTGGAACAGGAAGGGGCCATCCCCAAACTGTTCCGCCAAAGTTGGGAGCATGAAATTGTCCAAAATGTCTTGGTATGCTGACATCTTAAAGCGGAGTTCCAGCCATTTCACTCACCTGTCCAACGGTCCAGCGATGCGGCCGCCCGAAGCCTCGATCCTCTCCCTCGGCGCCGGCATCACTGCTGTGGGCACGCGGCTGTGACAGTTTGCGGCTTCACAGCCGGGTACCCACTGCGCATGCGCGAGTCGCACTGCGCGTCTTGATTGGCCGGCAATCTTCTGGGACCTCTGACGTGTCCCAGAAGATTGCAGTGAGGGAGGGGGAGAGGAGAACTTCCGTTCAGGGCGCCACGGCGCTTCGAGCGGAAGTGGGAGCGGATACCTGTAAAAACTAGGTACCCGCTCCCCCCCCAAAAAAATTACATGCCAAATGTGGCATGTCAGGGGGTTGGAATACCTAAAGCGGAAGTTCCACTTTTGGGTGGAACTCCGCGAGTTCCCTTCACTGGAACTAAGGAGCCAAGCCCAACCCCTGAAAAACAACCCCACACCATAATCCCCCCTCCACCAAATGATTTGGACCAGTGCACAAAGCAAAGTCCATAAAGACATGGATGAGTGAGTTTGGGGTGGAGGAACATGACTTGCCCCAACACCTTTTGGATGAATTGGAGTGGAGACTGCGAGCCAGGCCTTCTCATCCAACAGTGCCTGACCTCACAAATGCACTTCTGGAAGAACGGTCAAACATTCCCATAGACACACTCCTAAACCTTGTGGACAGCCTTCCCAGAAGAGTTGAAGCTGTTATAGCTGTGAAGGGTGGGCCAACTCAATATTGAATACGGACTAAGACTGGGATGCCATTAAAGTTCATGTGCGTGTAAAGGCAGGCGTCCCAATACTTTTTGACTATGTGTGTGTGTGTGTGTATATATATATATATATATATATATATATATATATATATATATATATATATATATATATATATATATATATATATGTATGTGTGTATATATATATATATATATATATATTACACATGCGTTTGAGCTTTGGGGTGCACATCCTTATGCAATAGACCTATGCCCTTGCTGTCCTAAGGTGACAATGTGCACTCACTGTATTGTAGTTATGACCGGACTACCGAACACTTCTGCTTTTTTCTTCCACCTTATTAAACAGATATCACGCTTGTATATTTAACAGACCAAAAAGAAGCAAATTGGAGACGTTTTTTTGCTAAGTTTTTTTTTTTTCATAACCTTTAAATGGCATTAAGACTGAGAGCTCCCTCTACTGGTGAATCTACATATCTGTTTTTTAATAGAATAAAAGAAATATGGAAGACAAGCATAAGAAGCACTACAATAAAAACTTCACTACTACAGGTGCATCTCATAAAATTAGAATATCATTAAAAAGTTAATTTATTTTAGTAATTCAGTTTGCTTTACTGAAAATATTGAATTACTGAAATAACTTTTTTTTTTTTTTTACACAGGGATCTTCCTTTTAATTGGATTGTTGGTGTACACATCGGAAATGGCTGATAACGCCCTGAACAGTTCCTACAACTTTGATTGGTCATACTCCCTCTGCTGGACCTCATTCGGGCTCTTGGTTACTGCAGGTTGGTTGTCAGCAATGTCTCCAATTTTTAATATACTGGAAAAAAATAAAAATGGGGGTTACCTTAACCAATGTCATACAATGTTTTATTTGGATTGAACTTGTCTGCACAACATCATGCTTCCAGACCAGGACTGAGAACGAGGAAGACACTGAGGATTTTGGGGGATGTGCGTTCTGCTTTCTGTGGTTGGCTCCCTGAATGCACACAAGAAGGGGAGGCATTGATTATATGAATACACATCCTGAGCCTTAAGCCCCGTACACACGTACCGATTGTCGGCCGTAAATATTCGGCCGACGACCGATCGGCCGATTGTAGGCTTGTTAGTATGATGCTTCCGACAGTCGACAGCGCATTTTCGGCCGAACAGAATCTGTCGTGCAAGCATTAAAATTTTTGTTGGCCAACACCAGAACGGCCGATTGTTCGCCAGTCAGTACAGATTTCGGCCGACAGACAGCAGATTAGCAAGACTGGGCATGCTCAGAAAAGAAAAAAGACAAGGAAAGTTAACTATCACATGACATCACTTCTGCAGTCGGCTGTTGTTGGCCGACAAAATTCGTGTGCAGTCTTTTGCAGTTTTCAACCGACAGGACAGCCCTGGACAAAAGACGGCCGATCGTTCGGCCGACGATCGGTACGTGTGTACGAGGCTTTAATCGCAGTGCAGATCATCACTGATGGCCTAGCAGAAAAACATGATCTTTATTGCTTTGGCTAGGTACTGGTATGTGATTTCCCCCCCACAGACCACAAACCAGTCAATACCAGTAAATTGTATACATCTGGAACACCAAAATAGATCTAAAAAACCAAAACCGAGATCATCCCTGGAAGTTTTTTAGGTTATCTTTTTGTGTGTAATTATATATATATATATATAATTTTTTTATTTATTTTTTGGCACACCTTTTACTTTTACTTTGCACATCTAATACAACCTTTTCTCTGCACAGCAATTTCGCACTTCCTGGCTTACAAAGCGACGCCGCAGCCTGCATATGAATCTGTGCAAAGAGACATCAACGGCCAGAGCTAACTTTGGGAACTTTACCTTTCAGCATCTACAGTATTGAGAGGGAGAAGGATGTTTGTCGCCTCCTACTGCCCACTTATATAAATTGTATAACAAAAATTATCTCTTATTTAGTATAAGTCACTAGTGCAGGGATCCTCAAACTACGGCCCCCCAGCTGTTGCGGGACTACACATCCCATGAGGAATTGTAAATCTCTGAGATTCACAGACATGACTAGGCATGATGGGAATTGTAGTTCCTGAACAACTGGAGGGCCATAGCTTGGAGACTCCTGCACCAGTGTATCTAACACCCCCGCCCCCCAAAAAATATAAATATATTTTTTTTTAGGTATCTGCATTCCTTTTTCTTTTCTGCTTCCTTTTTTTTTTTTTTTTTTTTCTACCGAAGGGGACACAGCAAAAAAAAAAAAAAAAAAAGAGCTGGTGGAGTCTTAACCACTCCCTGCTCTATCCCAAAAACTATTTTTGGGTAGATTCCCCCTCCCTAAGCCCCCATTCACACCTGAGTGATTTAGGATACTTTGCGGGACCTCTGAAACACAATCTGCATTTGGATCGCTTTTCAGAAGTATGTGAAAGGTGGTGAGGAAGGTCCTCCTACCTTCCTGTTATCACAATGACAGAGAAATGCAGCGCAATCCCCTAATTTATTATTGTTGTTGTTTATTATTATTATAAAATTATATGCATTTATTATTATTATATGCTATTATTATTATTATTATTATTATTATTATTATTATTATATGCTATTATTATTATTATTATATGCATTTATTATTATCATTTTATTTAATACGGAATAAATGTATATATTTTCTACCCACACAGCAGAGGGTGTCCTCAATATTCACAAACCGCAATTGTTTGCTCGTTCTATATTTTTGGATTACATATTCTATGGTGTATGATAATAATAAGCAGTTCCTGAAGTGGTCACTGTACATGAAAACACTCTATTTACACAAGGGGTGTCACATTTATTTTGTACTTCCCCTTTCTTCTTCTTTTTTTTTTTTTTTTTTTTTTTATTAAAAAAGAAATAAATAAAAAAATAAATATAAATAATATATAGTTTTTTTTTTTTTTAAATGAAATAATTAGGGGATTGCGCTGCAGTTCTATGTCACTTAGTTTACACATTGAGGTGTAGGAACAGTTATCAATTAGATATTTGGTTTACTGTGACGGCACTTATTTATTGCAGTGTTGTTTTTTTTTTTTTTTCCCATAGTATTATCACCAATGATGAAAATTATATTTGCTTTCCCCATTATCCTATGTAATCTGTATTGGTGATGGGGGGTGTGTATTTGTAGTCCAAATCAGAAGAGCTTGGGGTTGTAACCGTAGCATAGGAATTTTATTACTGGCAGGATCACCGGGTTAAAAATAAAGGGAAGAAAAAGCCTTAAAAGAAAAAAAAACAAAAAAAAAAAAAGCGAATGCAGCTGCCACATGGACTGCGGTTTTATTGCTTGAGGATGATTGGTTATTGTAACTGCTTTAAATAAACAAAATGCTAAAAGCAAGAAATTGTGTTGCATGTTCCTTTAAAGCAACCGCCACATGGTAAACACCCCGCTACTTCGTAAAATTCCTGAGTTTGCACACTTACTGTGTCCACTATGACAACCTCCCACCATTCCTGCTTGATGTGTTTTTTTTTTTTAACCACTTAAGCCCCGGAAGATTTTACCCCCTTCCTGACCAGGCCCTATTTTGCGATTCGGCACTGCGTGACTTTATCGGACAATTGCGCGGTCGTGCCACGCTGTACCTTAACGAATTTGACGTCCTTTTTTTCCCACAAACAGAGCTTTCTTTTGGTGGTATTTGATCACCTGTGCGTTTTTTTTTTTTTTTTTTTTTTGATCATGCGCTATAAACAAAAAAAGAGCGTCAATTTTGCAAAAATAATATTTTTCACATTTTTTTTATATGAAATTCCCAAAAAAAAATGTAATTTTTTTTTTAACATTTTAGGCCATATTGTTTTCTGCTGCATATGTTTGGTAAAAAAAAATTGCAAAAAGCGTATTTTGATTGGTTTGCGCAAAAATTATTGCGTTTACTAACTAAGGGAAAGATTTTTGTCATTTTTGTTGTTTTTTTTTTTTTAACATGTAATGGAGGCGTTCTGTGTTTTTTTTTTTTTTTTTTTTCGGGACTGCCACATTGCGGCGGACAGATTGGACCCCTGACTGACATTTTTTACACTTTTGTGGGTACCAGTGACATTACTACAGTAATCAGTGCTATAAATATGCACTGTTACTGCAAAAATGACACTGGCAGGGAAGGGATTAACTTTATTGGAGAAAGAGGGGTTAAGTGTGTCCCTGGGGGCGTGCTTCTAACTGTGAAGAGGTGTGGCTTGTTGTGTAACAACAGAGATATACGATCCTGCATAGCAGGACCGTATGATCTCTGTTCTTACACAGGGAAGAATGACAGGCGGCTTTCTTTACATTAGCCGCCTGCCTTTCTCCCTCTGCAGCGGACGATCGCGAGTGGCCGGCGGACATTGTGTCCGCCGGTCACACGCGCTGGGGGGTCCGTGAACGAGCGACGGCGCGTGCTCGCACCCTAGAGCCTCACAGGCTAGCGACGTACCCCTACGTCGCTTTGCCTGTGAGGGGCTGACTGCCGCAGTAAATATAATGTGGGCGGTCGGCAAGTGGTTAAATGTATAGGGTATAGGGTATATGATGGGAGGAGCTAGGGAACACAAAGGTGGGTTTTACCACCCAAAGCCTAGCTTGATCTCCTTGCCAAGAATTTGTACCAACATTTTACCAATCAAAATATCATGTTTGGTGAAGACGCCTCTGTACTGCTCACTGTTCTCCTTGCTGGAGTGGAAACTTTATCTGAGGATCTGTAGTGCAAGGATCTCCCTGCTTCTGCTTCAAATGATTGTAAAGTGTGTTTGTTATTTAAAAAAAATAAATAAACAAAAATGTTATACCTACCTGCTCTGTGTAGTTGGTTTTGCACAGAGTCGCCCGGGTCCTTCTCTTCTCGGCTCCTGGCCCCTCCCTCCTGTTGAGCAACTTGCTATGGGGCCACGAGCCGAGTCACAGCTCCCTGTGTCTATTCAGACCCGGAGCCACGACCCAGCCCCGCCCCCTCTCTAACCTGAATGGCTGGCTGACTTTGACAGCAGCTGGAGCAAATTGCGCTACGCTGCTGTCTCAGCCAATGAAGAGGGGAGTCTTGGGCAGCTGATAAACTACTGCAACATCGCTGGATAAAGATGGGCTCAGGTAAGTATTAGGGGGGATGAGGGGGCTGCTGCTGCTGCACACAGAATGTTTGTTTTTTATCTTAAACACTTGCCGACTGCCGTCAGTATATTTACTGCTGCAGTCAGCCGCCCCTGGGCAAACCGACATAGTACTACGTCGCTCGCCCAGGAGCCTGTAGGGGGCGAGCACGCGCCGCCGGAGGCGCGCTCCCGCTCATTCACGGGCATCCCCACGTGAGTGACCAATGGCTCCGATGTCCGCCGGTCACTCGCGATCTCCCGCTGGAGAGGGAGAAAGGCAGGCGGTTGATGTAAACAAAGCCGCCTGTCATTCTCCCCTGATGTAAAGGCAGAGACTATACGATCCTGCTATGTAGGATCGTATGTCTCTGTGGTTAAATCACTAGCCACGCCCCCCCCCACAGTTAGAAACACGCCCCTAGGGATACATTTAACCCACTGATC
Source organism: Pelophylax lessonae (assembly GCF_965119305.1). Classification (NCBI taxonomy): domain Eukaryota; kingdom Metazoa; phylum Chordata; class Amphibia; order Anura; family Ranidae; genus Pelophylax; species Pelophylax lessonae. The sequence goes on along the minus strand of NC_138779.1, from coordinate 205,309,606 downwards.
GCCAATAAAGTTAACCCCTTCCCTGCCAGTGTCATTATTACAGTAACAGTGTATATTTATAGCACTGATTACTGTAGTAATGTCACTGGTACCCCCAAAAGTGTCAAAAATGTCAGTCAAGGGTCCGATCTGTCTGCAGCAATGTCGCAGTCCCGCAAAAAAATCGCAGATCGCCGACATTACTAGTTTAAAAAAAAACAATAAAAATGACTTAAATCTTTCCCGTAGTTAGTAAACACAATAACTTTTGCGCAAACCAATCAAAATACGCTTATTGCGATATTTTTGGTAAAAAAAAAAAAATGTAGCAGAAAACAAATTGGCCTTAAATGTTTAAAAATTTTGATTTTTAAATTTTTTTGGGGGGGGAGGAATTTCATATAAAAAAAATGTGAAAAATATTATTTTTTTTTTTTAAATTGTCGCTCTTTTTTTGTTTATAGCGCAAAAAATAAAAATCGCACAGGTGATCAAATACCACCAAAAGAAAGCTCTGTTTGTGGGAAAAAAAGGACGTCAATTTAATTTGGGTACAGCGTCGCACAACCGTGCAATTGTCCGTTAAAGTCACGCATTCCCGAATCGCAAAATAGGCCCTGGTCTTTGAGCAGCCAAATCCTCCGGGGCATTAAGTGGTTAATGCATAGAATTCATTAAGTTAAAAAAAACTTTCTGCCTTTACAATCCCTTTTTTAATTTATTTTGTGGATCGATGCTTCTTTATTATTACCCCACCAGTCGTCAGATCACCAATCATCCGAGGGGCAGCTCTGACACGATAAAGCAAAGACCTGCTTCTACCAAGATGGCCATCTCCATACAAGTGCAATGTGCGGAACAAGCCATGGAAAGCCAGTAATGGGGGGGGAAACAATTGGCCGCCGCAGGGAACCTATAGGCAATATTGGTGACTAGTCCTTTGTCCTCTGCCTCCCTATATATCAATCAGCGTTGAAAAGCAATTTTTTTGGTCACATACCCAGGGAATGCCTCTTCAAAGGCTTTTCATTGTAATATTTCAACTGCCACTGGTTACAATTTAATCAGAATATTGTGTCGACATTTATAAGGTTTGAGTGCAATATTGAAAGATTGTTCCGATCAAAAATTCCCTTCCAATTTCATCTTTCTGCTAAATGTTGTCCAGCGGATGTCTCATTGGGAGCAGATGATTACACTCAAATGAGTCAACTGAGACCCCTGGCTAGACCGAAGTCTTCCATCCATGGCGATGCTTTTCTCCATCATAAAGGATCTGGAGTTAAATGATCACATCCAGGGATTGTTCAGGATTTTAGTATTTTTGGTAAATTATTGCACAAAACATTTAACTTGGGACTCTCCACCATGACCAGACTTGTATCTACTTTTCTTCCTTCTTCGACCTTCCCACTTCTACTGTTCCCTCACTCATCTATCTCACTAGAACTTTATTCCTATCACTATACCCCTTATCCCTATTCATCGCACTGGAGCTTCATCCTCTATACCAATACCCCCTCATCCATCCTATAAATCTTTATCCCAATCCCAGATTCCAAATACTCCTTTTCCTAATTCATCCCACTAGAGCTTAATTTCCTATCCCAATACCCCCTTAATCCATCCACTAGGCATTTATCCCTTTCCCAATGCTCCTTCTCCCAATTCATTCTACTAGTGATTCATCTCCTATCCCAATAACCCCCCTCATCCATCCACTAGACATTTATCCCTATCCCAATACCCCTTCTCCCAATTCATCCCACTAGAGCTTCATCTCCTATCCCAATACCCCCCTCATCCATCCACTAGACCTTTACCCCTATCCCAATACTCCTTCTCCCAATTCATACCACTAGAGCTTCATCTCCTATCCCAATACCCCCCTCATCCATCCACTAGACCATTATCCCTATCCCAATGCCCCTTCTCCCAATTCATTCTACTAGTGATTCATCTCCTATTCCCAATAACCCCCCTCATCTATCCACTAGACCTTTACCCCATCCCAATACCCCTTCTCCCAATTCATCCCACTAGAGCGTCATTACCTATCCCAATACCCCCCTCATCCATCCACTAGACATTTACCCCTTCTCCCAATTCATCCCATTAGAGCGTCATTACATATCCCAATACCCCCCTCATCCCTCCACTAGACCATTATCCCTATCCCAATGCCCCTTCTCCCAATTCATTCTACTAGTGATTCATCTCCTATCCCAATAACCCCCCTCATCCATCCACTAGACATTTACCCCTATCCCAATACCCCTCCTCCCAATTCATACCACTAGAGCTTCATTACCTATCCCAATACCCCCTTATCTATCAACTAAACCTTTATCCCTTTTCCACAAAACACTTAGCTTTGGACTCTCCACCATGACCAGACTTTATATCTACTTTTCTTTCTCATCTGACCTTCCCACTTCTACAGCTCCCTCACTCATCTATCCCACTAGATCATTATTTCCATCACTATATGCCTTCTCCCAATTCCTCCCACTAAAGCTTCATCTCTTTTCCCAATACCCCCCTCATCCATCAACTAGGCCCTTATCCCTATCCAAATACTCTTGCTCCTTTATCATCCTATTAGAGCTTAATGGGGCAGTTGGGCTGCCAACCATTATCCCTATCCCAATACCCCTTCTCCCAATTCATACCACTAGAGCTTTATCTCCTATCCCAATACCCCCCCTCATCCATCCACTAGACCTTTACCCCTACCCCAATACCCCTTATCCCATTTCATACCACTAGAGCTTCATCTCCTGTCCCAATACCCCCCCTCATCCATCCACTAGACCTTTACCCCTATCCCAATACCCCTTCTTCCAATTCATCCCACTAGAGTGTCATTACCTATCCCAATACCCCCCTCGTCCATCCACTAGACCTTTATCCCTTTTCCACAAAACACTTAGCTTTGGACTCTCCGCCATGACCAGACTTTATATCTACTTTTCTTTCTCATCTGACCTTCCCACTTTTACAGCTCCCTCACTCATCTATCCCACTAGATCTTTATTTCCATCACTATATGCCTTCTCCCAATTCCTCCCACTAAAGCTTCATCTCCTTTCCCAATACCCCCCTCATCCATCCACTAGGCCCTTATCCCTATCCAAATAATCTTGCTCCTTTATCATCCTACTAGAGCTTAATGTGGCAGTTGGGCTGCCAACCATTATCCCTATCCCAATACCCCTTATCCCAATTCATACCACTAGAGCTTTATCTCCTATCCCAATACCCCCCCCTCATCCATGCACTAGGCCCTTACCCCTATCCAAATACTCTTGCTCCTTTATCGTCCTACTAGAGCTTAATGGGGTAGTTGGGCTGCCAATAGGTTGCCACTGCTGTGGTGTTGGGTACCAGGATTCCCCTTCTCCTGAAATGAACCGAGTAACCTGCTGCCCCAAGGACCTTGGTGTTGGAGTGGGACCCACAAGGCTACAAGTGACCATTCCAACACATATTGCGCAGGCATGATCCGCCATCAGGAATCCTGTTCAGAGCAATGATGTGATCCCAACACTAAAACAGGTCCATATAGACAGGAAAAGGCTGGAGGAGATCAGCAGTACTGAGATGCACAAAAAAATAACATTATAAACCATATTTAAAAAGAAAAAAAAAAAAACTTGGAGTCGAGATCTACTTTCAGCTTTGCAATTAGAATTTGCACAAAGTAGCCAATTGCACTACATACAGTAAAGGATAAAGATTACACTATAGTGTTGCTTTTCGCAAGCGAACTGTTACCTTTGGTTCCATCTATGTCATATCTTGTCACACCATACCAGGCTCGACTTCTGCTTTGAATACAAAAAGTGTGATGATGCGATTTTTCTGGGCCATCTAGTCAAAACGTCCTTGAACGGAGTGTGAAGAGTGCTAACCACAGGTGATGAAGTCATTGTACAGCCCCCCCCCCCCCCCACCATGAGACCCTGAACCAGGCGAGAGCTCGCAGCAGACCACTCAGGAAGCAGACAGGAAGACGCAGCTCTCGGCATACAAGGTACCTCTATATATTTTATTTATATGTGTGTGTCTATATATATATATATATAATACACTATATTACTGAAAGTATTGGGACGCCTACCTTTACACACACCAGAACTTTTATGGCATCCCATTCATAGCTCATAGGGTTCAATATTGCAATTATAACAGCTTCAACTCTTCTGGGAAGGCTGTCCACAAGGTTTAGGAGAGTGTCTATGGGAATGTTTGACCGTTCTTCCAGAAGCACATTTGTGAGATGTAGAAGTTCAGTTCTGCCTGAAAAAACTAACAGGGACCGGATCAGAAAGCCCGGGTGAAAGGGACCTTAGTCTATAGGGTTCACTATTGAGTTGGCCCACCCTTTGCAGCTATAACAGCTTCAACTCTTCTAGGAAGGCTGTCCACAAGGTTTAGGAGTGTCTATGGGAACTCTTAAGTGGTCAGCACACCAAGACATTTTGGACAAATTTCATGCTTCCAACTTTGTAGGAACAGTTTGGGGATGGCCCCTTCCTGTTCCAACATGACTGCACCTGAGCTTTGGGATGAATTAGAGGCTGTCCACAAGGTTTAGGAGTGTGTCTATGGGAATGTTTGATCATTCTTCCAGAGGCACGTTTGTGAGGTCAGGCGCTGAGTTGGACGAGAAGGCCTGGCTCGCAGTCTCCGCTCTAATTCATCCCAAAGGTGTTCTATCAGGTTGAGGTCAGGACTCTATGCAGGCCAGTCAAGTTCCTCTACCCCCGAACTTGCTCATTCATCCCTTTATGGACCTGCCAAATATTTAGCTGCTTCTAATAGCAGTCAATCCAGTGTCAGCTTTTCCTGGCTGGTGGAAGAATAGGATATTGGATTTTTGGTCAACAGTTGCAGTTTAGTTCCTTTTCTTCCTAATTCAGACCACCATGCCTTTTTGGAACGGGTCTACTGAAGACGTAATTTATATACTAAACTTGTGTATTGGATAGATGTCTTGAGTGAGCTTGGCTAATATTTAGCTGCTTCTAATAGCAGTCAATCCAGTGTCCGCTTTTACTGGCTGGTGGAAGAATAGGAAATTGGATTTTTGGTCAACAGTTGCAGTTTAGTTCCTTTTCTTCCTAATTCAGACCACCATGCCTTTTTGGAACGGGTCTACTGAAGAATATTATATTATATTATATTATATTATATTATATTATATTATATTATATACTAAACTTGTGTATCGGATAGATGTCTTGAGTGAGCTTGGCAAATATTTAGTTGCTTCTGATCCAGCTTTTAGCTTTCAATGGCTGGTAGAATGTAATAAGAAATGGAATTGGTTGGCCAACAGTTCAAGTTTAGTTCTATTTTTTCATAGTTTGGCATTTAAAGGGATAAAATAAAAAACACTACCACATAGCAGCACCCTATTGGGGATCAGATCGAATGCCTCATACACACGTTCAAATAATCGTGCGACTTATCGTTCGCATTTTGTTGCATGATACTAACATCGAATTCAACAATGCATACCAACCCTATGGTTTTTGTCGTACAATTCTGGAAAAGCTTCCTGGTTGCGTAGCTGCGTATCGGATAGTGCAAAACAAAAACAATGGCAGCCAGGCTTTTTCTGGGTTATTTTAGTGTTTCTGATCACACGACTTTTGAGGGAACTTATCGGTGTGTTTACTTTATCCATATATGATCTTTTTAGTCTAAACTAGCCCTTATTTACAGAAAATTTTTACTAAGCTCCTGAAGAGTGGATGATAACTCCACGAAACGCGTAGAGCCATAAAATATGAAATATGAAGATTTATCAGGACATGGATTGTGTAATATGTATGAAAGAGCCCATGAGCCACTGGATGTATTCTTGCTATGTATTTGATATATATATGCCGTTGTATGATATTTGTATCTGCTATTATATATCTATTTATTATGTGTATATGCCTAGCAAGACATTTCCTTTACTACCTTTTGTATGTCCATACCTGGATTGTCTGTATCTGTACTGTGAATATGTGAGATTCTATTTATTCTATTTATTAATTATTGCTGCATGATCCATTCTTTTAATCGTGCAGCAAGAAATAAACCAATATTCTGAAACTATTTTATTTTTATTTTCATTTGGATATCTGCAATAGCAACCTACCTCATATAAAGTCCCACTATCCTTAAGCCCCCCCCTGTTGTATACAATATTAGGGATGGAGGTGGTTGCTGTGATGCTTCAGATCATTTACTTTTTCATTAATTTTGGATTTGTATGTGCTTTAAGGCAGTGGTCCTCAACTCCGGTCCTCGGGGTCCACTAACAGGCCAGGTTTGCAAGATTTCTAAATTACATCACAGGTGATCTCATTTGCTGCTCAGTGATTGCAGTATTCTAGTCTGCATCTCCCCAAGGTAATACTTAAAATCTGGCCTGTTAGGCCCCTTTCACACTTATGTGATGCGATTTTACCGCGATTTTGCGGCACGATTTTTACGCGCCTTGGCCGCGATTTTGAAAGCAATGGCTATGGCTCAAAACGCAATCAAATCGTGGCAAAGTAGTGCAGGAACTACTTTGAAGTCGGTGCGACTTCAAAACGCACTGATATGAATGGGGCTCATTGAAAATAATGGAAAACTACTTGTCATGCGATTTTGCGGTCCAAAATCGCGGGACAAGTCGCACTAGTGTGAAAGGGGCCTTAGTGGGCCCCGAGAACCGGAGTTGAGGACCACTGCTTTAAGGCATGCAAAGGTAATCCTTAAAGGGCAAATACTGCAAAAGTACTTTATACTGATAATTGTTTATGGTGATTACAATATACAATAGTAATCAAGTATTTTTTTTTTTGTTACTCATATCACATGAGTAACATGAGCTCTTTTTATATTTTCCCCACATTGGCATGCAGACCAAGCTGTCCAGCAAAAGTGACAATTGCAGGGGTCGTGACCATCTACAGTCAGGGGTGCCCACAACAGACAACATTTATTTGCATGGTCTAAATCTTTATTTCCTTTTACTTTACTTTTTGTTGAAAAATTGTTTATTGAAATTTCACACATATATATGTCATGAACAAAATAACTTCAACAATCAGGTTAGAGTGTACAGTGGGTACGGAAAGTATTCAGACCCCCTTAAATTTTTCACTCTTTGTTATATTGCAGCCATTTGCTAAAATCATTTAAGTTCATTCTTCTTCCTCATGAATGTACACATAGCACCCCATACTGACAGAAAAACACAGAATTGTTGACATTTTTGCAGATTTATTAAAAAAGAAAAACTGAAATATCACATGGTCCTAAGTATTCAGACCCTTTGCTCAGTATTTAGTAGAAGCCCCCTTTTGATCTAATACAGCCAGGAGTCTTTTTGGGAAAGATGCAACAAGTCTTTCACACCTGGATTTGGGGATCCTCTGCCATTCCTCCTTGCAGATCCTCTCCAGTTCTGTCAGGTTGGATGGTAAATGTTGGTGGACAGCCATTTTTAGGTCTCTCCAGAGATGCTCAATTGGGTTTAAGTCAGGGCTCTGTCTGGGCCATTCAAGAACAGTCACGGAGTTGTTGTGAAGCCACTCCTTCGTTATTTTAGCTGTGTGCTTAGGGTCATTGTCTTGTTGGAAGGTAAACCTTCGGCCCAGTCTGAGGTCCAGAGCACTCTGGAGAAGGTTTTTGTCCAGGATATCCCTGTACTTGGCCGCATTCATCTTTCCCTCGATTGCAACCAGTCGTCCTGTCCCTGCAGCTGAAAAACACCCCCACAGCATGATGCTGCCACCACCATGCTTCACTGTTGGGACTGTATTGGACAGGTGATGAGCAGTGCCTGGTTTTCTCCACACATACCGCTTAGAATTAAGGCCAAAAAGTTCTATTTTGGTCTCATCAGAGCAGAGAATCTTATTTCTCACCATCTTGGAGTCCTTCAGGTGTTTTTTAGCAAACTCCATGCGGGCTTTCATGTATCTTACACTGAGGAGAGGCTTCCGTCGGGCCACTCTGCCATAAAGCCCCGACTGGTGGAGGGCTGCAGTGATGGTTGACTTTCTACAACTTTCTCCCATCTCCTGACTGCATCTCTGGAGCTCAGCCACAGTGATCTTTGGGTTCTTCTTTACCTCTCTCACCAAGGCTCTTCTCCCCCGATAGCTCAGTTTGGCCGGACGGCCAGCTCTAGGAAGGATTCTGGTCGTCCCAAACATCTTCCATTTGAGGATTATGGAGGCCACTGTGCTCTTAGGAACCTTAAGTGCAGCAGAAATCTTTTTGTAACCTTGGCCAGATCTGTGCCTTGCCACAATTCTGTCTCTGAGCTCTTCAGGCAGTTCCTTTGACCTCATGATTCTCATTTGGTCTGACATGCATTGTGATCTGGAAGGTCTTATATAGACAGGTGTGTGGCTTTCCTAATCAAGTCCAATCAGTATAATCAAACACAGCTGGACTCAAATGAAGGTGTAGAACCATCTCAAGGATGATCAGAAGAAATGGAAAGCACCTGAGTTAAATATATGAGTGTCACAACAAAGGGTCTGAATACTTAGGACCATGTGATATTTCAGTTTTTCTTTTTAATAAATCTGCAACAATGTCAACAATTCTGTGTTTTTCTGTCAGTATGGGGTGCTATGTGTACATTCATGAGGAAGAAGAATGAACTTAAATGATTTTAGCAAATGGCTGCAATATAACAAAGAGTGAAAAATTTAAGGGGGTCTGAATACTTTCCGTACCCACTGTATATGGTAACACTACGGATGCTGAAAGATGCATGTTAAAGAGGACAACAAGTAATAAGAATAAAAAGGACTCAAAGTGCAGGTAACTTAATCGGCTGAACATATGGCTGTTGCGGGACCACAGGTGCACAGAGGAAGTAAGATGGAGACGGGAGGGTGATACGGTTAACAAGAGCCAACTAGTAGACTCAGGGAGCGTGTACGATCCTTTTACTTTTTTTTTAACTCTTGTTGCAATTTTTATAGCACCGGTGATAGTGTTATGGTGGGACAGATTTACAGCCTATATAGAAGTTTTTGTCATTAGATGGTGAGATAGCATGGGTTGTACTAGACAACCAAAATCAAGACCCTCAAAATGGGGACAGCAGGCGTGCCAAGGTGGGAACTCAAGGCAGGAATGGTGGGAACCACTCAAAATGGCCACAGCATGTGTTCACTGTTCAGACCTCGGAACTAAGTACAGGAATGGTGGAAGACCCTCATAATGGGAAAGCAGGTGTGTAGACCTGGAAACTCAGCACAGGGATGGTGGGAACCTCTCATAATGAGCACAGCAGTTGTTCGGACGTGGGAACTAAGTATAAGAATGGCGGAAGACCCTCATAATGGGAAAGCAGGTAGACCTGGAAACTCAGCACAGGGATGGTGGGAACCACTCAAAATGGTCACAGCAGGTGTTCAGACCTGGGAACTAAGTACAGGAATGGTGGAAGACCCTCATAATGGGAAAGCAGGTGTGTAGACCTGGAAACTCAGCACAGGGATGGTGGGAACCTCTCATAATGCGCAGAGCAGGCGCACAGACCTGGGAACTTGACACAGGGATGGTGGGTACTCCTCATAATGGGCACAGCAGATGTTCATAGGTGGGAACTTAGCACAGGACTGGTTGGAAACCCTCATAATGGGCTCTGCAGGTGTGAAGACTAGGGGACTCAGTGCAGGTTTTTTAGGAACCCCTCATAATGGGCATAAAAGGAGTTCAGGCCCAATAACTCAGTCAAGGGATGGTTGGAACCCTTCATAATAGGCACAGCAGGTATACAGACCTGGGAAACCAGCACAGGGATGATGGGAACCTCTCATAATGGGCACACCCAAGTGTACGACCAAGGAACCCAGTGCAGGGATGGTGGGAGCTCCTCATAATAGGCATGGCAGGTGTACAGAACCAGGAACTTCATGCAGGGGTGGTGGGAACCTTTCATAATGAGCACAGCAGGTGTACAGAACAAGGAGCCCAGTGGGAGCTCCTAATAATGGGCACAGCAGGGGTGCAAACCAATCAACTTAGAGCAGAGATGCTGGGGCGGGGGCAGGGGGGGCTCATATTGGGCACAGCAGGTGTGCAGAACCAGGAAGTCAGTGCAAGGTTGGTGGGATTGGCTCATATTTCCACAGCAGGTGTGCAGACCAACTACCTCAGTGCATGGATGGTGGGAACCCCTCATAATGGGCACAGCAGATGTGCAGATCCGAGAACTTAGAGATCTCTCCTACAGAGTTCCCGAGAGATGGAAGAAAGCATGCAATTTCTTTTTTTACATGTAGCAGGATTTCCAGGCATTGGGCCTGATGTGGCTCTGCCATTGTTACCGGTAACACTTCCAACGCATTTAAGTTGAAAACCCAAGTGTGAGAGCTGGGACAATGACCATTCCGGCATCTTTGGTTTGTTTTGTTTATTTGATATTGGGGATGGAAGAAGGGAATGAGTGGGATACTTCTCTGGCTCAACTAGGTTTAACTGGGCCACTTTGTAGAAAAATGCCTATTAGCGCTGTCCTGACCAACGCTTCCTGGCGCTTGAAAATACTGTTTTGCTGAACTGTGCTGAAGCTTCGACTTTAACTCCTTGGTTAACTCAGAAGATCCAAGACTGTAGTAACTCTTGACTTTTGGCACTCTGTCTAGCTCAAAAATCCTGCGAATGGCTCCCTCCAGCCCTTCACTGACTGAGGTAGCTCCTTGTAACTGCTTGTGCTGCTGCAACCCTTAACACTGCACACTTAACTCTTCAAGGCCCAACCGCTGGCGCCCCCTCTACACTACAGGGTCCTCTCACTAGGCACCCCCTTTGACACTAGCTGGCTCCTGGATCCCTGAGACCTTCACCGGAGTGGTCCCTTCTACACTAGGCAGACCCTCAGGGGCAATTCACAGTACTCACGAACTTGGAATGCTTTCCTGGAACTGAACCTCTCTATCTCCACTGGTCCTCGGCACACCGGATCCTCTCTGCAGCTCAGCTCTGCTCTCTCTCTGGACTCTTAGGCAGCCACCCGAGACTCCTGATCCTTCTGACAGGAGGAGAGACAGCCGTACTCTCCCTCCTGGCACTCTGCTTCCCACCCAAGACGCTGCGTCATGCGTTCCCCTCAAACTTATACCCACTCCCAGAATCCTCTGCGGCAGAATCTGCCTTCTGGGGTAGATACAGGCCTGAATGTGTCTCTGATTAGGTTTCCTCCACTGTCCAATGAGAACCCTCTCATGGAGCCAGTGGGGAGACTCCCCTCTCAGCAGACCCACCTGGGAGACATGACAGCCTAGCTGAAAATCATGGCCTTGCTGTTAGGCAGCCAAGGCCCACTATACCTTTTACCTAGCACCTACCTTGTAGGGTGCTACATACTTCAAGCATTTATAGACATTTCAACAACACAAAAAGTATATTAGGGAGGGTAGAGAACTATACAATATAAGGGTGGGTAGATGTAAGGATTTTCCTCTCTTACTTTACGGGTTTGGAGACATTTAATCAATCTACTAACACCCCCCCCCCCCCTTTCCCCTTGTAGCTCTACTCCAGTGTGACTCAAATCGAGCTGTCACCAATATCTCACACTCTGACTATTTCTATTAACACTTCTGTGGTTTGCAGCTGTTTTTTGTAGTTTGGATGTGGTTACCTCTTTACAAGAACACAATGCAGCTCCTCAGTCTAAATGTTAACTCTGTGCTGTCCCAAAAATTTTAATAAAGTCAGAAAGTAAAAAATGCAAGGGCTTATTGATAGTACCCCAAAATTCCTGGTCCCTGAATGATCACTGTTTTTTTTCCCTTTAACCACTTAAGCCCCGGAAGATTTTACCCCCTTCCTGACCAGGCCCTATTTTGCGATTCGGCACTGCGTGATTTTAACGGACAATTGCGCAGTCGTGCGACGCTGTACCCAAATGAAATTGACGTCCTTTTTTTCCCACAAACAGAGCTTTTTTTTGGTGGCATTTGATCACCTGTGCGATTTTTACTTTTTGCGCTATAAACAAAAAAAGCAATAATTTTTAAAAAATAACAATATTTTTCAAATTTTTTTATATGAAATTCCCCCCCAAAAAAATGTAAAAATCGAAATTTTTTAACATTTTTGGCCAATTTGTTTTCTGCTACATATGTTTTGTAAAAAAAATCACAATAAGCGTATTTTGATTGGTTTGCGCAAAAGTCATTGCGTTTACTAACTAAGGGAAAGATTTTTGTCATTTTTGGTGTTTTTTCTTTTAACGAGTAATGGCAGTGATCTGCGATTTTTTTTTTTTTTTTTGCAGGACTGCGACATTGCGGCGGACAGATCGGACCCTTGACTGACATTTTTGACACTTTTGAGGGTACCAGTGACATTACTACAGTAATCAGTGCTATACATATGCACTGTTACTGTAAAAATGACACTGGCAGGGAAGTAATGGCGGTGATCTGCGATTTTTTTTTTTTTGCCGGACTGCGAAATTGCGGCGGACAGATCGGACCCTTGACTGACATTTTTGACACTTTTGAGGGTACCAGTGACATTACTACAGTAATCAGTGCTATACATATGCACTGTTACTGTAAAAATGACACTGGCAGGTAAGGGGTTAATTTTATTGGAGAGGCAGGGGTTAAATGTGTTCCTAGGGGGCGTGTTTCTAATTGTAAAGGGGCGTGGCTTTTCGTGTAACCACAGAGATATACTATCCTACATAGCAGGACCATATGATCTCTGCAGTTACACGAGGGAGAATGACAGGCGGCTGTGTTTACATCAGCCGCCTGCCTTTCTCCCTCTGCACCGGACGATCGCGAGTGACCGGCGGACATCGGGTCCGCCGGTCACACGCGCAGACTTGTTAGAGAACGAGCGGGGGCGGGAGCGCGCCTCCGGCGGCGCGCGCTCGCCCCCTAGAGGCTCACAGGCTAGTGACGTAGTCCTACGTCACTTTGCCTCTATGGGGCTGACCGCCGCAGTAAACAGTCGTGCGGCGGTCGGCAAGCGGTTAAAGATAAAGTGACTGGTTCTCTTGATGGTTGATACAAAGTACAAGGATGAAAGCAGTATGCAGTGGAAATTGGTGCAAATGCAGTGGAGTGTAGCAGAAGATACACTTTACCAAGGAAATAATGAACGCAGCCAACACACTAATAAGCACCTGTTTCCAAGCTTCTAATGCACAATGTGCAGTAAGCAATTTCAATAGAGCAGAGAAGCCTGTGCAGCGGTGCAAGACTGAAGGGAGTGCTGAATGCTGAAGGTCAGCTCTAATTCTCAGTAAAAAGTGGCTATAGTGGTTAGGAAACTGCTACTAGAAAATTAAGATGAGCGAGGTTCTGACAGCTTACTGCAAAGAATGGTGATGAAGAGGAACTTACATAGAAACCACTGAAACTAGTAGAATATCAATTCGTCGTAGACTTTTGTTGTGCGCTAGAGAGCAACCACACTACAACAACCCCTTTATTCAACTGGAGCTTCCATTGAACTTGTCCAGCCCATCACTGCTCTATTTTCAGGTTCTCCTGATGGGGCAGCCTTCCTCCTTACACAGGTAGACCATCTGCAGTTTGGTTCACATGTGGGAACTTCTCTTTTCCTAGATATGACAGCGTTCATCTTTATAAAATGAAAATGTAACACCCTCCTATGCGAGGCGTAACTAGAACCTTCAGGGCCCCGATGCAAGAAACCATGAAGGGCCCCCCCGGACCCATGGCCGGGGCCCTTCCCTTCAAGCCTGGGGCTCTCCCCACTGATACTGGGGCCCTTTACTCTCATTGCGGGGGCCCTTTATTACGGTCCTGCAGCTGGACCCTTTCACAAGTTCTGCAGTGGGCCCAGGGCCGGCCTTTGGGGTGTGCGAGCTGTGCGGCCGCACAGGGCGCCATGGGCAACAGGGGCGCCGTGCGGCCATCACAGCTCGCAGATGATCAGGCCGCACAGCGGGAGGTAAGCGGCGACCGCAGCCTGGAGGTTCAGTGTGGGGGTCTCTGATGTAAGGGGGGCTCTGTGTGGGGGGGGTCTCTGATGTAAGGGGGGTCTCTGATGTAAGGGGGAGTCTCTGATGTAAGGGGGGGGGCTCTGTGGGGGTCTGTAATGTAAGGGGGTCTTTTTAAGGGGGGGCTCTGTGGGGATCTCTAATGTGAAGGGGTATTTGATGTAAGGGGGACTCTGTGGGGGGTCTCTAATGTAAGGGGGGCTAAGTTATTAGTGATCATAAAAAAGAAAAGTCAAATAAAGTGCAAAAAAGTGCAAGAAAATGTGCGGGGGGGGGGGTATCACGCGCACGGTGGGGGGCGCCACAGGATTAGCTCGCACAGGGCGTCTAAACACCTAAGGCCGGCTCTGAGTGGGCCCCCCTTCCTGCCATCTTGGGGCCTCCCCACGGAGGTGGAATGCCAGGGCCGTGTCGCAAGTGTGACCTTTGCGATCCTGGAATTCACCCACTGGTGTCAGTAGTTTTTATTTTTTTGGTATTTTAATTGTATTTTTTATCATCTAATTTTTTATTTTTTTTTTACAATGTCACTGACTATGACTCTGACCATTCAGAAAAGGAAGGATATGGTAAATTACATATTTACCGACCCCTTCCTGGTTCTCTATTGTGACACATCCCCTGCAGTAGCCAGCAGGAGTGGAGAGGGGGCACAGTGTGGGGGGGGGGGGGCCAGGGGAGCACACAGGGGCCCAGAGACAGCAGAACACAAGTGAACTGGATAGGAGGAGTGGCGGGGGCAGCATACAGAGAAACCAATCTCCTCATTTTTCCAGAAGAAAAAAAGGAGGACAGTGATTTCTCTACATGCTGCTCCCGCCACCCCTCCTATCCAGGTGTACAGGGGAGACGCACAGGCCCCCTGGAGCATGGGGCCCGGTTGCAATTGCAACCCCTGTAGTTACGCCCCTGCCTCCTAGGTAGGTGCTAGAAGAGAGTATTGTTTTTGGGTCTTCCTGCTTACCAGAGAGATTGCCAAGTAAATTTAGAGTGCTCTTTTGCCTACCATGGAGCATGATCTATTGGTAGGGTCTACTCATGGTGCAGCTCAGCTTGTCTGAATGTTTCAAACTGGTTCAATAGGGAGACATATTGGACAGTGGGAGGAAACCTGACAAGTGAGGGGACAGGCATTGTTACAGCCCTGGCGATTGGCAGAGGAAAGTGCCTCATTGAAATCTGGGTGATTGTTTTAATGCCAGGGGTACATGTGCTTGGGGTCTTTGGCTGGAGAGCGGGGTCACGGAGGGAGGGGGAGGCTGCCTCTCCACTGTAGAAGTTGCTATGGGACCTTGGGTAGTCAACCTGAGGGCCTGAAAGTCCGAGAGAAGCTGAACCCAGAGGTTCTGCAAAGCTGACTGGAAGGGAGACACCAGGAGGTATCTGATTCTGCATACTGTGAGTACAGATCTGTGTCAGGGGGCCTGACCTGTGAGGGCCACCCTTCTGCTAGAAGAGTCAGTGGACAGGGGTGTCAGTCAAGGAGATGCTAGAGAGTGTCCTGAAGACAAAGTAGTTGCATTAAGTCTGCTGCTAGAGAGAGCAAGAAGACTTAATTCTTCCATACAATTGGCAGTATGGTAAAAGCAGTGTGTCTGCTTCCACAAGTAACCTAGGGAGGCCAAGTGAGAATTGTCCTTATCCACTGTGGATAGTTCAGTTGGAGTATCCCACTATTCAAGTTCCACAATAAATACAAAACCAAATACCCTGGACTGTTCATTGAGTAACGAGCAAAGGGGAGTAAGGATGGATGTTTGAAAAATCCCCTAGTGACTGCCTGCAGGTAATCAGAGGGAGACCCACAAAGTCATCACACAGCAAGCCCTATGGGGACAGTGCTACACATAAAATAGAGGGGATAAGAAGGGCAATTAGGGCAACCACTGCCAGCTCCACCTTATCAGGGGGAATAATAACAAATCAAGTATGTCTGTTAAGGTTCCAATTTATCCAGCTCTAGTTGGATGTAGCCAACAACCACTAGTAGTGGTTGGCCAAATCCAATTGGACTTGTTCTGTAATGTTAAAGACATTTCTTATCTTTTTCAAGCAACATCTTCTGTTCCAAATATGCCAAGAAGATATCACAGCTCTCAGTGGACCTGAAGAGGCATAAACTCAAATGTCTTTGAGGGTTCTCATTTATCTAGGTCATAGTATGTCTAATAGTGGTTGGCCGCATCCAACTGGACTTGTTCTGTAATGTTGAAGACATTTCATATTTTCATCAAGTAATACGTTCAGCTCCAATTATTGTCATAGTTACATAGTACAGAGTTACATAGTAGGTGAGGTTGAATAAAGACAATAGTCCATCCAGTTCAACCTGTGTAGGTGTGTGTGGCTGTAATCATCTCCCATAGCCCTGAATGTTCTGATCCTTGAGATGTAAGTCTAAGAGTCTTTTGAAAGCCACCATACTTCCCACAGAAACCACCTCTTGTGGTAGAGAATTCCACAATCTTGTAGCCCTAACAGTAAAGAACCCCCCGCGTACGTTGCCTGAGGTTAAAATGCTTCTCCTCTAATCACATTGTATGCCCTTGAGTCCTCATGCAATCCCTTCGACTGAATAGCTGTTTATCTATGCCGAGATCACCATTGAGATATTTATAAATTGCTATCATGTCCCCCCTCAGGCGTCTTTTCTCCAGGGAGAATAAATCAAGCGATTGCAGACGCTCTTCATAATTAAGGTCCTCCAGTCCTCCAATCCCCAAATCAGTTTAGTTGCCCTTCTCTGGACTCTCTCCAGTTCCAACACATCCCTCCTGAGGACTGGCGACCAGTCATGAAGATATCAAAGCTCTCATTGGACAGGAAGTTTGCTTTGAAAGTTATTAAGCCTCAAAAATTCAAATTTCCAAACTAAAAGTCTGATTGAAGTCAGTGAAAATCTGAACTGGCCTCCAAAGAAGGAAGCAGCAAAATATGCCAAACTGTGCAAATGGATCTGGAAAGCTGCTGGCAACCGAGCGAGATAATGGGACCAAAGAACAGCCTGAGCCATTATTCTACCAGGGATACTAAGGTAGAAGGGTGGGACTGGTGCAAATACCAGTCAAGCTAAGGGTGCTCAGCCAACAGCAGAAGAGGATAGAAGTCAGAAAAGCCTTTGGTCCCATTTTCCCTGAAGCCTTTTGGTAACCCAACCCGCCAAAAACGACACTGAAATTTAAATGTTTCCATCTGAATCTTGAATTTTGGTCAGAATCTAAGACCATCCGAATTTCAGGAACAACCAAAATATTTGTCAAAGTGCCCTACCCCCCCAACTCTTGCACATTGACAAGACAGACTCTCCCCAACCACTAGTGGGTGTCTGTCTGGCCCATATGCACAAGATCCTTCCCTATTTTGGTTGTAAGTTAAAGAATCGAGTAATTGTCAACTCCATTGGGACATCAGTGACGGCAGATTGGTGGCTATTGATTACCAGTCTATGTTACATAGTAGTTGAGGTTGAATAAAGACAATAGTCCATCCAGTTCAACCTGTGTAGGTGTGTGTGGCTGTAATCATCTCTCATACCCCTGAATGTTCTGATCCTTGAGATGTACGTCTAAGAGTCTTTTGACAGCAACCATACTTCCCGCAGAAACCACCTCTTGTGGTAGAGAATTCCACAATCTTGTAGCCCTAACAGTAAAGAACCCCCGCATTGCCTGAGGTTAAAACGCTTCTCCTCTAATCGCATTGTATGCCCTCAAGTCCTCATGCAATCCTTTCTACTGAATAGCTTTTTTTCTGTACATTACTCTTTGTGCTGTAACCTGTGATATCCTCCTTTTTAGAAGATGCACCACTAACATCTACATCCCTTCCCACAGTGGTTTATAGCTGGTTTCTGGACCTCCCCAAGGAAGATGTTGTGTGGCAACCTTCTCGGGCTCACCTGCTCCTGTCTGAGCTTCATTCTGGGGCTCACTGGTATCCTCAGCGACTATTGGCTCGTGAATTTTGGATCGGACCTCTTCCATGAAGGCATTTGGCAACGATGTACCAATAACGCATGCATTAAAATCACTGGGAAAGGTAAGATGGGTGTTTAGGTCTGCCAGCTATCCATACATCTCTGTCTTAAAAAATTGCAGGTTAAAGCACCAAAAATGAAGAATTTATTAAAAGTTTTCTTGCAGTATTTTATTTTGTGTCATATTTATTCAATTCCCCTTCACCGATATTTGTGTTTCCCTTACAGAGTACATTGATGCCACCCGCAGTCTTCTCATCTTGTCCACCGCTCTGCTCCTGTTCGGGATGGTGTTTTCCTGCCTTACATTTTTCAATTATCACATAGGACGGTTCACAGCCTCCCTTGCAGCTGGTACTCTGGAAGTCCTATCAGGTAAGAGCCCACCCCTGAGGAACAGCTGAAGGGTACACTAATACCTCGTTTCCACTGAGCGGATTGGTTCGGTACGGTAGGCTATTTTGAGTGTTTCCATTATGAAAGTGGCCCACACAACCGAACCAAACCGCACCATTCCTGGTCCTCCTTCAGATGTAGGGCCATAGGAAATGGTACGGTACGGTTAGGGCGGAGCTACTGGCATCACACGATACATTCCACTGATTGGTGGACAGGAAAACGTCAATGCTCACGTCAAACGAAAGCACAAAACAAACACCATGTTTGGTGTGAACCCTGCATGGCCCCTGGCTGTCCGACTTGCAGTGGAAACGCTCACCTGAATAGGCCGGACCATTCTAACCCTTCCAAACTGTACCGAGCCGAACTGTCCCGCTCAGTGGAAACGAGGCATAACTGGACAGCAAGACAATAGAAAAGACAGACAGGATGATGGGGAAGAGCAAGGTAGAACCTCACTATGGGAGCTGTGACCACTCTTTCTGGAAGAGCCACCCAGATTTTTGGGGTACTGAAAAACTATAATAATTAAAAAACTTAAAGTGTAACTTCACTCAAAAGGGGGAGTTCCACATCCTCCCCCTCCACTGCCACATTTGGAATTTTTTGTGGGTAAGGGGGAAGCGGGTACCTGACTTCGACAGGTACCCACTCCAACTTCCGGTCAGATCTTCACAACGATCCGAGCCAGAAGTCGTCGTCCCCCTGTCCTTCCTCCACAGTCTTCTGAGACACATCACAGTTCCCAGAAGACTACAGGACCATTCACAAGGTGCAGCACAGCTCACTCATGCACAGTAGGAAACCGGCTATTAGTAGGAACATTTTTTTGGGGGGAGCCTGGAGCTCCTCTTTAACATGACACTAAACAATATCCTTATTCTATAAAAATAATCCATATGCGTCCACCACTTAAAGGTCCTGTAATTTATTTTTCATAAAATGTCTTAATGTGTTTTCTCCCTCCATGTAACAGCCATGCAACTTTGTCACTTATTTATTACAGTGATGTTCCTTCTTATTGGAATGACGGTGTACACATCGGAAACAGCTCATAACGTCCTGAACAGTTCCTACAACTTTGAGTGGTCATTCTTCCTCTGCTGGACCTCGGGCTTTTTCTTGGTTGTTGCAGGTTGGTTGTTGGCATTGTCTCCTAAATTAATCTACTTAAAAAAAAAAAAATGGGGGTCACCTTACCCGAAGTCAAACAGTATTTTATTTGGATTGAACTCGTCTGCATTCTGCACTGTACAGTGTAGAGCACATCATGCTTCCAGACCAGGACTGAGAACAAAGGCACTGGGGGTTTTGGTGGATGTGCATTTGGCTTTCTGTGGTTGCCTTTCTGAATGCACACAAGAAGGGGAGGCATTGCTTGCACGATTATGCATACATCCCGAGCCTGCAGTGCAGTGCAGCTCAACACTGATGGCTCATTACCTAAGGGGCTCACGGAGGTGTGGTGGAGGTGTTCTCTTGCCATCTACTTTTCAAGGTCTTTAAGGAGGATTCCACTGTACACTATTGGGACTTTATTCGAATTTAGTTATACATATGTGAAAGGACTACCTTGTTTGACTCGTGCAAAATCAACCTGTAGTTTGATCGTTTTTTGGTATATTATAGGGCTCAAGGAGAGTAGCCCTGAAGCGCTTCTAGTCACTGTATACGTGGGACTTTTGTTTTACTTATACACCTGTTTTTATTTTTACTTATATTATTACTATTTTATTTATACATTTTTTTGATTTGAGCAGAAAAACGTGCAAAAAACACATGAATGCGCACAAAAACGCACAAATGGCACATTTTTATTCATTTCTATGGGAATAAAAACACGTCAAAAATGCTCAAATCTGCCCGAGTCGAGTTACAAAAAAACTCCAGAACTTTTTTGAGCTTCAGGCGTTTGGATTCAGGAGACCTGAAGCGGAGATGTGAACCAACTGCATAAAGAATAATTGATTTTTTTTCTCCTCCAGCGTTTTGGCTCTTTGAGCTTCAAGCTATGAAACGCTGAGGTGTCAATGGGGCCTTAAAGTTCTCAGTCCTGTCCTGAAAGCAAGCAGATCTCTTTATTCCATTGCTGATAAGTACAGACTGCAGACAAGCTGATTGTAAACAAAACAATATTTACTTGTTAAATCAGATTTCAAAGAACAGGGAAACAGAAGAAGAAGTTGTGTTACGAAAGTTGAGTGATAGTTTTAGACATATTAAAAAAAAAATTGATTTGTTTTATAAGTACCGTATTTTTTATTCCAGCTGTTCTTGACCAAATTTACCTGACAACTGAAGGTTCCTCCAGAGAAAACTACAGGTTCTTTGGGGGAGGAGCAATTTCAATCTTTCTGAAATCATTTCAGAAAGATTGAAATTGCTCCTCCCCCAAAGAACCTGTAGTTTTCTCTGGAGGAACCTTCAGTTGTCAGGTAAATTTGGTCAAGAACAGCTGGAATAAATCCTCTCAAGTGACTACTGACACCAATGATTTTTTTTAGCTATCTGTAAGGGGGTGTTCTTCCCAATGGCCACTAATGGAAGGAGTATTCATTCTATTGATAACCAGTGTAACCATCCCTTCTCTACCACTGAAAAGTGTTCGATGGTCATTCTCCCACTGACCACCAATCTAATAGTGTCTTTTTCCACTGACCACCAATCTAAAGGTGCCTTTTTCTACTGACCACCAATCTAAAGGGGCCCTTTTCCACTGACCGCCAATCTAATGGAACCCTTCTCCATTGACCACCAATCTAATGGAACCCTTCTCCATTGACCACCATTTCAAGGGAGCTCATTCAATGTAAACAGCATTTTTCCCAATGATCACCAGTATAATAGGGTCCTTCTTTTATCACATTGAAGAGCATTAGATGCACATTCTCCCATTGATCACCAATCTAAGCAGGCCCTTTTCCTCTAACCACCATATAGGAGGGGATCTTTTTCCACTGACCACCAGTCTAAGGGGATTCTTCTCCAACGATCAATCTAAGGAAAGCCTTCTCCACTGACCAACATTTCAAGGCAGCTCTTCAATGATCATTATTATAAAAGAGCATTCTTTCCAATGATCACCAGTGTAGTTTCAAGGGAGCTCATTCAATGTAAACAGCATTTTTCCCAATGATCACCAGTATAATAGGGCCCTTCTCTTCTCACACTGAAGAGCATTAGATGCACACTCTTCCATTGATCACCAATCTAAGAAGAGCCTTTTCCAATAACCACTAATCTAAGGGGGGCTCTGACCTGGTCATCAATCTAAGAGAACTGGTCTCCACTGACCACCATTCCAAGGATTCCAAGGGAGCTCTTCAATGACAACGACCTCCAATATAAATAGCATTCTTCCCAATGATCACCAGTATAATAGGGCCCTTCTTTTCTCACATTAAAGAGTGTTAGATGAACATTCTCCCATTTATCACCAATCGAAGCGGGGCCTTTTCCACTAACCACCAATCTAAGGGGGGCTCTTCTTCCACTGACCTGGTCATCAATCTAAGAGGACTCGTCTCCACTGACCACCATTCCAAGGGAGCTCTTCAATGACAATGACCTCCAATGTAAATAGCATTCTTCCCAATGATCACCAGTATAATAGGGCCCTTCTTTTATCACATTGAAGAGCGTTAGATGCACATTCTCCCATTGATCACCAATCTAAGCAGAGCCTTTTCCCATAACCACTAATCTAAGGGGGGCTCTTCTTCCACTGACCTGGTCATCCATCTAAGAGGACTCGTCTCCACTGACCACCATTCCAAGGGAGCTCTTCAATGGCAATGACCTCCAATGTAAATAGCATTCTTCCCAATGATCGCCAGTATTATAGGGCCCTTCTTTTCTCACATTGAAGAGTGTTAGATGCACATTCTCCCATTGATCACCAATCTAAACAGGGCATTTTCCACTAACCACCAATCTAAGGGGGGCTCTCTTTCTACTGACTTGGCCATCCATCTAAGGGGACTCTGCTCCACTGAACATCAGTGCTCACCACATTTTGTGCTCTCCAGTTTTAGTAAACCCCCCACCACCGTGTCAAGCTGGACTAAGGTAAGTACGCAATACTTAGTTGCCAATGAATAGCAGAAAACATGATCTTCATATTTACTGGTATCTGATCCCCCACAAATCACAAAGTAATCAATGCCAGTCAATTTTATACTGTTGGAACACCAAAATAGATTTGGAAATTCAAAACAGGAAAAAGTCCCTAAAAGTTTTTAAAGAAACTAATCAGACGTTCAGTTTGCACACCTAATACAACCTTTTCTCTGCACAGCGACTTTGCACATCCTGGTGCACAAATAGCATTTCTTCCAATGATTACCAGTATAAAAGAGCCCTTCTTTTCTCGCATTCGAGAGCATTAAATGTACATTCTGCCATAGATCACCAATCTAAATGGGGCCTTTTCCACTAACCACCAATCTAAGGGGGGGGTCTTCTTCTACTGACTTGGCCATCCATCTAAGGGGACTCTTCTCCACTGACTATCATTCCAAGGGTTCCAAGGGAGCTCTTCAATGACAATGACCTCCAATGTAAATAGCAATCTTCCTGATGATCACCAGTATAATAGGGCCCTCCTTTTCTCACATTGAAGAGCGTTAGATGCACATTCTCCCATTGATCACCAATCTAAGTGGGGCCTTTTCCACTAACCATCAATCTAAGGGGTGCTCTTCTTCTACTGACTTGGCCATCCATCTTTTTTTTTTTTTTTTTAATAATCTTTATTTAACAAATTCAAGACAGTACAAGTATATGCAAAACAGCAAAAAGAGCAAGCAAAGTGCAGATAAGAGATACATAGAGAAGGCGCAATTGGTAAAACTATCAATCTGGACGCCCTGAGAGAAACATATGCATCTACAGGGGTCAAACAAACGGTCATATTGAAAGAGTG
This sequence comes from Pelophylax lessonae, assembly GCF_965119305.1. Lineage (NCBI taxonomy): Eukaryota > Metazoa > Chordata > Amphibia > Anura > Ranidae > Pelophylax > Pelophylax lessonae. The sequence continues at coordinate 205,286,323 of NC_138779.1, read as the reverse complement.
TGCCTATTTGGCCAAACATCAAACAAAGAAAAAAAAAACCAACACGTTATGTCTGTCACCGCCACCCGGGAAGGTCCCCGTAGGGGGAGTCGGATAGCCAGCCAGACACCACGGAGATCCAGAGAAACAGCAAATTCAGGCATCCAGAATACAGCGGATATTACATAGAACAGCAGCAAGAGGCCTTAGGAAAAGAAAAGAAAGGGAAAGCAAAGGTCAGGAAGGGTAGGAAAGAACAGTGTAGAGAAACAGACAGAGAGGGGGGAATAGAACAGACAGGATAAGGGGGGCCTGGAGGGGGGTATGGACCCTAGCTAAGAGGATGCTGGCCAGGAGCCTTGGCACCCGGCTGCAATCAGCTGTTACACATCTGAGATCTCATCAGAGTAGAACATCCACCCCGTTCAAGTATCCTTGAAGCGTTCCCTGCGAGGTCAGAACCCGCTGTTCTGCCTCCATCACCAGATTGACCTCTCTCTTCCATTCAGAAAGCGTGGGGCAGTTAGAACTTCACCAGTGCCTCGGTATGAGGCACTTGGCGGCGTTCAGCAGGAAGGGCAGAACACTGCGTTTGTAACGTTTGATCGAAGAGTGTGTGTCATGGAACAGAGTGCGAGCAGGAGGAGTGAGCGACAATTTTGACACCCAGTGATGGATATCATCCCAAAAGGGCTGCAGCAGAGGGCACTCCCACCAAATATGGAGGAAGGTACCCACCTGTCCACAGCCCCTCCAGCAATGGGGATCCGAGCCTGGAAAAATCCGGTCCAGTTTGGCAGGGGTCCTGTACCATCGAGCCACAAACTTATAGGCTGACTCCTGTATCCTAGTACTAATGGAGGAGACATGAGTCAGACGTAGGATTCGAGACAATTGCGGGGGAGAGAATTCCACCCCCAGCTCTCTCTCCCATTCCCTCACATAGTAAGGGGGCGAGGAGGAAACCCCACTTGGCCATCCATCTAAGGGGACTCTTCTCCACTGACAATCATTCCAAGGGTTCCAAGGGAGCTCTTCAATGACAATGACCTCCAATGTAAATAGCAATCTTCCTGATGATCACCAGTATAATAGGGCCCTCCTTTTCTCACATTGAAGAGCGTTAGATGCACATTCTCCCATTGATCACTAATTTAAGCAGGGCCTTTTCCACGAAACCACCAATCTAAGGGGGGCTTTTCTTCTACTGACTTGGCCATCCATCTAAGGGGACTCTTCTCCACTGAACATCATTCCAAGGGTTCCAAGGGAACTTTTCAATGACAATGACCTCCAATGTAAAGAGCATTCTTCCCACTGATCAACAGTGTAATAGGGTCGTTCCTCCATTGATTACCAATGTAAGAGGGCCCATTTCCTAATGACCACCAATGGAAGGTGGCCCTTCTCCCACTGACCACCAATTCTAGGTGACCCTTCTCCACTGACCACCAATCTAAGGTGACTCTTCTTCACTTAAAACCAATCTAAGGTGACCCTTCTCCATTGACAACCAATCTAAGGTAGCACTTCACTAACCACCAGTAAAGAGGGCACTTCACTGACCACCAATGTAAAGGAGCACTTTTCCACGGACCACTACCATTTTTTTTAAACATTATTTTTTGTTTTGTTCCATTATTATCACTGAACATAATTTTGTTATATAAAGCAGCCCTGAGTGTCAAATACTTTAAAACTGAACTCCATTAATTATTTGTATTGCGTACTTATTTTTGTCCAGCTTGGCACAATGTAAGTATCTCATACCTGATGGGTAGTAGTAGTTTGGGCAACTACAGTTATAGCTGTGATTTTGGTTCTGTGCTAGCAGCTTCTTCTCGCATTGAACCACTGCCATTCAAAAATGCCTTGTATTTTTTTTTAAATGAATACAAGGCATTCTTTGACTGGAAATGGTGGAGATCATGACATCACCATCACTTCCTTTTTACCTTGTCCATTCAGGGAATGCCTTGTATTCGCTGGGAAAAAAATCACTACCAATCTAAAGGCACTACCGAGTGAGTGGCCAGAGGTGAAGCCACTTACACAGAACCCAAGAAGGACCCCAGGGCATTGTGGGTATCACTGTAGTATCACTGACTACTTGTTCAATTAGGTTTTGACAATAAAACCTGGAAGCTGATTGGTTTCTATGCTCACCAGATTTTGCGCTCTCCAGTTTTAGTAAACCCCCCCCATCGTGTCAAGCTGGACAAAGGTAAGTACGCTATACTTAGTTGCTAGTTGCCAAAGAATAGCAGAAAACATGATCTGCATAGTTACTGGTATCTGATCCCCCACATACCACAAACCAATCAATGCCAGTCAATTTTATACTGTTGGAACACCAAAATAGATTTGGAAATCCAAAACAGGAAAAAGTCCTTAAAAGCTTTTAAATAAATCGTCAGACATTCAGTTTGCACGCCTAATATAACCTTTTCTCTACACAGCGACTTCGCACATCCTGGCGCACAAATCGACACCGCAGACTGGGTATGAATCTCTGTGAGAAGGAGACGAAGTGAGAAGGAGACGTTGTCAACGATCGGAGCTTACTTTGGGAACTTTACCATTTCACGTCTACATTATTGGAAGGAAGAAAGATATTTGTCGCCTCCTACTGCCCACTTACATAAATTGTATAACAAAAATAGAAAAAAAAATTTTTTACTGGTCTCGTATCTAATATAAGTTATTAGTGTATCATAACCCAAGAAAAATATTTAATATATTGCAGCTGATCTGTCCTTAGATGAGGTATGTGATGGAACTGACCCACACTCCGCTTGGGTGCTTCCGTCAGTATACCGCATTCCTCCAGTCTGAACATAGATATCAGATATTATAGCCGCATAACATACAAGACTAGCCGACAAATAGCTTGTATGATATCTGGAACTTTTATTGAACAAACTCACAGATAATATATACCCCACAGGAGGACAGTCCCCTCCTGATCATATTACCCTAACAATACACACTGTAACCAGAAACATAATTAACCTGAGCTAATTAACTAGCCACCTGCACAATGTTGTGAATAATCAGATATTCCCACTTCAGGTCAGACTTGTCAGCATAGAGCTCCTAAAGTACATTACACCTTATCCTAAGTATAAACACAGAACACCTTATTAACCACTTAAGCCCCAGCCCTATTTCGGACACTTTTTGTTTACAAGTTAAAACCAGTATTTTTTCCTTGAAAACTACTTAGAACCCCCAAACATTATATATATTTTTTTAACAAAGACTCTGGAGAATAAAATTTCGGCCATTGCAAAATTTTTTGTCACGCGGTATTTGCGAAAATCAAAATTTGAAAAATCACATTTCACTGCATTTAAAAAATACTAAACAGTAAAGTTAGCCCATTTTTTTGTATATTGTGAAAGATGATGTCACGCCGAGTAAATAGATACCCAACATGTTACGGTTTAAAATTGCGCCCTCCCGTGGGATGGCGACAAACTACGGTCAATAGAGATCTCAATCTGCGACGCTTTAAATTTATTTATCGGTTAGCAGTTTAGAGTTACAGTGTAGCTCTTTTTTTTTAATTATTGCCCACGCTCTGGCGATCGTGGCGATACCTCACATGTGTGGGTTGAACAGCGATTTAATTCACGGCTCGACTTGCGTATACGTTTTTTTTGTGCGCGAGCTAACGGTGACGGGGGAGGCTAAATTTTTTTTTTTTCCTATTTATTTTTTCTTTTTTTTTAACTTTATTACAGGTTTTTAAAAAAAAAAAAAAATCTGATCACTTTTATTGCTGTCACAAGCAATGTAAACATCCCTTGTGACACCAATATGCAGTGACAGGTACACTTTATGGAGGGATCGAGGGTCTAAAAGACCCTAGACCCCTCCACTACACTTCCCTGTATGCAAAACGCCGAAAATGGCGTTTTTGCATACAGCCGTTTTTCAAATTTGCCGCCTTTTGCAGCACAGTAACCCGGACGTGACATCATGGACGCCGCCTCCGGGTTACGTCATCGGAGACCCGATCGATGCCGTTTCCGGCATTCATCGGGACTCCATCCAGCTGGCGGACGTGCCGGCTGGGTGCTCGGGGCTTCCGGTGGGACGGGAGCCCCGAGCAAAGCCACGGAAGGTGGCGGGAGGGGGGGGGACGTCCCCTCCCGCCCCCCCCCCCCCCCCCCCCCCGGTAACGATCGAGCGGCTCCCGAGCCGCATCGGTCGTTACCAACGGAAAGCCGACCGTCGGCTTCAAACCACGGTACCGGGATGATGTCTCTAGCTAGAGGCATCATCCCGGTATAAGCCCGCAAAGTCTGCCGACGTAGCCCTACGTCGATATGCGGTAAGTGGTTAAACAGACAATAGAAGGAGACCCCTGTAGCAGACTGTCTGGCCCCTACCTACAAAAGTCTATGAGGCAAAGCTCATACAATGTTTCATCAGCCTGATACAGTGGAATTAATGTATCATATATTTCTTGAGGGATATTGTTAATAACTATTACTTTCCCATTTGAAGCAATCCAATGCCCCTATAGATACAGGGTGACTTACACATAAGAGGGAGCTGGGGAGCTGAGACAAGGGTTACCCAACCTCTTTAAGGTAAGCTGGGTTCCACGGGCCCCCCACCCAAAATGACTTCCGTCACATCAGGGAGTCACTAGGTAGCAGCATTAGTTTTCCTTCTTTAAGGCTAAGTACCTTTTTCTGCAAGTACAGGAAAATGTAAAAAAAAAAAAATATATAATGTGTCAATGGGCAGCCAAAATAATTGTTGAAATAATAATATATACAAAGCCGCTGAACACATAAGTATGAATCCAAAAAAGAAAAAAATCCTAACACCAAATAGATATAAAGATAAGTGGACAGTGCTAGAAGTGAGACTCCCTAAACCTAAAAATAATAGTATTAAAATAAAAAAATAAATAAAAAAAAATAAAAAAAGAAATTATATTTTTAGGTTTAGGAAATCCCTAAACCTAAAAATATTAATTTTAAAAAAAATTTTTATTTTTAGGTTGAGGGAGTCATCTTTATTTCTGTTAAGTACAGGAAAATACCTGATATAAATGTGTGTGTGTGTGTGTGTGTGTGTGGTGGGGGGGGGGGGGGGGGGGAGGTGTTTGTAGTCCAACAACTTAGGGTTGTCACCCTAGCATAGGCAGTGTGTAACTGGTAGGATCACCAGGTAAAAAGAAAGGAAAAAAAAAAAGTTTAAAAAGAAAACTAAAGCAGCAATCACATGTCACAAGGCTCTTGAACACTCCAAGACACTCTGCTGCAAAGCAGCAAGGTTAGGACAGCGCCCTCTACTGGGATTTTCTTGATAGCAATTTCCTGTTGGAAGAATGCAGCACATCTGTTTTAGGGAATTATGCCTCCTCCTGTATGTAATCCCTGAATTTTTATGTTGTACTGTTCACTGTTCTTATAAGAGCCTTTATTGCTTAAAGGTGAGTGTTTGTTGTAATTGCTTTATAAAAAACAAAATGCTAAAAGCAAGAAATTGTGTCGCTTGTTCCTTTAAAGCCACTGCCACGCGGTAAGCCCCTGCTACCTCTTTGCTCTAAATTCCTGAGTCTGCACACGTGCTGTGCCCATTATGAGGGCCTCCCACAATGACTACTTGATTTTTTTTCATTCATTTTATTATATAGGGAATATAACAGGAAGAGCTAGGGTACACAAAGGTGGGTTTAATGCCCAAATATTCCGGTTGGGAGTAGTTTGATCTCCTTGCCAAGAATATGTAAGAAGACACCTCTGTGCTGCTCATTGTTCTCCTTGCTGGAGAGGAAGCTGTACCTGAGGATCTTTAGTGCAAGGATCTCCCTGCTTCTGCTTCATTCATTCTGTGGATCTGTGCTTCCTCCACCGCTCCTGCTGCTTCTTAATTATTACCCCACCAGTCATCAGATCGCTAATCATCAGGTCATCAGGGGGGGCAGCTCTGTTATGGGAAAACAAAGTCTTGCCTCTACCAAGATGGCCACCTCCAGACAGGTGCAAAGCGCAGAACTATTCAGTACACGCCACTTCTCTCCACCTCCCATCTATGTAATTAGAGCTCAGTTTCCTATACCAAAATACCCCCCCCCGGCTCCCCCACCTATCAGCTTCCTTACCCCATCCATTACATGCCACATCCCAAGCCTCCCTCCTCTTCCCTCCCATTTACCCCACCAAAGCTCAAGCACCTATACCGATATCCACCCACCAGCTACATTTGCCCATCCAACATATTCCACTTCTCATCCACCTGCCCCCCCCCCCCCCCCCACTCCAGCCCAATGTCCCCTATCCATTACATGTCACGTCTCAAGCTTCTCTACCATTCATTTCACAAAAGCTTTACACCTATACCAATATCCATCCACCAGCTCCATTCCCCCATCTAATACATGCCACATCCCAAGCTCCCCTCCTCTTCCCTCCCATTTACCCCACTAAAGCTCAATCACCTATATCAAATATGCACCCACGACCCACCAGCTCCATTCCCCCATCTAATACATGCCACATCCTAAGTTCCCCTCCTCTTCCTTCCCAATAATCCCACCAAAGCTCCATCACCTATTCCAATATCCACCCACCAGCTCCATTCCCCCATCTAATACATGCCACATCCCAAGCTCCCCTCCTCTTCCCTCCCATTTACCCCACCAAAGCTCAATCACCTATACCAATATCCACCCACCAGCTACATTCCCCCAATACATGCCACATCCCAAGCTCCCCTCCTCTTCCTTCCCATTTACCCCACCAAAGCTCCATCACCTATTCCAATATCCACCCACCAGGTACATTTCCCTATCCAACATATTTCACTTCTCATTTCATGTAAATATATCCCTCAATAGCCGGAAAGGATAAAAACCCACTTCGTGTGCACAAAATACCTTTGCAAACCCAGACATAGCTTTGTAAATGTAGCAGTAACATCACCCCTGTGCTGACTGTAGCTTGTGCAGTGAACAGAGTCGTGGGAGGGGCCCAACAGGGTACACCCACTACAGGCTGCCTGCAAAAAACTACAGGAGGGGGGCGGAGACAAGACTAGTCACCCTGCACAAGGAGAGAGTGCAGAGCTGTGGGAGGGGCCCAACAGGGTACACCCACTACAGGCTGCCTGCAGAAAACTACAGGAGGAGGCGGAGACAAGACTGGTCACCCTGCACAACGAGAGCGAGAGAGTGGAGCTGTGGGAGGGGCCCAGAAGGCTCCACCCACTACAGGCTGCCTGCAGAAAACAATAGGAGGGGGCGAAGACAAGACCGGTCATCCTGCACAAAGAGAGAGAGCACAGCTGTGGGAGGGGCCCAGCAGGATCCACACACTACAGGCTGTCTGCAGAAAACTACAGGAGGGGGCGGAGACAAGACCAGTCATCCTGTACAAGGAGAGAGAGCAGCAATGAGAGGTCTTTATTACAGGAAGGATGACTGCACAGATCTGCAGACTGCACACAAAGCACACCAAGATTTTAGGAAGAATGCACATGACTCTTGTATTAAGACAATATTTGCTTATTCCATACTTCCCAACTTTCTAAAATGGGAACGAGCGACACCTATTAGGAAAAGTATGTAGGTATAGGACACACCCCCTGCCATGGCCTATTTCTGACATTTGTTGTTTACAAGTTAAAATCAGTATTTTTATGAAATACTATAAAATATATATATATTTTTTTTAGCAGAGACCCCAGAGCAGACGGCCCTCCAGTTATTCAGGAACTACAATTACCATCATGCCTAGTCAAGTCTTTGGTAAATGTCAGAGTTTTACAATGCCTTCTGGGATTTGTAGTTCCGCAACAACTGGAGGGCCGTAGTTTGAAGATCCCTGGCCTAGAGGATTGCTAATTGCAATACCTTATGTCACACCGTATTTGTGCAGCGGTCTTACAAACGCAATTTATTTATAAGAAAAATAAGAAAAAAGTACAGTTAGCCCAATTTATTTGCACATTGTGAAAGATGATGTTAGGCCGAGTAAATTGATACCTAACATGTCATGCTTCAAAATTGTGCACGCTCGTGGAATGGCGGCAAATTACGATACTTAAAAATCTCCATAGGCGACGCTTTAAAACATTTTACAGGTTACAATTTTAGAGTTACAGAGGGGGTCTAGTGCTAGAATTATTGCTCTCGCTCTTACGATCGCGGCGATACCTCATATGTGTGATTTGAACACCGTTTACATATGTGGGCGCAACTTGCGTATGCGTTCGCTTCTGCGCGCAAGCTCAGAGGGGCGGGGAGCTTTACTTTTTTTATTTCTTTTTATTTATTTTCCTTTTTATTTTTACACTGTCCCTTTAAAAAAAAAAATTGGATCCCTTTTATTCCTATTACAAGGAATGTAAACATCCCTTGTAATAGAAATAAGCATGACAGGACCTCTTTAATGTGAGATCTGGGGTCAAAAAGACCTCACACCTCTCATTTACACTTATCCTCTTTCGGACCGCCCGCTGCCTTTTTACTGCCGCAGGGTGGCCTTCCTGCACAAACTGATGTAGACCTACGTCGGTTGCGCGCCTGTAGCTAGGGGGGAAGCGCGCGCAGCCGGTGGCGCGCTCCTCCCCCACTCGGCAGTGGGGAAGCCGATGCAGCGGGCAGGCGGCTCCGCGATCGCTCCCCGCTGAGAGAGAAGAACGGTCGGATGTTGTAAACACAGCTGACCGTTCTTCTCTCTGAAATGATCACAGAGCTCCTGTGATCCTTCTATATAGGATCACATGTCTCTATGATCATTTCACAAGCCACGCCCCCACACAGTTAGAATCACTCCCCTAGGTACACATTTAACCCCTTGATCAACCACAATGTTAACCCCTTCCCTGCCAGTGTCATTATTACAGAAACTGCATATTTTTAGCACTGATTACTGTAGTAATGTCACTGATCCCCCCCCAAAAATTTCAGTTAGGGGTCCGATCTGTCTGCCGCAATGTCGCAGTCCCGCTAAAAATCGCAGATTGCCGACATAAGTAGTAAAAAAAAAAAACCAATAAAAATGACATAAATCTTTCCCGTAGTTAGTAGACGCGATAACTTTTGCGCAAACCAATCAAAATACGCTTATTGCGATTTTTTTTCAAAAAATATGTAGCGGAAAACAAATTGGCCTAAAATGTTTACGAATTTTGATTTTTAAATTATTATTTTTTTTGAGAATTTCAAATAGCAGAATGTGAAAAATATATATATATTTTTTTTCAGAATTATCGCTATTTTTTTATTTATAGCGCAAAAAATAAAAATCGCACAGGTGATCAAATACCAACAAAAGAAAGCTCTATTTGTGGGAAATAAAGAACATCAAAGTTTTTTGGGTACAATGTCGCATGACCGTGCAATCGTCCATTAAAATAATGCAGTGCCGAATCGCAAAACATGGCCTGGTCATTAAGGGGGCAAATGTTCCAATCCAGAAGTGGTTAAAAGCAAAAAAAAAAAAATGTCATTTTACTTTTGCAATTAAAAAAAAATGGGCACTTTAAGGCCGTTGGGAGGAAGTGATGTATGACGTCGCTCTGGTGTTCTGCCGAAAACTCCAACTTGCCGAGATCTCCAACCACGTTATTTCCAGGTGAGTGTACATCAGCAATAATTGGAGATTTCAACCACTTGGTGTTTTCACAGAACACCGGCAGCCTTTACACTCCGGTAGACGCTATAATTAGTACAGATTGTTAGTCCGCCTGCTAGTAACCAGAAACATAGACTTAGAACTAAACTAGAGAAACTTAACATAAATAAATCCCCGGGACCGGATGGCTTGCACCCGAGGGTTCTTAAAGAGCTCAGCCAGGTGATTGATAGACCATTATTCTTGATCTTTAAGGATAGTTTACAGACGGGTATGGTGCCAGCTGATTAGAAAGTAGCCAACGTGGCATGCACGCGGGAGCCGACGGTCACGGCATGGGACTCTGAAGGAACGGCACGAGCGGCCGGTCCTTCAGAGCGCATGTGCCAGTGACGTCACTGGATGCATGTAAGGTAAATATCTCCTAAACGGTGCATGTTTAGGAGATATTTACAGTACCTATAGGTAAGCCTTATCATAGGCTTACCTATAGGTACAAGTTGCCGAGGAGGGTTTATTTCCTCTTTAAGGGACCACATACAAGACTTTAGTAATGAAAACGGTATTATTAGTAGTAATCAGCATGGATTCATTAAAAATCGTTTGTGCCAAACCAATCTATTAACCTTGTACGATGAAGTGAGCTGCCACCTAGATAAAGGTAAGCCTGTGGACAGGGCCGCTGTTAGAAATCATGGGGCCCTATACAGCCCACCTGATGGGGCCCCCCTCAACCAAACCCTTGACACCACCCATTGCCCCGCCCCCTGATCCCGACTCGAAACAAAATGCAGGTTTGTTGCCGTTTATATAAATGCTTGCGGAGCCAACGTGTGCGTTCGCAATTGCGCATAAGCATAAAGTAGTGGGGGCAGTTTAAATTTATTTAAAATTGTATTTCTATTAATTTTATTACAAAGAAAAAAATCGTACACTTTATCTTTACATTTTTTTTTCTTTTTTGCTATCACAAGGGATGAACAACATCCCTTGTGATAGCATGAGCCAGGACAGGTACTCTTTATGGAGAGATCTGGGGTCTTTTAGACCCCATATCTGTCCAAAGCATCTGATCAAACCAAGATCAGTTTGATCAGATGCTTGTTCAAACTGGTAATGGCTACGAGACCGAAACTGGAAGTGATAAAATCCTTGTCGCTTCATGCCATACAGTGGGAGGAACGACATCCGCCCCTCTCACTGTGTCTCAGGAACTGGATGCTACTGTTTGCATCCTAAAGGTGGTAAAGGCAGGGATGCCACTGCCTGTAAAAGTAATCCATTGGCTTCTTAGCCACTAGGATTACTTTTACTGTGTTCAGAATCACTGAGGCAAAAAAAAAAAATGCTATCTTGTTCATTGCTGTAGTAATGACCAAGATATCACCCTTCCAATCCAGTGACATATTGGTATGTAGGGGATTGGTTTGGGGGGCAGTAAAAATGCAGCTCTGCTGCACATGTTTACTGCTCCCCCAACTGAATTGTAAAGTAGCATCTCACTGTGTCCTATGATCATCACACAGGCAGCACAATAAGCAGGGGCTCTATCATGGATCAGTGTCACATGGCTGTTGGGTGCTGAATTTGTTATGGCTGTGCTGTGTTACAATCTGTAAAACTCAGTACATCTAACAGCCATGAGTTGACAAAGTTAGCACCCAACAGCCGTGTGACACAGAGACAGGATAGAGCCCCTGCTTTTTGTGCTGCTAATGATAACCTGCTGTGGTATAATAGGACACAGTGAGGATTCTATCCTCTAATTCTCCACTCACTGTGTCCATTGCTGCTGCACTCTCCTTCTGCTGTTCGCTGACAGCCGCTCAACTGCTTCATATCTCCTCAGGACAGAACCCGGGAGCCGAACGGAGAACAGTAGTATCACTCCACCGGCCGGGACTATTTGAATAGTGGAGCGGCATGATGTACTTGCGCCCGAAAATAAAGAAATAGTCCCTCCACTGCGCTCACCTCCTGGGCCCCTTTGTAGACCTGATGGGGCCCAGGAAAATTATATAACACCACCCCATAGGCAAGTAGAAGTGGGAGAGTTTAGAAAGCTATTTTTTTTAAATATGCAGTAACGAACTTTAATGTGGCCGGGGCCGGGCCCCCACTGTGTAGCTGATGGCCGGGCCCGGTACAACAGGGCCGGTTGTACTGCCCTATCAGCGGCCCTGCCTGTGGATGTGGTGTATCTGGACTTCGCAAAGGCCTTTGACACCGTTCCCCACAAACGCTTACTGTACAAACTAAGGAAGGTAGGTATGGACCATAAGGTGAGTACCTGGATAGAGAACTGGCTCCAGGGGAGAGTACAGAGGGTGGTGATTAATGGGGAGTACTCAGATTGGGCGGGTGTGGATAGTGGGGTCCCCCAGGGTTCTGTCCTGGGACCAATCCTGTTTAATTTATTCATAAATGATCTAGAGGAGGGGATATCGAGTACAATCTCAGTATTTGCAGATCATACTAAACTAGGCTTGCCAATATCTTCTATGCAGGATGTGGAAACCTTACAAGCGGACCTGAACAAAATAATGGGGTGGGCAACTACATGGCAGATGAGGTTTAATGTTGAAAAATGTAAAGTAATGCACTTGGGGGCCAGAAACCAGAAAGCAAGCTACTCACTAGGGGGGGAACCTCTGGGTGAGTCTAGAATGGAAAAGGACCTGGGGGTACTGGTAGACAACAAGCTTCGCAGTGGCATGCAATGCCAAGCCGCTGCAAGCAAAGCCAACAGAATACTGGGTTGTATAAAAAAGGGGATTCACTCCAGAAATAAAGAGATTATTCTCCCACTCTACAAGACTCTGGTCCGGCCACATCTGGAGTATGCTGTCCAGTTCTGGGCACCGGTCCTCAGGACGGATGTGCTGGAACTGGAGAAAGTCCAGAGAAGGGCAACAAAAATAATTAGGGGAATGGAGGACATCAGCTATGAGGAAAGACTACAAGCACTGAACCTATTCTCTCTGGAGAAGAGATGATTGAGGGGGGATATGATATCAATGTACAAATACTGTACTGGAGACCCTAGCATAGGGAACAAACTTTTTAGAGTTAGGGAATACAATAAGACATGGGGCCACTCACTAAAACTAGAGGAAAGGCAGTTTAACCGTAAAATACGTAGGGGGTTCTTTACTGTCAGAGCAGTAAGGATGTGGAATTCTCTTCCACAAGCAGTGGTATCAGCAGGGAGCATTGATAGTTTCAAAAGACTATTAGATGGGCACCTTAAAGACCACAACATACAGGGGTATACAATGTACAACATACAGGGGTATACAATGTACAACATAAAGGGGTATACAATGTACGCTTAGCAGCAAACACACACACATCATAGGTTGAACTGGATGGACTGATGTCTTTTTTCAACCTCACTAACTATGTAACTATGTAACTATATGACAACTAGTGGGCGGACTAAAAATCTGTACTAATTATAGCATCTATCGGAGTGTAAAGGCTGCTGGTGTTCTATGAAAACACCAAGTGGCCGAAATCTCCAATGATTCCTGGTGTACACTCACCGGAAATAACGTGGTTGTAGATCATAGAGTCCAGTGGGGGTGTTGTAAAATTATGTCGGACCCGTGAAAAAATCGGACCTCGTCACTTCCGGTGATAGAGCATCACAAAACAGCGGATGGGAGTCGTCCGTGCGCATGCGCAGAAGACATTTTTCGAGGTTTGGCAAAATTATAACAGAGAGCAGACAGCTGATTGAGAGGAGGCGGGGCTGAGGTGCGACGGAGGACGGAGGACACATATGCAGAGCTGGTGGAGGAGGCGGGACGGAGGTGCGGCCGTGTAATAAATGCGGGACTTTAGCGACTCCTTGTTTTATTATCTTTAGCAATTATCGTATTATTTATCCTTAGGATTTCATTACATTTAGTATTTCTTATTTTGTATTATATAAATAGTAAATGTAATGAAATCCTAAGGATAAATAATACGATAATTGCTAAAGATAATAAAACAAGGAGTCGCTAAAGTCCCGCATTTATTACACGGCCGCACCTCCGTCCCGCCTCCTCTCCCGCCTCCTCTATTCAGCTCTGCAGATGACGCGGCGGTGTCTTCCGTCCCACCTCAGCCCCGCCTCCTCTCATTCAGCTGCCCGCTATGTGTTATAAGTTTACCAAACCAAGATAATGTCTTATGCGCATGCGCACTTGAGACTCCTATCACCGGAAGTGACGAGGTCCGATTTTTTCACGGGTCCGAGAAAATTTTAGAACACCGGCCATCTTGCCCTCACTCGACTTCCTGCCCATCTCTGTGTCCAATCTGATTGTTTTTGCTGCTACCGACAGCTCCGGTAAGGGGGGGAAGTGACCGGGAAGCGGCAGGAGGGGGGCTATAAAGCGATAAAGATCAGACCAAAAATAAGGAGGGAAGAGGGGCAATGACTTTATAACATAAACTTATATTTATGTTGAGAAGTCCCAGCAGCACCTTTGTACAGAAGGAATAATGTAACATGCAGTATATTATACAAGACTGGCCTGACCTTAAAAGACCTTGCCACTACTTTGCCCATTTCAATCATGGCTGCTCGCGTCTCCTTATCACTCCGCCCCTCACGTTGAGCCACGCGTATCATCGATTCAGTGATTGGTTATTGAGTGCACCAGCACACGGCTGGCTAGCTGAGCTCTGAGTCGTGATTGGTCAGTGGCTGATTGGCTGGGAGAATTACGGGGGAGCTGATTGGCCGGAAGCCTCTCTGAGGACGCTGATTGGCCGCTTACTCCAGTCAGTGTCACCCAGGCGGCAGGAAAGATGGCGGTGCGAGCTCTGGTCGGTGTCAAGCGGGTCATAGACTATGCAGTGAAGGTGAGAGCGGGCCGGAGAGGGGCGAGGGGGGTTCGTGCTGAGGAAGAGATTCTTCTCACACTTCCAGAACTTTGTCACCATGGTAACTGACCCAGTCAGTCCTGGACTCTGATTACTCACAATGACCTCCCCCATCAGCACAGACCCTTATATAATACTTCCAGAAAAAGAGAGGGATATAAAGTGTTAGGAGAGGAGAGCTGGGCCAGCACAGGCAGTAATAGGGCACTTACAGAAGAGGAGAGGGCTGTGACAATGAGGAGCTGGGCCAGCACAGGCAGTCATTGAACACCATCAGACAAGGAGAGGGCTGTGATATGTCAGGAGGGAGGAGCTGTGCTAGAAAATGGACTCTTCCTGGGGAAGTTATCCACTTCACACAAACCAATGTCTCCGTCCCTGTCCCCCTTACTGTCCTCCTTACCCTTACCTGTCCCTGTCCTTGTCCCCATCCTCCTTACCTGTCCCCCCTTACCCGTCCCTGTCCTTGTCCCCATCCTCCTTACCTGTCCCCCCTTACCCGTCACTGTCCTTGTCCCTGTCCCCGCCACTGTCCCCCCCCCCCTCCCCTTACCTGTCCCTGTCCCCTTACCGGTCCCTGTTCCCCTTACCCGTCACTGTCCTTGTCCCTTTACCTGTCCCTGCCACCCTGCCTGTCCCCCCTCCCCTTACCCGTCCCTGTCCCTGTCCTTGTCCCCATCCTCCTTACCTGCCCCCCCCTTACCCGTCACTGTCCTTGTCCCTTTACCCGTCCCTGTCCCCGCCACTGTCCCCCCCCCCCCCCCCCTCCCCTTACCTGTCCCTGTTCCCCTTACTGTCCCCCCTTACCCGTCACTGTCCTTGTCCCTGCCACCGTGCCTGTCCCCCCCCCTCCCCTTACCTGTCCTTGTTCCCCCTTACCCGTCCCTGTCCCCTTACCCGTCCCTGTTCCCCTTACTGTCCCCCCTTTACCCGTCCCTGCCACCGTGCCTGTCCCCCCTCCCCTTACCTGTCCCTGTCCCCTTACCCGTCCCTGTCCTTGTTCCCCTTACTGTCCCCCTTACCCGTCCCTGTTCCCTTACCCGTCCCTGTCCTTGTCCCCGTCCTCCTTACCCGTCCCCCCTCCCCTTACCCGTCACTGTCCTTGTCCCCATCACTGTCCATGTCCCCGCCCCCTTACCTGTCCCTGCCACCGTCCCTGTCTCCCTTACCCGTCCCCGCCACTGTCCCCTTACCTGTCCCTGTCCCCTTACCTGTCCCTGTCCCCTTATCTGTCCTTGCCACTGTCCCCCTTACCCATCCCTGTCCCCGTCCTTGTCCCCTTAACCGTCCCTGTCCCCGTCCTCTTACCCCTCCCCGTCCCCGTCCTCTTACCCCTCCCCGTCCCCGTCCTCTTACCCCTCCCCGTCCCCGTCCTCTTACCCCTCCCTGTCCCCGTCCTCTTAGCCGTCATCGTTCCCTTAGCTGTCACTGTCCCCCCTCCCCTTACCCATCCCTGTCCTTGTCCCCCTCCCCTTAACCTGTCCCTGCCACTCCCCTCCCCTTACCCGTCCTTGTCCCCGTCCCCTTACCCGTCCCCGTCCCCTTACCCGTCCCCGTCCCCGTCCTTGTCCCCTTACCCGTCCTTGTCCCCTTACCCGTCCTTGTCCCCTTACCCGTCCTTGTCCCCTTACCCGTCCTTGTCCCCTTACCCGTCCTTGTCCCCTTACCCGTCCTTGTCCCCTTACCCGTCCTTGTCCCCTTACCCGTCCTTGTCCCCTTACCCGTCCTTGTCCCCTTACCCGTCCTTGTCCCCTTACCCGTCCTTGTCCCCTTACCCGTCCTTGTCCCCTTACCCGTCCTTGTCCCCTTACCCGTCCTTGTCCCCTTACCCGTCCTTGTCCCCTTACCCGTCCTTGTCCCCTTACCCGTCCTTGTCCCCTTACCCGTCCTTGTCCCCTTACCCGTCCTTGTCCCCTTACCCGTCCTTGTCCCCTTACCCGTCCTTGTCCCCTTACCCGTCCTTGTCCCCTTACCCGTCCTTGTCCCCTTACCCGTCCTTGTCCCCTTACCCGTCCTTGTCCCCTTACCCGTCCTTGTCCCCTTACCCGTCCTTGTCCCCTTACCCGTCCTTGTCCCCTTACCCGTCCTTGTCCCCTTACCCGTCCTTGTCCCCTTACCCGTCCTTGTCCCCTTACCCGTCCTTGTCCCCTTACCCGTCCTTGTCCCCTTACCCGTCCTTGTCCCCTTACCCGTCCTTGTCCCCGTCCCCTTACCCGTCCTTGTCCCCGTCCCCTTACCCGTCCTTGTCCCCGTCCCCTTACCCGTCCTTGTCCCCGTCCCCTTACCCGTCCTTGTCCCCGTCCCCTTACCTGTCCTTGTCCCCGTCCCCTTACCTGTCCTTGTCCCCGTCCCCTTACCCGTCCTTGTCCCCGTCCCCTTACCCGTCCTTGTCCCCGTCTCTGTACCTGTACATCGGCTAGGAGAAGTGGTTGTAGCGGGATGATCAGGTGATAACAGCCGACGCGGCCCAGCACCTGCTCAGCCATTATCCCAGAGAGCGTTATCCCGCCGTCCTCCCCAGGTCTCCTGTCCCATCGGGAGACCCGAGCAACCAGCTGGCACATCCGCCGGCTGCTTAGAGTCCTGAACAAAGCTGCATTCGGCTTTGATCGGGTCTCTGATACAGTAACCCGGAAGCGACGTCACTTCCAGGTTAAAATTGTCAGTATTCAAAAAATGCAGATTTTGGTGTTTTGAATACATGGAAGTGCAGTGGAGGGGTTTGGGGTCTTTTGGACCCCCAATCTCTCCATAAAGAGTACCTGTCACTGCATATTGCTGTCACATGGGATGTTTACATTGCTTCTCACAGCAATAAGTCATCAAGGACAAAAAAAAAATATATTTTTTTAAAGCGTCGTCGTGGGCTCGCGCACCAAAGAAAACACATACGGAAGTAAACAGTGTTCAAATCACACATGTGAGGTATCGCCGCAATAATTCTAGCAAAAGACCTCCTCTGTAACTCTACACTGGTAACCGTTAAAAAAAAATTTAAAGCGTCACTTATGGAGATTTTTAAGCACCGTAGTTTGTCGCCATTCTACGAGTGTGCGCAATTTTAAGCCATGACATGTTGGGTATCTATTTACTCGGCATTACATCATCTTTCACAATATACAAAAAAAAAAATTGGGATAACTTTACTGTGTGATTTTATTTTATTTATTTATTTTTTTTTTCAAATTCAGTGAAATGTATTCTTTCCAAAAGAAATTGCGTTTGAAAGATCGCTGCACAAATACCGCTTGACAAAAAATATTACAGCGACCCCCATTTTAGTTATAGGTTGAAAAAAAAAAACAGTCCATCTGGCTCAAGTAATAAAAAAATAGTAAAGAAAACCCAACCATGCAATCCCATATACACAATCTTATACCCGCAGTTGATCCAGAGGAAGGTGGAAAACCCCAGCAAAGAATGATCCAATTTGCTACAGCAGGGGAAAAAATCCTTCCTGATCCCCCGAGAGGCAATCAATTTTTTTTTTTTTTTTTGCGGTACTGCGACATTGCGGCGGACAGATCGGACCCTTGACTGACATTTTTGACACTTTTTGGGGTTACCAGTGACATTACTGCAGTAATCAGTGCTATACATATGCACTGTTACTGTAAAAATGACACTGGCAGGGAAGGGGTTAACTGTATTGGAGAGGGAGGGGTTAAGTGTGTCCTAGGGGCGTGTTTCTAACTGTGATTGGACATGGCTACTGGTGTAAGAACAGAGATCAATGGTCCTACATAGTAGAACCGTCTGATCTTCATTTTTACACAGGGGAGAATGACAGGCGGCTTGTTTACATCAGCCGCCTGCCTTTCTCCCTCTCCACTGACGATCGCCGAGTGACCGGCGGACATCGGGTCCGTCGGTCACATGCACTGACCTGTTAGGGAACGAGCCGGGGCGGGCTATTGGCTCACAAGCCGGTGACAGGCTAGTGACGTACCGGTACGTCACTTTGCCTGGCCAGGGCTGACCGCTGCAGTATATGTACTTGCGGCGGTCGGCAAGTGGTTAAGGCAGCTGTTTACTACCACTTTAAAGTAGCGCAGTGCCGAAATATACCAAATATTGCCCTTGTCATGAAGAGGGTAAAATCTTCCGAATGTCATCCACCGATCCCCAGCAGGCGGATGACAGGTCAGTCTCCGCTTAAGGTCCGTACACACGTACCGATTGTCGGCCGAAAATGTTCGGCTGCCGAACGATCGGCCAATTTTCAGCTTGTTAGTATGATGCTGCCGACAGCGCACTTTCGGCCGAACAGAATCTGTCGTGCAAGCATTAAAATTTTTGTATGCCGACACCAGAATGGCCGATTGTTTGCCAGTCAGTACAGAATTCGGCCGACAGACAGCAGATTAGCAAGACTGAGCATGCTCAGAGAAGAAAAAACACACGGAAAGTTAACCATCACATGACATCACTTCTGAAGTCGGCTGTTGTTGGCCGACAAAATTCGTGTGCAGTCTCTTGCAGTTTTCAACAGACAAGACAGCCCTGGACAAAAGACGGCCGATCATTCGGCCGACGATCGGTACGTGTGTACGAGGCTTTACTTTGCAGAGATGGAGCTGTCCGATCCCCGCTCCTCTCTATGGGAGATCACATGAAAACGGACCGCCTGTCCATTTTCCACCGGATCCGATCCTCCAGACACATAGAAAATGGGTTTCCATCCATCCGGATTTCACAGAACGGATTGGATCGGATAGCAGTGGGTGCCAGCAGAGATGTCCCCGCTGATATCTGCCACTCCATAGAGGTGCATGGAGGATCTGATGCGGTCCACCTGAAAAAGCTGACAGGACCGGATCGGAAAGCCCGTGTGAAAGGGGCCTTAATCCGTAGGGTTCAATATTGAGTTGGTCCACCCTTTGCAGCTATAAAAGCTTCAACTCTTCTGGGAAGGCTGTCCACAAGGTTTAGGAGTGTGTCTATGGGAATGTTTGACCATTCTTCCAGAAGAGCATTTGTGAGGTCAGGCACTGAGTTGGATGAGAACGCCTGGCTTGCAGTCTCCACTCTAGTTCATCCCAAAGGTGTTCTATGGGGTTGAGGTCAGGACTCTGTGCAGGCCAGTCGGTTCCTCCACCCCAAACTCGCTCATCCATGTCTTTATGGACCTTGCTTTGTGCACTGGTCCAAATCATTTGGTGGAGGGGGGATTATGGTGTGGGGTTGTTTTTCAGGGGTTGGGCTTGGCCCCTTAGTGCCAGTGAAGGGAAGTCTTAGAGCCGGTTCACATGTAATATCGGAGCGCACTGCTCCTTCATTACATGCGATCGGATGTGCGGTGCGAGTTTAGCCATACACTTTGTATGGCTAAATTCGCACCGTAGCAAACACGCACAGGGACCCTTTTTTGCAACCGCATCAGAATCGGATCGCTTAGCGGTTCACACTTGTGCGATCCGATCCTGTGCGAACTGCACAATCGCACTGCGATATGCAATCAAACTGGGGGTGTCGTTAAGATTACATTGACACCCCCAGCGTATCGCATATGGCAGTGTGAACTGCCGGGGGTGCGTTTGCGATGCGGGAACAGGCTGCGAATTCGCAGCCTTCCCGCATCGCACAATTGTGAACTGGGTCTTAAAGCGGTAGTATCCCGCTTTTTGTGACTTACCTACAGGTAAGCCTATAATAAGGCTTACCTGTAGGTACAATTAATATCTTCTAAACCGGCACTGTTTAGGAGATATTTGCACTGCATGTAGCTGCAGACGCGAGCGGCGCATGCGCCATGAAGGTCCGGTGTAAATTCAGAGTTCTTTGCCGGAAAGTTAATCCCCCGCGCGCATGCGCGGGAGTGCTGTCATCGCAGCTCCGGCCATTCACAGCGCCGGAGCTGCCGAACCTGGAAGAGACACCGAGGGATCATGTCGGCTCCCACAGCGGTGTCCGGGGGGTCCGTGTCGGGGCTTCGTTCTAAGGTAAGTTTTTCATAATGAGCTAGTATGCGATGTATACTAGCTCATTATGCCTTTGTCTTGCAGGGTTTTTTTTTTTTTTTTAATATACTACCGCTTTAAGGCATCAGCATACCAAGACACTTTGTACAATTTCATGCTCTCAACTTTGTGGGAACAGTTTGGGGATGGCGCCTTCCTGTTCCAACATGACTGCGCACCAGTGCACAAAGCAAGGTCCATAAAGATATGGATGAGCGAGTTTGGGGTGGAGGAACCTGACTGGCCTGCACAGAGTCCTGACCTCAACCCGATAGAACACCTTTGGGATGAATTTGAGCAGAGACTGCAAGGCCTTCTCATCCAACATCAGTGCCTGACCTCACAAATGCGCTTCTGGAAGAATGGTCAAACATTCCCATAGACACACTCCTAAACCTTGTGGACGGCCTTCCCAGAAGAGTTGAAGCTGTTATAGCTGCCAAGGGTGGGCCAACTCAATATTGAACCCTACAGACTAAGACTGGAATGTCATTAAAGTTCATGTGTGTGGCGTCCCAATACTTTTGGTACTATGTGATGTATACTGTGTGCTTTTGAATTTTTTTTTTTGGGCTTTATAGGAAGCACTACTGCCCTGCAGGGTTCAATTCCCACCCACCTACCACCTTCCCATCTTGTTTTTTTGGGTTCCCGACCGTTCTGGGTTTAGATTGCCTCTTTCGACCTGAAGTATATTGGCCCATTAATGTTCACCTGTCACAAAAAAAATGACTGGTCACTGGTCTTTCCTTTTGGGAATGCATCACTTCTCAGTCCTGTCAGGCGGGCAAAACGTCACCATAACCATCCTCTTATCTTCTCTCAAGGCCTTCTGATCTCAGCCCTCCTCAAGGACTTCTTTAGAGCCTCTCTGGAACTCCCTTCCCTATTCTGTCAGGTTCTCCTACAGGGTTTTTTCTGTCTGTTCATAACCTCACAATGGTTACCTGTCTCCAATGCTAAAGATTTGAGAGGCTCGATATGTGAGTGTCTCCTGTGGTGGGGCGAGGGCCCACGTGTGCGCCTGTGGTGAGGCGAGGGCCCGCGTGTGCGCCTGTGGTGGGGCGAGGGCCCGCGTGTGCGCCTGTGGTGGGGCGAGGGCCCGCGTGTGCGCCTGTGGTGGGGCGAGGGCCCGCGTGTGCGCCTGTGGTGGGGCGAGGGCCCGCGTGTGCGCCTGTGGTGGGGCGAGGGCCCGCGTGTGCGCCTGTGGTGGGGCGAGGGCCCGCGTGTGCGCCTGTGGTGGGGCGAGGGCCCGCGTGTGCGCCTGTGGTGGGGCGAGGGCCCGCGTGTGCGCCTGTGGTGAGGCGAGGGCCCGCGTGTGCGCCTGTGGTGAGGCGAGGGCCCGCGTGTGCGCCTGTGGTGAGGCGAGGGCCCGCGTGTGCGCCTGTGGTGGGCCGGGGGCCCGCGTGTGCCCCTTGTGGTGGGGTGAGGGCCGGGGGGCCACGTGTGCGCCTGTGGTGGGGCGAGGGCCCGCTTGTGCGCCTGTGGGGGGGGCGAGGGCCCGCGTGTGCGCCAGTTAGGGGTGAGGCCTGGGGCCCCCGTGTGCCCCTGTGAGGGGCCAGGGCCCATGGACCCATTTCCTTAGATGGTTAAAGATCACTAATATTGATCCTGATTTGATTCTTTTTTTTTTTTTTTTTTTTTTTTTTTTTTTTTTTACAGCAAAATCTAATATAAAAGATCAGAAAGGAAAGTAAATCGCCTAGCAGGGCTATAGTTTGCAGGGGCCTTGGGCGCTTCACAGGCGCCCACAGGTTCAGACTCTTTGACTTTGGGGCGCACACTCCTGCCTTTGGTAACTGGGCCCCGGAGGTCTCCAGTATGCTAACCATGGTCCCGCACTGTGCGGAGCGATATGTCTGTGCGGTCACTTTGTGGCTGAAACAAAAGTTAATGTTTGCTGCTCCGGGTCAGTGTGCTCTCGTCATCTCACCTCTCCTATAATTTCAGAGGTCGGTGAGCCCTGCGGGTGACAGCCGGTTCTTATTTGTCATCCCTGAAGCTGCCAGGCACTTTACATATTAAGTAAGGGGCCTTCTTTAGCAGCCCTGCTATTAATATTTATAGTGTACAGAATGGGAGGGAAGTTTTGTCTCCACCGCTCGGAGCCTTTCTTGTTTTAATGACAAAGAAATTTAAATGCATTCACTATGTCAGGAGTTTTTATAGGGCCCGTGCTTTAGAAATAATAGTTTTTAGATATTAATGGAAAAAGATCAGCCTAAAGTGATAATAAATCCCTTTTTATCTCAGCAGCCGAACTCTACACTTATTAGATGCGGATTCTGTCTTGGAACGCTTATCTGTCTTCCTTTTTTGTAGTCCCTTTTGCTAAGGCCTCCACGTTCCTGTACTCAGGTGGCTCCTCACACTAGCTCCGTCCTGTGGAGCCATCTGTGCGCGCTCCCATAATGCACATCCAGCATCATCTAGCCCGGTGGTGGTCAACTTATCACCAAAGGACAAAACATTCTGTGATGTTCAGAGTCATAGACAGCAGACACACAATAGGATTTAGTCGAAGACTATGGACATGATACAAGAGGCTGCGAGAGACGGCGGCCCCGAAGCAAGAGCCTCTTGCCTGCGGTGACTAAGGACTTGATGCAAGAGACGGCGGTTACGAGGAGGCTAGAGACTGCTGTCATGAAGAAAGAGGCAGCAAGAGCCTCTTGCCTGTAGTGACTATGGACCTGATACAAGAGGCGGTGAGAGACTGCTGTCACGAGGTAAGAGGCTGTGCGAGTCTGCAGTCATGAGAGACTGCAATCAAGAGGCAAGAGGTGGCTAGAGAACTGGGGTTAAGAGGCGACCAGGGACTGCAGTTACGAAGCAAGAGGTTGCCAGAGAACTGGGGTCACGAGGTGGCCAGAGAACTGGGGTCACGAGGTGGCCAGAGAACTGGGGTCACGAGGTGGCCAGAGAACTGGGGTCACGAGGTGGCCAGAGAACTGGGGTCACGAGGTGGCCAGAGAACTGGGGTCACGAGGTGGCCAGAGAACTGGGGTCACGAGGTGGCCAGAGAACTGGAGGCAAGAGGCGACCAGGGGCTGTGGTTACGAAGCAAGAGGTTGCCAGAGAACTGGTTTCACGGGCCATGGGGCGGCCAGGGAACTGGGGCCACGGGGCGGCCAGGGAACTGGGGCCGCGGGGCCAGAGGCGGCCAGGGAACTGGGGCCGCGGGGCCAGAGGCGGCCAGGGAACTGGGGCCAGAGGCGGCCAGGGAACTGGGGCCAGAGGCGGCCAGGGAACTGGGGCCAGAGGCGGCCAGGGAACTGGGGCCAGAGGCGGCCAGGGAACTGGGGCCAGAGGCGGCCAGGGAACTGGGGCCAGAGGCGGCCAGGGAACTGGGGCCAGAGGCGGCCAGGGAACTGGGGCCAGAGGCGGCCAGGGAACTGGGGCCGCGGGGCCAGAGGCGGCCAGGGAACGGGGGCCAGAGGCGGCCAGGGAACTGGGGTCGCAGGGCCAGAGGCGGCGAGGGAACTGGGGTCGCGGGTCCAGAGGCGGCCAGCGCAGCTTTAAACATTTCAATAATGGCTCACATTCCTTTTCATATAAAGGTTACCTAGTCAGATAAACTCCCCTTCTTCCTTTTTTGTTTTTTTTTATCTTTCTGCCTATCGGGACAGAGGAAAGACGCCAATTTGGACGCATTTATGCAGCAAATCTGTAAGTCGTCACGACTCCCAGGATCTAATGAGGTGACTTGTGCTGTAAATCACTCGTCGCTCGGCTTATCTGTTTCTCCCTCTTTGATGGCTTCACGGATGGAGTGTCTGTTTGTGATGAAGAATAAGCGTCAGCTGTCAATAGCGGAGGATGATTTGTATGTAAATCACCCGGCTAAGACAGATTTCATCACCATTTATTTATTTTTTTTTCTTTCCCCAGTCCTTCGATTTCCAGACATGTTTCTGGAGGGAACAAAATCAACAGATTTCTTCGGCTTTTGAATGAGAAAATCTCTACCTTCTGGACCGCTGTAGGAAGTTTTAAGTGCGGCACTTGAACATGAATTTTCTTCTTATTGGGCTTAATGCCGAACATATTCCCTCTTGATGCGGCCTGAACACAGCTGCGCTCCCGGGCTTGGTGGGGTTCTTTTTATTTCCTTTTTCAAGTGAGAAGCCGTTTAAATTTGGATCAAAGACGCAGCTGACAGCCCAGACGGGAACGCACTTAGCTGACAAGATGGCGGGGTAGGGGTGTAACGGAGCCTCTTATATGGTATCAGGAACTTGTGCATATTGGGAATCCTGAACAGGGATGGGAGAATAAGAGAAAATCTTCAGTAATTCAGACCTATAGCAGTTCTTTAAAAGGAATTAAAGTTCCGCAGCTACAAATACTGGTTACCGACCACAAGCCGTGTATTTTACTGCGGCAGTATGGCTCCCCCAGGCAAACCCGACATAAGGCTACGTCGGTCGCAAGTAGGGGTGCACCGATCTGACTTTTCTTGTCCCGATACCGATATCTGGCATTGTGTATCTGGCGATACCGATCCGGAACTACACACATACACAATATGCATGCGGCTGCAGTACAGAGCAAAGCCGCTGCATCATGTGTATGGCTCCTCCGTTCACAGGCGGAGTGCATCTGATATCACTCCGCCTGTGAGCCGGGACTATACAGGAAGAAGTGGCTCCCATCCTATACTACTACTGCACCAAGTAAGGGACGGATGAGCCCGGCCTATACAGGAAGAAGCGGCTCCTATCATATGCTGCTACTGCACCAAGTAAGGGAGGGCTGAGCTGGGCCTATACAGGAAGAAGCGGCTCCCATCCCATACTACTACTACACCAAGTAAGGGACGGCTGAGCCGGGCCTATACAGGAAGAAGCGGCTCCCATCCCATACTACTACTGCACCAAGTAAGGGACGGCTGAGCCGGGCCTATACAGGAAGTAGCGGCTCCCATCCCATACTACACCAAGTAAGGGACGGCTGAGCCGGGACTCGGCAAAACCGAATCGGCCCATGGATCGGTTAATTTTACCGATCTCCCGATCCAGCTATTGGGGCAGTATCGGCGCCGATATCCGATCCTAATATTGGATCGGTGCATCCCTAGTCGCAAGCAGGGAGCTAGGGGGCGTGCGTGCGCCCCCAGTCGGCAGCGGGGGAAGCCGATGCATGGGTCAGGCAGCTCCGATTGCTGCCTGACACCCGCGATCGCTCCCCGCTAAGAGAGAAGGACGGTCGGCTGTTGTAAACACAGCTGACCGTTCTTCTCCCTGAAATAATCATAGTGCCCTTGTGATCCTTTTTATATAGGCTCACAGGCCTCTATGGTCATTCCAGAAGCCACGCCCCACTCCAGTTAGATTCACTCCCCTAGGCTTGCATTAAACCCCTTGATCACCCACAGGGTTAACCCCTTCCCTGCCAGTGTCATTACAACAGTAACCGAGCATATTTTTAGCACTGATTACTGTAGTAATGTCACTGGTCCCCCCAAAAGTGTCAGAAATGTCAGGGGTCTGATTTGTCCGCCGCAATGTTGCAGTCCCGCAAAAAAATTGCAGATCGCCGCCATTACTAGTAAAAAAAAAAAAAAACATAAAAATGACAAATATTTCCCATAGTTTGTTGATACGATAACTTTTGCGCAAACCAATAAAAATACGCCTATTGCAATTTTTTTTTTTTTTTTTACGAAAAATATGTAGCCGAAAACAAATTGGCCTAAAATGTTAAAAAAAATGTATTTTGTAGAATGTGAAAAATATATATATATTTTTTTTTCCAGAATTGTCGCCCCTTTTGGTTAATAGCGCAAAAAATAAAAATCGCAGAGGTGATCAAATACCACCAAAAGAAAGCTCTATTTATGGGAAAAAAAGAACATCCATTTTATTTGGGTACAGCGTCGCACGACCGCGCAATTGTCCATTAAAACGCAGTGCCGAATCGCAAAATATGGCCTGGTCATTAAGGGGTTAATCTTCCGGTCTAGAAGTGGTTAATAGGACACTTAGGGCTCTTTCACACGGGCGGTCCGATCAGATCCGCCTGTCAGTTTTTTAGGCGGATCTGATCGGATGCCCCATTCAGCCCTATGGGGCAGCGGATGTCAGCAGTGACATGTCCGCTGCCATCCGCATTCGATCCTGTCCGTGAAATCCGGACGGATGGAAACCCTATTTTCCATCCGTCCTGGGGATCAGATCGGATGAGAGCGGACAGGCGGTCCGCTCTCATCCGATTCCCCCATAGAGATCCATGGGGCTCTGACACCTCCCTCTCCGCACACACTGCAGAGACGGAGCTGTCACCCGCCGGCTCAGCGGGGATCAGCGGATCGATCCCCGCTGAGCAGAGCATGGTCCGCAACGGAATGCGGACCGTGTGAAAGAGCCCTTACCTGTCCAAGGATCCAGCGATGTGCTCACTCGAGCCAGCTCTTCAGCCGCCTTCAGGTCCAGGCGCCGGCACGTTTACTGTGAGAAGCCGGCTGTGACTGCTTGCTGCTTCCCACTGCGCATACGCAGGCCGCGCTGCACTTTGTGAATGGTTGTGTAGCTTTCTGGGACCTGTAACGTGTCCCGGAAGGCTGCGGGGGGGAAGGAAGGGGTGCCGAACTTTCACTCAGATCACCACAATGAACCAACCGGAAGTGGGAGGGGGTACTTGTCAAAACTGGGTATCCGCCGGCATACATGGGGCATCATTTAACAGGGTTATATCCGCTGGAGAGGAGGCAATTGCCTCCTCTCCACCAAGCAAACACTTCTGAAAAGTGATCCACTGCAGATTGCTTTCCAGAGGGGCAGCAGGGGCTGCCGCCCATGTGAATGAGCACCTCCTACAGCCAGAGCAACCAGGGCTCCCCCTGCTGGCCAAAAAACAGGAGGACATGTCTCGGATGCAAAAACGGGGGGGGTTCAAAGTCTGCTGTAGTACACAATGCAGTGCTGAGGAATGCATTTTCCTGCTAATTGATTGGCTATAGATCAAAATAGTGGTCTGACATCTGTAGTTGAGCTATGTTGATCATTTCCACCTCCTGTAGGCTGTAATTATTATTAATAATAATATTTTCATTATTATATAGGATTTATGTAGCGCCGACAATTTACGCAACTTGACGTGAAGCTACTTATGCAGCCATGTAGCGGGGCTGCTGCACTGCACCGTGACAGCAACTGTTTATTAACAACAAATATGTATTTTAAAACCGGAAAGTAATGTTGGATGTAATTTTTATCTATTGCCAATCAACTGCAGCAGGAAAAAGCATTCCTCAGCACTGCATTTGTGAAATAACGGTGGCCCTCTCGCTGTTTTTACATCTGAGACATGTGCTTCTGTTTTCTGGCCAGCAGGGGGAGCTCTGGTTGCTTGAAAAATAAAATAAAATAAAATAAAATGATATTCCCTATCTCTGCTCATTGCACAAATGAGATTTGACTTACATATTCCTTATCTGGTTGTGCAGTTATCAGGGGAGATTGTGCGAGGTATGATAGTAAAGGTGTTCTCCTTTTTCCTGTCTAAATGGTCCAGTGCGGCATGGCTCTGCAGTGGCAGGGTGGGGGTGGTGGAGGGGATAGGCTTACTGCCTGGCATCTGTTCAACACACAACTAGCGTGTCCTTCAGATGCACTTCAATGTCCAGACTGAATGAATGCTTAACCTCCGCTGGAGGTAGGAGGCAGAGAAGCGTGGCCCCGGTCCTCTAATCACATTGCAGCCCGTCCGGAAGGAAAGATTCCGCTTTGACTCTTTCTGTGCCGCTTTCGCTCCATTACAGTAAAAGGAGATCGGCTCAGATTTTTGTATTTTCTCTATTTTACAGCATTGCATCGCTTTAACCAGTTCTGGACCAGAAGATTTTCCCCCCTTAACCACTTTACCAGCGGAGGATTTTGCTGTCCTACGTCCAGGCCACCTTTTGCGATTCGGCACTGTGCGAATTTAACTGACAATTGCGCGGTCATGCAATGCTGTACCCAAACGAAATTTACGTCCTTTTTTTCCCACAAACAGAGCTTTCTTTTGGTGGTATTTGATCACCTCTGCGATTTTCATTTTTTGCGATATTAATTAAAAAATGCGTCAATTTTGAAAAAATAACAATATTTTTCTACTTTGACAGTTAAAAAATATCCAATATATTCAATTTTTGTCATATATTTAGGCCAAAATGTATTTAGCTACATGTCTTTGACAAAAAAATTCTCAATTAGCGTATTTTTAAACGCTTTAAGACCGGAAGGTTTTACCCCATTCCTGACCAGGCCATATTTTGCGATTCGGCACTGCGTTACTTTAACGGACAATTGCGCGGTCATGTGGTGCTGTACCCAAACGAAATTTACGACCTTTTTTTCCCACAAACAGAGCTTTCTTTTGGTGGTATTTGATCACCTTTGCGCTATAAACAAAAAAAGAGCGACAATTTTGAAAAAACAACAATATTTTTCACATTTTTTTTAATATGAAATTCCCCCCCCAAAAAAAGGTAAAAATCAAAATTTTTTTTATCATTATTGGCCAATTTGTTTTCTGCTACATATTTTTGGTAAAAAAAATCGCAATAAGCATATTTTGATTGGTTTGCGCAAAAGTTATTGCGTTTACTAACTAAGGGAAAGATTTCTGTCGTTTTTGGTGTTTTTTTTTTTTTTTTTTTTTTTTTGATTGCGGCGGACAGATCGGACCCTTGACTGACATTTTTGACACTTTTGGGGGTACCAGTGACATTATTATAGTAATCAGTGCTATATATATGCACTGTTACTGTAAAAATGACACTGGCAGGGAAGGGGTTCATTTTTATTGGGGAGGGAGGGGTTAATGTATGCCTGGTGCTTACTGACGTGTGGGGGGAGGGGACTGAGTGACACAGGGACAGATCACATGTTTAGCTATGCTGAACCCTGCAATCTGACCTTGCCTGTCACTTAGGAGATCCGCCCACTTTGTTTACACAAGCGGGCGGATTTCCACACTCGATCCCAGACGAATACAGCGGGAGCGAGCCTCCGGCGCCGCGCGCGCCACCGAGAGAGGGGAATGTCTGGTGACGTAGGTCTACGTCGCCAGACGATAACGAGCCACTTTGCCGCAGTACAGTCAACGTGACTGGTCGGCAAGTGGTTAATGACCAGGCTATTTTTTGCGATTCGGCACTGCGTTACTTATAACGTATATTATACCGCAAAAATTGCGTGGTCTTACGATACTACCAAAATAAAATTGATGTCCTTTTTTTTTTTTCCCTATAAATAGAGCTTTCTTTTGGTGGTATTTGATCAGCTCTGCGTTTTTAATTATTTTTTTTTGGCGCTATAAACAGAGCGACAATTCTAAAAAAACAAACAAAAAAAAAAAAAAACGATTTCTCTATCCTTCATCTACAGACGCAGCTCTGCTTAATCAGACTATAGGGTTATGCTCCTCCCACTAGGGATAGGCACTAGGTGGAAAAAAGGCTTGTCCCCGCCTATAGGGGCTGTCCCAGCAGGCATAACCCCTTAGGCTTTGCTATACTCAGTTTTATTCTGCCTAGTGACACAATTTCAAAAAATCTGCATTGACTCTGGTCCTGAGCCTGGAGTACCTAGGCCTGACTCTGGATTCAGCCTTGGCGAAGGTTTTCCTCCCCTCGGACAAACTTTGGATGACTCGCCTATGCGATTTGTTTGGGTTAAATCGGACAACGCCACGGCTGTGGCTTGCATCAATCACCAGGGGGGCACCAGGAGTGTCCTGGCGGCCAAGGAGGTGGCCGCGATTCTGACTTGGGCAGAAAGATTTGTTTCAGCCCTCTCTGCTGTACACATCCCAGGTGTGGAAAACTGGCAGGCGGATTACCTGAGATGTCAGGTGTTGGATCAGGGGGAGTGGTCCCTACACCTGGAGGTGTTTCACGTACCGTGTGTTAAGTGGGGGACCCCCGAGGTCGATCTGTTTGCCTCCCGCCTCAACAAGAAGGTGCAGAGATTCGTAGCTAGGTCTCGACATCCTCTGACCGATGGCCACAGACAGGGCTGCTGTTAGAAATCGCGGGGCCCCGTACAGACTACCTGGCAGGGCCCCCCCAAGAAAATATTAATGATATATTTAGCTAAAATTACAACAAAATCACTATTATCAGACACAAATATAACATAACTCGCATAATTCCTGCTAAGGCCCCGTTCACATAGCCGCGATCCGACTCGTGGGGGCGAAGTCTATGGCGGTCGCCTCCGGGTCGCCCCAAAGAAGCTCCGGACCCTTTTTCTAAGTCGGAGCGACTTGTGTCGCTCCAATTAGAACGGGTCCGCAGTTTCTCTATGAAAGGCGACCTACCGCGACCTGTGAGGCGACCAGGTCGCCTTAGTGTGAACAGGGACTTAACCACTTTACCTCCGCTCACATGGAGGCTACTGCGGCACTTTGCCACGATCCCGTCCAGTGACATAGACCTACGTCGATGGACTCCTCCACCTGTAGGCGGCGCTCGCGCGCCGCCGGAGGCGCGCTCCCGCTGTTTTCATTCACAGCGGGAGTCGGGCCAGGGGAGGAGCAGCGGCGATCGCCGCCGCTCTTACCCGATCGTCGGGGATCGAGTCTGAAGATCCGCCCACTGTGTGTAAACACAGCGGGCGGATCTCCATAGTGACAGGGAGTGACAGATCGGACTGTTCAGCATAGCTGGACATCCGATCTGTCCCTGTCTCACTCAGTCACCTCCCCCCACACATGTCAGTAAGCACCAGGCATACATTAACCCCTCCCTCTCCAATAAAATTAACCCCTTCACTGCCAGTGTCATTTTTACAGTAACAGTGCATATTTTTAGCACTGATTACTGCAGTAATGTCACTGGTACCCCCAAAAGTGTCAAAAATGTCAGTCAAGGGTCCGATCTGTCCGCCGCAATGTCGCAGTCCCGCCAAAAAAATCGCAGATCGCCGCCATTACGCGTTAAAAAAAAAAAACACCAAAAATGACAAATCTTTCCCGTAGTTAGTAAACGCAATAACTTTTGCGCAAACCAATCAAAATACGCTTATCGTGATTTTTTTTTTTACCAGACATAGGTAGCAGAAAACAAATTGGCCAAAAATGTTAAAAAAATTAGATTTTTACATTTTTTTTGGGGGGAATTTCATATAAAAAAATGTGAAAAATATTGTTATTTTTTCAAAATAAACGCTCCTTTTTTTGTTTATAGCGCAAAAAGTAAAAATCGCACAGGTGATCAAATACCAACAAAAGAAAGCTCTGTTTGTGGGGAAAAAAATGACGTAAATTTCGTTTGGGTACGGCGTCGCACGACCGCGCAATTGTCAGTTAAAGTCGCACAGCGCCGAAACGCAAAAAGTGGCCTGGACGGAAGACAGCAAAATCCTCCGGTGGTAAAGTGGTTAATCTAAAAAAAAAAAAAACGATGTTAAATAAATTAAAAAAGAGATGAGATGAGAAAAATATACAGGCTGGGCAGTTGGAGCTCAGTGATCAGAGAGACAGAGAAACAAAGTTACAATTTACAAATAAACTCCTGAGCAGAGATAAGTGCTGGGAGGGGGGGCCACACAAGAGAGGGGGATTAGTGAGGGACGACTGTCTCTTTCTCAACAGATAAAAGCTGATAGGGAGGGGGACAGATCAGATTCAGGTGCTGGAGGAAGATTTCTGTACTTGTTGTCCATCACTAATCCCCCTCTCTGTGTGGGCCCCCCTGTGTGCTCGGGGCCCCCTACAAGAGGGCTGGTGGTTTCCCCCCCTATCATCGGCCCTGGCCACAGATGCCCTGGGGGCTCCTTGGGGTCAGTATCGGCTGATTTATGCATTTTGCTCATTGTAACTTCTGCTGCGTCTTCTGTGCAGGATAGAGGTGGAAAACATTCCGGTCATTCTGGTGGCTCTAAACTGGCCTCGTCGGTCTTAGTATGAAGACCTCATATGATTGGCCACTGGTACCCCTTAGAGGCTTCCTCTCAGGGAAGATCTGTTGTATCAAGGTCTGATCTTCCATCTTGCCTTAGTCGTTGGCTTTAACGGCATGGCCGTTGAAAGTCAGGTGTTCGAGAGATAGGGGTCTCTCTGAGTCTGTAATCCCCACTCTCTTGAAGGCTAGGAAGTCGACTTCTCGCACATGGAAATCGTACATCTTATTGTGCGAATCACTGAAAGTGCACCCTTCCTTGTTTTCTATCGCCAGGGTTTTGGCTTTTCTACAGAAAGGGGTTGAAAAGCGGTTGGCCTTGGGTACTATCAAAGGCCACGTTTCGGCTTTGGTTATCTATTTTAAATGCCCATTAGCCAAGCATGCCCTTATCTGGACGTTATATTCAAGGTGTGAGCCATTTGGTGCCTCCGTAGCGATACCCGTTATCGCCATGGGATCTCAATTTGGTGCTGTTTGTTCTCCCAAATTTTCTCAAAAGGAGGCTTTGAAAATTTCGCTGCTTGCTTTATTTTAGAAGGTTGCCTTCTTGGTGGCGATCACTTCTGCCCGCAGAGTGTCTGAATTGGCGGCGTTGTCTTGCCGCTCACCTTATCTGGTGGTTCACAGAGATAAGGTGATACTTCGACCTAATCAGTCGTTCCTAAGGTGGTTTCTGATTTTCATTTAACCACTTGCCGACTGCCACATGACTATTTACGTTGGCAAGCAGCCCCTCACAGGCAGAGCGACGTAGGGCTACGTCGCTAGCCTGTGAGGGTCTAGGGAGCGCGGTCACAGACCCCCCCCCCCCCCCCGGCACGCGTGACCGGCGGACCCGATCACTCGCGATTGTCGGGTGGAGAGGGAGAAAGGCAGGCGGCTAATGTAAACAAGCCCCCTGTCATTCTCCCCTGTGTATGAATGGAGATCATACGGTTCTACTATGTAGGACCGTTGATCTCTGTTCTTTCACTAGTAGCCATGTCCAATCACAGTTAGAAGCACGCCCCTAGGGACACACTTAACCTCTCCCTCTCAAAAAAAGTTAACCCTTTCACTGCCAGTGTAATTTTTACAGTAACAGGGCATATGTATAGCACTGATTACTGTAGTAATGTCACTGGTACCCCCAAAAGTGTCAAAAATGTCAGTCAAGGGTCCGATCTGTCCGCCGCAATGTCGCAGTCCCGCAAAAAAAATTGCAGATCGCCGCCATTACGCGTTAAAAAAAAAAAAAAAAACAACAAAAATGACAGAATTCTTTCCCTTAGTTAGTAAACGCAATAACTTTTGCGCAAACCAATCAAAATACGCTTTTTGCTAATTTTTTTTTTTTGTTACAACATCTGTAGCAGAAAACAAATTGGCCTAAAATGTTAAAAAAATCTAGATTTTTACATTTTTTTTTTTTTTTTTTGGGAATTTCATATAAAAAAAATGTGAGAAATATTGTTACTTTTGCAAAATTGACACTCTTTTTGTTTATAGCGCAAAAAGTAAAAATCGCACAGGTGATCAAATACCACCAAAAGAAAGCTCTGTTTGTGGGGGAAAAAAAAGGACACCAATTTCGTTGGGGTACAGCGTCGCACGACCGCGCAATTGTCAGTTAAATTCGCACAGTGCTGAATCGCAAAAAGTGGCCTGGACGTAAGACAGCAAAATCCTCCGGTGGTAAAGTGCTTAAAAGAGGTGCAGATGGTGGGGATGGGTTTTTCTGCACATTAATACCAGGTCGCAGTCATCAGGATTTCTTCCCCAGGAGGGGAGTAAGTCAGGGTCCTGTAGCAGATATAGCAAGGAGGGATCAAGCTAAAGCGTAGGGAGTAGTGGAGTTACAACAAAAATTATATTTTGTTTTTTCCTTGTGTTTGGGGGTTCCCAGACCACCAGAGCCCCCCATCTCCGGCAACACCTGGATGGAATACTTCTGATAGACGCTGCATTTCCTGCATCTCCAGGCTTATTTTTTCATTTTGGCGATAATGCGCCTTTAAAATACACCTAAACCCAAACTTGATGACATTTACTTTGCTAAACCATTTCATATCTACTAATTCCTGTTTATTTTTCCCGAAAACACCATTTTAATTATTTTTTGGTATCTCGGAGCTGCTGATCCTCTCCAGCCTCTGGAGATCGGTTTTAGGATTTGTCATGTTAGAGAACATTTAGAAATGTTAAATTGTGCCCAAGCAAAAGTCTGAAAAGAAAAAACAAAATCCACATTTTATATTCTTTCCAAAAACTCAGTGCACATCCTGGTGACTGCGCCTAGACAGTCCTGTAATGCAGCCTCCCATATTTTATAAGCCCCGGAAGATTTACCCCCCCCCCCGGACCAGGCCGGTTTTTTTTGCGCTATCGCACTGCGTTACTTTAACTGACAATTGCGCAGTCGTGCGATGCTGTACCCAAATAAAATTTATGGCCCCTTTTTTCCCCCAAAAAAATAGAGCTTTTTTTGGTGGTATTTGAGCACTTCTGCGGTTTTTAGATTTTGCGCTCTAAACAAAAAACTGACAATTTTTTAAAAATTGCTATAAAATATGTTTATTAATAAATTAAAAATTCCAGCATATATACCATTTGTGTGTAGGCGCTCTAACGTTTGCATAAACCAATCAATATACGCTTATTGGGATTTTTATTTTTTTTTTAACCAAAAACATATAGAGTCCTAAATTCATGACACAGCTCCAAGTGTTACTTTAACTGACAATTGCACAGTCGTGCGACGCTGTACCCAAATAAAATTTATGTCCTTTGTTTTCCCCACAAATAGAGCTTTTTTTGGTGGTATTTGAGCACCTCTGCTGTTTTTAGATTTTGCAGTATAAACAAAAATAAACTGACAATTTTGAAAAAATTGCTCTTAACCACTTAAGCCCCGGAGGATTTGGCTGCTAAACGACCAGGGGGTATTTTGCGATTCGGCACTGCGTGACTTTAACGGACAATTGCGCGGTCGTGCGACGCTGTACCCAAACGAATTTGACGTCCTTTTTTTCCCCACAAACAGAGCTTTCTTTTGGTGGTATTTGATCACCTGTGCGATTTTTTGATCATGCGCTATAAACAAAAAAAGAGCGTAAATTTTGCAAAAATAGCAATATTTTTCACATTTTTTATATGAAATTCCCCCCCAAAAAAATGTAAAAATCTAAATTTTTTTTATCATTTTAGGCCAATTTGTTTTCTGCTACCTATTTTTGGTAAAAAAAATCCCAATAAGCGTATTTTGATTGGTTTGCGCAAAAGTTGTTGCGTTTACTAACTACGGGAAAGATTTCTGTCATTGTTGGGGTTTTTTTTTTTTGCGGGACTGCGACATTGCGGCGGACAGATCGGACCCCTGACTGACATTTTTGACACTTTTGGGGTTACCAGTGACATTACTACAGTAATCAGTGCTATAAATATGCACTGTTACTGTAAAATGACACTGGCAGGGAAGGGGTTCATTTTTATTGGAGAGGGAGGGGTTAATGTATGCCTGGTGCTTACTAACGTGTGTGGGGGGAGGTGACTGAGTGACACAGGGACAGATCGCAGCTATGCTGAACACTGCAATCTGACCCTGCCTGTCACTTAGGAGATCCGCCCGCTCTGTTTACACAAGCGGGCGGATCTCCACACTCGATTCCCCGACGATCGGGGAAGAGCGGCGGTGATCACCGCCACTCCTCCCCTGGCCCGACTCCCGCTGTGACTGAATACAGTGGGAGCGAGCCTCCGGTGGCGCACGCGCGCCGCCAAGAGAGGGGAGTGTCTGGTGACGTAGGTCTACCTTGCCAGACGATAACGAACCACTTTGCCGCAGTACAGTCAATGTGACTGGTCAAATACCGGTTGGACCCTAGACCAGTGATGGTGAACTTTGGCACCCCAGATGTTTTGGAACTACATTTCCCATGATGCA
This sequence comes from Pelophylax lessonae, assembly GCF_965119305.1. Lineage (NCBI taxonomy): Eukaryota > Metazoa > Chordata > Amphibia > Anura > Ranidae > Pelophylax > Pelophylax lessonae. The sequence goes on along the minus strand of NC_138779.1, from coordinate 205,250,089 downwards.
CTACACTGCAGAGTGCATGAGCATCATGGGAAATGTAGTTCTAAAACATCTGGGGTGCCCAGGTTCCCCATCACTGCCCTAGACCACCTCAGGTAAGCCCATGTCATCTGCCAGGGTAACCTGCTTGTATACCTGGCTAGTGGGAGCCTCTCTACTGCTATAGTTACCTGAGCCCAACCGTGACAACAGCACTTACTGTGAGTCCGGTCTCCTTCCTCTGTTGTCTGCATGAGTTACTTCTGACCACTCATGCCGACACCAAGCAATGCTGGGTGACACCCTGTCCCTCTCGAGCACACAGCAGACCATTGACAGCCTCAACTGTGCATGTTCCCTATGAGACACTAGGGGGCATTTGTGTCCATTTTCTCCACTAAGGTCTCAGATTACACTGAGCTATCCTCTAAGCTGTGTTGTGTGTGTGTGTGTGACGTCAGATCCCTGCCTCCCACAGCTCAGAAATGCTGTATAAACTGTGCAGTTTGAACAGATGTGGAGAAGAGAAGACTGCAGATAAACAGTAACAACTTTATGTAGGAAGATTTGTTTGCCCCTGCCCACTGTCAAATGACGGCAAAGCGGCTCTTGTTCTGGGACAACGTCATATGATGGCCCATCAGTGCCACCAGTCAGTGCCCACCAGTGCCGCCTATCTGTGCCCATCAGTATCCATCGGTGCCACCAGTCAGTGCCTACCAGTTCGGCATATTAGTGCTACCTCATCATTGCCACCTTATCAGTGCCCATAAGTGGCACCTTATTAGTGCTCATCAGCGCACATCAGTGAAGGAGAAACATTACTTATTTACAAAATTTACTGACAGAAACTAAAACTTTTTTTATTTTTTCTACATTTTCTATTTTCTTTCTTCTTTTTTTTTTTTTTGAATAATAGAAAACCCAGCTGTGATTTAATACCACCAAAAGAAAGCTCTATTTGTGTGAAGAAAAAAAAACATTTTCATTTGTGTACAGTGTTGCGTAACTGCGCAATTGTCATTCAAAGTGTGACAGCGCTGAAAGCTGAAAATTGGCCTGGGCAGGAAGGGGGTCAAAGTGCCCGGTATTGAAATGTTTCATCTCTGTGTATCACCTGAGGTCAGTCCCTGCACTGGGGATATGTAAAGGTTTACAACCACTTTTAAAGTGGCCTATAGATAAAGATAATGTTTATGTTTGTGGCTGCTGTATAGGCGTGCGCAGTTTTAAAGCCTGGAATGTTTGGTATCTATCAGTGTAACATCATCTTTTATATTTTACAAAAAATGTGTGTTGTGTGTTTTTTTTTTTTTTTTTTTTAAACTGCTGCGCAAATACCATGTGACTTAAAAAAAAATTGCAATACCTACCAATTTGTTGTAAACACATCTGACCGTTCTTCTCTCTGGAATGATCACAGAGCTCCTGTGATCCTTCTATACAGGATCACAGGTCTCTGTGATCATTTCACAAACCCCGCCCCCTTACAGTTAGAAACACTCCCCTAGGTACACATTTAACCCTTTGATCGCCCCTGGGTTAACCCCTTCCCTGCCAGTGTCATTAATTATTACAGTAACAGTGCATATTTTGAGCACTGATTGCTGTAGTAATGTCATTGGTCCCCCCCAAAAGTGTCAAATATCAGTTAGGGGTCCGGTCTGTCCACTGCAATGTCGCAGTCCCACAAAAAATTGCAGATCACCGCCATTACTAGTAAAAAAAAAAAAAAAAATAAATAAAAATGACCCAAATCTTTCCCGTAGTTAGTAGACGCGATAACTTTTGCGCAAACCAAAAATCAATCGAAATCAAAAAACGTTTATTGCACTTTTTCTTATTTATTTTATGATATGTAGCAGAAAACAAATTGGTCTAAAATATTAAATTATGATTTTGTAAATTCTTTTTTTTGGGAATGTTGTATAGCAGAATGTGAAAATTGTTTTTTTTTTTTTTTTTATATTTTATGATGTGTAGCAGAAAACAAATTGGCCTAAAATATTAAATTATTATTTTTTTTTTTTTTGGGGAATGTTGTATAGCAGAATGTGAATTTTTTATTTATTTTTTTTTTTTTGATATTTTATGATATGTAGCAGAAAACAAATTGGCCTAAAATATTATGATTTTTAAATTCTTTTTTTGGGGAATGTTGTATAGCAGAATGTGAAAATTTTGTTTTGTTTTTTTCCAGAATTGTCAATTTTTTTTTTTGTTTACAGCGCAAAAAATAAAAATCGCACAGGTGATCAAATGCCACCAAAAGAAAGCTCTGTTTGTGGGAAAAAAAGGACATCAATTTTATTTGGGTACAGTGTCGCACGACCGCGCAACTGTCCATTAAAGTAACGCAGTGCCGAATTGCAAAAAATGGCACTGGTCATTTAGAGCCGGTTCACACTAGCGCCACTTGTCAGGCGACTTGTCAGCCTGACAAGTCGCGGTCCATTGACCACTACAGGACCCGTTCTTATAGGAGCCACATAAGTCGCTCCGACTTAGAAAAAGGGTCCTGTGCTACTTCGGGGCGACCTCGGAGCGACTTGCATTGACTTCCATTATGCGAAGTCCCTGCAACCTGCAGCTTCGAAGTCATGGTGCATGGGAATGAACAAGTCGCCCCCGAAGTAGTAAGGAGTCGTGTCGCGCTAATGTGAACCGACTCTAAAGGGGAAAATCTTCCTGTCCAGAAGTGGATAAATAACGCATACACACGCGTGTACTTTATGCTACCTGCATACATCCTCAGTGGCAGTTGAATGTATGTTTGTTTATGTTTGAGGTTTTTTCTACTGTTTGTGTAATAGAAATAAGAATGTGGCATTTTCTTTATCTGCCCGCACAGCGTCTGCAGCGTATTGTATAAGCGGACTCGCTGTGCCGACCACATATAAAGATACAAGGATCACATTTTTTATCTTTATGCTCGCAGATCCGCGTGAAGCCGGATAAGACCGGTGTGGTGACCGATGGGGTGAAACACTCGATGAATCCCTTCTGCGAGATTGCCGTGGAAGAAGCCGTCAGATTAAAGGAGAAGAAGATAGTCAGCGAAATTATCGCCGTCAGCTGCGGCCCGCAGCAATGCCAGGTAGGAATTCTGGTATCAGCCGGGGGCTCCTGGGAAGGTTTCTGCTGCTGATCTGAGATGGTTTGTGTCTTCCAGCGCTATCTGTATACATCCCTCATCTGTATACATCCCTCTCAGCGCCCGCATGCTGCTTTCAGCTGCGGTTCCCAGCAGGGCTGCAGGTTTCTTGCTTCGTGATGTTGTAGAGGCCCTGGGTGAAATTTGTTTGGTTTTCATACAGTTCAAAATCATGGCAAAATGCACATCAATAAAAGTAGGAGAGGTAAAGTACCGTATTTATCGGCGTATAACACGCACCTCACATTTAGGAGAGAAATTTTAGGAAAAAAGCTTAAAATTTTAAATAAACAGCATTGAACTCCGAACTATTTTTTTAATCAAATGCAGTCTTGCCTGTGCCCATGAATGCAGCCTAGCCAGCGCAGTTTCCACAAATGCAGCCTAGCCAGCGCAAGTGTCCCCAATGCAGCCTAGCCAGCGCAAGTGTCCCCAATGCAGCCTAGCCAGCGCAAGTGTCCCCAATGCAGCCTAGCCAGCGCAAGCCGAGCCAGCGCAAGTGTCCCCAATGCAGCCGAGCCAGCGCAAGTGTCCCCAATGCAGCCGAGCCAGCGCAAGTGTCCCCAATGCAGCCGAGCCAGCGCAAGTGTCCCCAATGCAGCCGAGCCAGCGCAAGTGTCCCCAATGCAGCCAAGCCAGCGCAAGTGTCCCCCAATGCAGCCGAGCCAGCGCAAGTGTCCCCCAATGCAGCCTAGCCAGCGCAAGTGTCCCCCAATGCAGCCTAGCCAGCGCAAGCCGAGCCAGCGCAAGTGTCCCCAAGGCAGCCGAGCCAGCGCAAGTGTCCCCAAGGCAGCCGAGCCAGCGCAAGTGTCCCCAAGGCAGCCGAGCCAGCGCAAGTGTCCCCAAGGCAGCCGAGCCAGCGCAAGTGTCCCCAAGGCAGCCGAGCCAGCGCAAGTGTCCCCAAGGCAGCCGAGCCAGCGCAAGTGTCCCCAAGGCAGCCGAGCCAGCGCAAGTGTCCCCAAGGCAGCCGAGCCAGCGCAAGCCTCGCCAGCGCAAGTGTTCCCAATGCAGCCTCGCCAGCGCCATGACATTGCATGACTTTTTTAAAAAAGCCAGGCAGCTCTGAGGCTGAAGGGGGCGGGCCGTGCGAGGAGAAGCCCCGGGGCCTATGATATACGTCACACGTCCCGTGTCCCGGCATTGGCCCACTGCGCTGTCTATCATAGGAGGCGGGACTTCCTATGACAGCAGCCCTCGTCCTTCCTTCTGCTCGCCCGGCCCGCCCTCCTCCTCCTCTTCCTTTCAGCGCTGCCCGTTTTTTTTTTTTTTTTTTTCACTATATCGGCGAATAACACGCACTGGTGCTTTGCCCTCCATTTTTAGGAGGAAAAGGTGCGTGTTATACGCCGATAGATACGGTATTTTTTTTTTTTAACTCCAGGTATAAAAAGAAAAAAAATTTAAAGGCACATTTAAAAAAAAAAAAAAAAAAAAACTTTAGGTAAGAGTCGGTTCACACTATGGCGACACGACTTCGGGGGCGAATAGTGAAGTCGCCGTGCACAGCGACTTCGGCGCAACTTGCACGGACTTCACATAATGGAAGTCAATGCAAGTCGCTCCGACTTCAGTCAAAAGTAGTACAGGAAACTTTTTTCTAAGTCGGAGCGACTTGAGTCGCTCCTATTAGAACGGTTCCAATTGCACTGAATGGACCGCGACTTGTCAGGCGACGAAGTCGCAATAGTGTGAACGGGACTAAAGCTGGATACACACTATACAACTTTTGTTGTTCAATTTCCTTTAGATCACAGGTGTCAAACACAAGGCCCGCGGGCCGAATCTGGCCCTTCAGGCCATTTCACGTGGCCCTTGCACCTTTCCTGCAGCTGCTGCATCTCCCTCATCTCTGCCCCCACCTTGTCTCAGCAGATGGCAGCAGAGAGGACAGAACTCCTCTGCCAGGTCATGTGATTTCCCCCTGCAGCTGCAGGGAGGAACACCACCACCCCCCCCCCCAACTCAGCAGTTGGCAGCAGAGAGGAGGACACAACTCCTCCTACGGATCCTGCACCTCTCTGTGCAACCAAAGCACCCCCTCCTATCCGCCTTCATTGGTCTCAGCATTCAGCAGACTCCGGCAGCTGACTTCAGCCCTCCTCCAGACCCTGTAGTTGCTGCTTCCCAACTCTGCTTCCAGCTTCTTCCCAGCAGCAGCACATGGTAAAGGGGATGCACTGTGATGTAAGGGAAGGTGGGGGCTTCAGACTCCTGATAGTGGTGGGCTACAGATAGAACCGGCCCTCTGAGGGCAACCATAATGGTGATGCGGCCCACAATGAAATTGAGTTTGACACCCCTGCTTTAGATTTACCTTCCAACTATGTAGTAGTGCAAGGGCTGTCCTGATTCCATACAAATTGAAAGAGTTTAGGTTTGACCTCCATAATATATGGTTTTGGTAAATCTAAAGAGATTTGTATAATATGTATCCAGCTTAAGGGAGGGTTATAACCCTTGTCAGGTTTTTTTTTTTTTGCCATCTGTGTCCTATTGGGGAAAATTCTCTTCACTTCCTGTCCCATAGACAAAACAGAAAGTGAAAGGTAATCCATCCAGGGAAATCCTAGTGTCCCCATCGGAAGATTTCCCCTGTATTCCTGTTTATTATGGGAATTTCTTATACTTTCACCCTCTCTATTTGTCCTGTGTAACCACTTGCCATCGACGTACTGTATATTTACGTCGGCAAAGTGGCTCTCCCAGGCACAATCACGTTAATAGGCGTCATCTGCCTGGGAGAAGCTAGGGGGCGAGCGCGTGCCGCCGGGGGCGCGCCCCTGCCCCCTGCTCGTCAGCGGTGACGCCAGTGCGGGTGTCATCAAATACCACCAATGGAAAGCTCTATTTGTGGGAAAAAAAGGACGTCAATTTCATTTGGGTAAAGCGTCGCACGACCGCGCAATTGTCCGTTAAAATAAAACAGTGCTGAATCGCAAAATAGGGCCTGGTCATTAAGGGGGCAAATCCTTCCGATCTTAAAGTGGTGAAATACCGGGGTTATGGCAGCAGATAGCTGCCATAACCCCGTTTTTTTTTTTTTTTTTTTTTTTTTGTGAGCGGTACGCTTTAACATAA